>NC_058409.1:104930442-105230442 GCF_002201575.2 Neomonachus schauinslandi | reverse complement strand
ATATTTAAGGTGTACATTGTGATGAGTTGATATACCTGTTCGTGTACATTGTGAAAGGTTCCCTGCATCTTGTTCATTAACACATCCATCACCTCACATATTTACATAATTATTTAAGAGCTAGAATATTAGGAAGTGAGAAGCACTGGGGCCATTTGATAAGTCTGCCTGTCTCAGAGGATGTATGTGTGTGTGTGTGTGTGTGTGTGTGTGTGTGTTGAGTCAATCTTATTTATTTATTCAAAAATATTTATTGAAGACCTAAATGTGATGCACAATAATAATGCACTACTCCAGGCACTGAGGATACAGCAGTGGGGAAAAAACGGGCAAAATGCCTGCCCTACCAGAGCTTACATTCTGTCTTCTCTGGACAATGAATACAGAGAGACGCCAGCTGATGTCTGAGTCACAGTTAGCTCTAAGATGTTGATTTTTCTCTTCTGTAACTGGAAACATGCCATATATATTTTTTACTTATTTATTTGAGAGAGAGAGATCAGGAGCAGAGGGGTGGAGCAGAGGGAGAGGGAGAAGCAGACTCCCCACTGAGCAGGGAGCCCGACGCAGGACTCCATCCCAGGACCCTGGATCATGACCTGAGCCGAAGGCAGATGCCTAACTGACTGAGCCACTCAGGCGCCCAAAAATGTGCCTTATCTGGTATAAGATAAAAGCATGTCTTTCTAGGGAGGTGCTGGGATTGGGAATTGGATGCAGTTTGCCCAAAGGTGCAAATTTTTGGTTATAAGATAAATAAGTACTAGGAATGTAATGTACAACATGATGACTACAGTTAATACTCTGTGTGGTATATTTGGAAGTTGTTAGAGTAAATCCTAGGAGTTCTTATCACAGGGGAAAAAACATTTTTCTCTTTTCTCTTTTTCTATCTATGTAGGATGATGGATGTTAACTAAACTTATTGCAGTAATCGCTTCACAACATGTAAGTCAAATCAGTATGCTGTATACCTTACATGTATACTGTGCTGGATGTCAATTATATCTCAATAAAAAGTGGAAAGAAAATAAAGAAGATACTCAGCAAAAAAAAAAAAAAAGCAGCATATCTTTCTGTTTCTGAGACATGTGTCAATGAGGATTTATTTTTCTATAGAGGACTGGATAGTATTTGGCTGTTTTTGTTTTTGTTCTCTTTTGCTGAGAGCCTTGAGAATTCAGGACAGAGGAGTGGAGAGAGGGCTTACCCTGAAGCTATGTGAGAGCCAAGCAGGAAACACTAAATGGAAAGTGTGAGTGAGTTTGTCAGCAGAGACGATGGGAGACAAAGGATTTTGAAGAGGTTTCCCCAAATTTATCCCAAAGCTCCACTCTAGGGGGCTTTAAGGCAGAGGTTTCCTCTTTTAAAAAATTTTATTTAATTTTTATTTATTTATTTATAATAATTTTTTATTATGTTATATTAGTCACCATACAGTACATCATTAGTTTTTGATGTAGTGTTCCATGATTCATTGTTTGCATATAATAACCATTGCTCATTGCAACATGTGCCCTCCTTAATGCCCATCACCAGGCTAACCCATCCCCCCACCCCTCTCCCCTCTGAAACCCTCAGTTTGATTCCCGGAGTCCATAGTCTTTCATGGTTCGTCTCCCCCTCTGATTTCCCCCCTTCATTTTTCCCTTCCTTCTCCTAATGTCCTTCATGCTATTCCTCATGTTCCACATATAAGTGAAACCATATGATAATTGACTTTCTCTGCTTGACTTATTTCACTTAGCATAATCTCCTCCAGTCCCATCTATGTTGATGCAAAAGTTGGGCATTCATCCTTTCTGATGGCTGAGTAATATTCCATTGTATATATGGACCACATCTTCTTTATCCATTCGTCTGGTGAAGGGCATCTCAGCTCCTTCCACAGTTTGGCTATTGTGGACATTGCTGTTATGAACATTGGGGTGCATGTGGCCCTTCTTTTCATTTATTTGACACAGAGAGAGGACACAAGCAGGGGGAGCAGCAGAGAGAGAGGGAGAAGCAGGCTTCCCGCTGAGCAGGGAGCCCAATGCGGGGCTCCATCCCAGGACCTGGGATCATGATCTGAGCTGAAGGCAGACGCTTAAGGACTGAGCCACCCAGGCATCCGCAGAAGTTTCCTATTGTTCCTTCAAGAACACTGGAAGCCTAAACTCTGATACTGCTCCCCACTTCCCCATTCCCTCAGCACATCTCAGATTTCTTTTTTTAAAAATCTCTAGCCACGATGATGGGATATAGATTTGCCAGCACATTTGTTGCAGAGCTCTGTGAACTTGCCGGGCTGGGTGGCAGCTGAGGTGTTCTGGGGTTAAGCCTCCTGTCTTAGGATTCTGAAAATGGTCCCAAGAAGTCTGCCGCTGGGTGGGGAGATAATTCAGGGGTGGGTAGGGGTGGGGGGAGGTGAGGAAGGCCAGTTCCAGCTGATCAGGCCAAATGCTGGCACATTATGAAGACGAAGATGAGCCGGTGGCTTGGCCCTTTCCTTTCACCAGCCAGTTTTATTCGCTTAAACACAAGTCCAGGGAGGCCAGCTAGTGGCTAAGAGCGTGGAATTTGGAAAGTGACAGTTTCTCCTTTGCTAGTTATGTGAACCATGACTAGCCGTGTGAACCTGCTCTTTTTTTTTTTTTTTTTTTAAGCATCTGTATCTTTTGGAACTTCAGTTTTGTCATTTATAAAATGGGACAGTCATCTGTACATACTAGGGTTTTTAAAAATAATGTGCATCTGTATTTAGCAGAGTGTCTGTGCTCAGTGAATGGTATCCGTTTCTAGGCTGGGCAGATTGGAGGATCCCAGCTTTACAGAGGAGGAAGATGAGGTGCACACAGTGGGTCTCTGCACTCTGCTTCCCCCATCTCTTGCCTCTTAGAATCCTGTGTCCTTTCCAGGCTCAGCAAGTCCTAAAGCCTTGGCCAGGCTTGAGTGCTTTGCTCACCACTCTGGGCAGGGAGGGGCTGTTGGCAGAGAGAGCCATACTTCTGCCCACCTGGGTCCGAGCTGCTCCCTGCTCTCCTGGGTCTGCAAGGAGCAGACGGGGTCACAAGTGAAAGGGATCCTGAATGGGGTCCCAGGGAGGCATCCACTGGGTAAGTGCTGACCGGGTGGTGGAAAGCATTCAAAACGATTCTCTGGCATTTCTTTAAGAGCATTCATATGCAATCCAGGGAGGGCACATTTTCTAAAAGACAGGTGGAAATGCATCCCTGCTGTTCTCAGGAGGGCACATTTGGAAGGCTCTTGTCCAATTAAAGTATTACAGAACCCAACTACTCCTCAAGGTTATTTCTGAAGAGGGAGGGGTTGGTTTTTGTCTCCTAATAGGGTGGAGATGAAGCAGAGAGGCCAGCATCTGATAAAGAACAAGAGGATGCTCGAGTCTGTGCTGATGTAGCTGGCCTGAATTCGGTGTGTGGGTGTGTATATGAGTGCAAATGTGTGTTTGTATATGTGTGTGTGTGCATGTGTCTTCCCTCAGTGTCTGCTTTTGTTCTGGACCTTTCTCTCCCTCTTGTCTCTTCATGGCTCTGAAGATTCCAGACCACGTAGGTGTGAATCCTGTGAGTCCTTGAGCAAATGCAGATGATAATGGTACCTGCCTCATTGAGAGAAGGTGCATGTGAAGCACTTAGCAGGGAGCCTGGCACATAGTAGCTGTTCAATAAACTCGGTATATTTTCTGATAACTTTTCTTCCTGTGTGCACATTTCTCTCTATTGGGGCAAGTATAGTGACTATACTAAATGTCCTGGGTTGCAGATCATGAAAGTGCAGGTCAGCTCCATGGGATCAGGAATGGGTCTGCTGTTTCACCATCATTTCTCCAGAACCAAGGACAGCACCTGGCTCAGCTTGGGTGCTTCATAAGAGCTGGTGACTGAATCAATGAGTGATTCTGACTGGAGCTAACTTAAGTAGAAAAGAGAAAATAATGTAGAAGATGTCAAGTGTCATGGAAACCAAGGGTGGGGACGAGGAAGGCCTCGGGAAGAGATACAGGCTGGGGTCTTGAATGCCACAGGGACAGGCTTCTCAATTCTCCTTCCACCTATGCACACTTTGTTCTTTTATCTCCTGTAGATTAGTTTCTTCTGCTCCTCAGGCTATCTGGTGAATTCTGGCCACCTCATAATGATCAGTCAAGCTAATTTCGGATACTGACTAGCTGTCTCTGAATCTTGTTTTCAAATTCCCAGGAGTGATCTGATTGGCTTGGGCCAGATCTCTTAATTCCTGGTCTAGTCAGAGATGGTAGAAAGTAGAGCCACATGGCTCCTACCCACCCCCCCACCCCCATGGATGGGGGGAAGTTCCTAGATGAGCTGGCTCTTGTGAACTGGCAGATGACTGGTGGTTCAGTGGTTGCCTTGCCCTGCTGAGTCTGAAAGAAGGGACCCATCCACAGAAGAGATGAGAGTGAGCTGGGGGCATAATCTTTAACTTCAGAGCATGGGTAGAAAGAAGTGTGTATGTAGAATTATAGGACAAATGGATTCCGTGATCCTGTCCGGGTGGTTTATATGGAGTGGTATTTGGGAGGATTGGGGAGAAACTCTTCCCATTGAGGCCTGAAATTTCCTGGGTACTAGCCTTGTAACATTTTCCGTTCTAAATGGGAATGATGAGTGTTAATAACTTTAAGACCTTCGTTCTTGAGCAAGGTGTGCTAAAGATCATTGCACTCTTTCCTGTAAGATATCTGTAATGTTACCCCAGGGAGAATGAGTTACATGTGCAAATCCCTGTCAATTTTAGTCTTCTAAAATAAGTTTGGCCCTTCTACTGAGCTGTGTTTCTCATTAATCCAGTGGTTCTCAGAGAGTGGTCTTCTACCAACCACATCAGAATTACCTGGGAACTTGTTAGAAATGCAGATTCACATCCGCCACCCCAGGCCTATGGATGCTCTCCCAGTGAGTCCCATGCATCTAGAAGCTGGGAAAACCATTGCCTTCATCTCTTTAGGGTGAGGCTTGTCCCTTGGTTCAAAGCTTCATAGGCTGTATCTCTGTGAAGGCTTTTCTGAGCAAAGTCTTTGAGATTAAGCCCTCAGGAGGCTTTGAGTAGATATTGCCATTAAGTTCCAACGATTGCTTCTCTCAGCCTTGGGAAAAGTTATAATTCCTGAAGAGATATTGGCCTGGAAACTCTTTCAGAGGCTCAGCTATAGAAGGTGACACTATTCTGTCTTTTATCTTTTAGAAGAATAAGTGATGTCAGCATGAGCTTCATGCTGAGACAGTGGACATTTTCCACCTTCACGCAGAGGTGGTGTGTAAAGCATTCTGAATTGAATTGCAGTGGACCAGTGTCGAACTTCAGCCTTTATTTGTAAGTGGCATGGGAAGGAAAATACCGATTCAGTATCTGCATCCCTTTATCTCACTGAATTCCCACAATGGCCCACAAAGGTAGATACTATCATCCTTGAAGAAAAGTGAAATAGTTGGACCACTATTTGACCAGCAAGTGCTCAAATGGGGATTCTAACCTAGACAATTATATGCCAATAATCAAACCTTGAACTATAATGCTACAACATTTGCACATGGCCCTTAGCCTCTTCTTTTCCCGTTCTGCTTTTCCTTCTCTCCATCCCTGCATTGTGCCCTACTCTGCGCTGCACTGAGCTTCCTCACCTCAGGGGAGGTTGAGGCAGAGCTTCTAGGCTTTCTGTGCTCCCATCAGCTGACTTCGGGCAGGGTTGTAAGACAGGGGTATTTACAACTCCCCACAGCCCTATCCAGACTGGAAAGCTGTCCCGTGGTGTGGAGAGGTGATAAGAGCAATGTACATGGTGGGTCTGGGAGAGAGATGTCCTGTGTCCTGCTCCCTGGGCTCACGGGAGAGCAATGTGGTGCAGCCAGTCTTGTTAGGGAGGTGGGCAGGCCGTGCACAGAATGCCCCACTCAGAAGCAAGGGGAGGGTGCTAGGCCTGAAGAAGCCGACTGCGAAGCCACAGGGGCCTCTCGAGGAAATCTGTGCTGACCTGACCTCACTCTTGGGCACACTGGCCCCCAGAGACCCCACGTGAACTTTGACATGATCCCCGCGGTATTTGCGGGTAAACGTGTATGGGGACCCAGAGGTACTATATTGACCGAAAACAAGTTTCTGTCCCCTTGGCACAATAAGAACTCAAAATACAAGTTTAGCTGAGTAAAGGAAATTGTGTTTCTTGCACAAATGAGTGTGTGGACTGGGAATCGTAGTCTCTACACAGATTCGGCTCATTTGCTGTGCTCAACAACCCGTGAGGTGAGCGAGGCTCTCCAGGGCCCCTTTTGTCACTTGTCACTGTGCGGCGTTTAGCTACGAAGTCCAAAGGCTACGAAGTCCGACCCATCACCCTCCTTTTACAAACGGGATTTCCCTGCTGGTGTGGGCGCCTGCCTGGCACCTGTCTGCCACTAGGTGGGGTTAGAAATCGCAGGATGCGCGGGGTCTTGCGAGGGCTTGTCGGAGATGGTGGGACAAGCCGATGGCAATGACAGCAGTGAGGGGGACTCGCTTCTCCTTGGGGGTCAGAAGTGGCCCTCTCTTCTTCCTCCGGCAGAGCATGTAGTGCTCTTTATTTTGTTAAACTGGGTTTTCAAAATGACAAGCCATGTTACTTTGCAAATAGTTCAGAAGTTTGTCGATGTAAACCATCCCTGTTCCTCCCCTCGGAGAGATCCACCAGGAGCAGTTTGGTCTGTACGCTTCCTGTTTTTGTTTTCCCCGGAGTTTAATGCGTACCCACTCCCACGTACATACGTGCCTGTGTCGGTAGCTCCGCATGTCCTCAAACACAGCTATGTATGGCACATGCATGGTTTTCCGACTTGCTTGTTTTCACTTAGCATACTCTTTTTTTTTTTTAATTCTTATGTTAATCCCCTACATCACATCATTAGTTTTAGATGTAGTGTTCCATGATTCATTGTTTGTGCATAACACCCAGTGCTCCATGCAGAATGTGCCCTCCTCAATACCCACCACCAGGCTAACCCATCCTCCCACCCCCCTCCCCTCTAGAACCCTCAATTTGTTTTTCAGAGTCCATCCTCTCTCATGGTTCGTCTACCCCTCCGATTTCCCCCGCTTCATTCTTCCCC
Organism: Neomonachus schauinslandi; assembly: GCF_002201575.2. Taxonomy (NCBI): domain Eukaryota; kingdom Metazoa; phylum Chordata; class Mammalia; order Carnivora; family Phocidae; genus Neomonachus; species Neomonachus schauinslandi. The sequence continues at coordinate 105,223,336 of NC_058409.1, read as the reverse complement.
TCCTGCTACCTCCTTCTTCTTCTTCCTTTTTTTTTCCTTAACATATATTGCATTATTTGTTTCAGAGGTACAGATCTGAGATTTAACAGTCTTGCACAATTCACAGCGCTTACCAGAGCACATACCCTCCCCAGTGTCTATCACCCAGTCACCCCATCCCTCCCACCCCACCCCCCACTCCAGCAACCCTCAGTTTGTTTCCTGCGATTAAGAATTCCTCATATCAGTGAGGTCATATGATACATGTCTTTCTCAGAGAAGACATAATACCCTCCAGTTCCATCCACGTCGTTGCAAATGGCAAGATCTCATTCCTTTTGATGGCTGCATAATATTCCACTGTATATATATACCACACCTTCTTTATCCATTCATCTGTCGATGGACATCTTGGCTCTTTCCACAGTTTGGCTATTGTGGACATTGCTGCTATAAACATCGGGGTGCACGTACCCTTTTGGATCCCTACTTTTGTATCTTTGGGGTAAATACCCAGTTCACTTAGCATATTCTATAAACATTTTCTCAAGTCAGTGCAGATAGATGCCTCATATTTATTGCCTCCTTAGCAATCTATGGTATAAATGTACCGCAAATTTTTAAAAAGATCTTTATTTATTTATTTGACACAGAGAGGGAACACAAGCAGGGGGAGTGGGAGAAGGAGAAGCAGGCTTCCCACTGGCAGACGCTTAACGACTGAGCCACCCAGGCGCCCCATGTACCGCAATTTTTAAAACCATCATCTGCCTTCTCTTTTCCCCTTCTCTTCCCCTCTCCCTTCCCTTTCTCCTCCTCTTCCTTCTCCTTTTTTTTTTTTTCCTGGCAATTACAATGTTGGAACAAATATTTTCATACCTCTAACTTTCTGCCCTTGCATTAGTATCTGTTGTTTTAGTATAGTTTGCTGTGTTTTACTTTTGCATTGGCTGGGTCCTAAGTTACTCACATTTAAAATTTCCATAGCTACTGCAAGAATTGCTCTTCATAAAGGTTGTACTATTTTAAACTCCCACCAGCAGAGTTACAAAGAGCAATGTTTTCTAAATCCTGCATTGTACTTATCTCTTTAATAAACATATCAAACGGGTGAGACCCCAGGAGGAGGACAGGGATCCACCAGCCTGGCCATCAGCACTTAGCACTGCGGCCCCCCCTCCCCCGCAAACAGCAGGTGCTCAGCGGGTATTTGCGTGAGTGAAAGAGAACCTGCCAAGAACTCATTCTGAAAATTATGCTTGGGAAAATTTTAAGACAAGAAATTTGACTGACAAAAGTATTCCAGCTTGGAGGATGATAATTCCCTAAATTCATTTGGGATGGTGAAGGTAAAAATAAAAATCTGTTATTTTATTTCAAAATTTTAATCTGTTGGCTTGATAGTTACACAAAGAGGGGGAAAATCCCCACTTTGGTTTCTCCAGCTGTGTTCAATTTGGATAATACATTTCCACAGTAGTGTAGACATGAGCCTCCTCTGGGAGGCTGGCCATTCTCACTGTGGATTCCCAGGTAATCGCCCCAGGGCATGGCCTGTTTCAGTTGTCCCACTAAGTGTAAGGCACATTGCCAAGGCATGGCCTGGTCCCTTTGGCTGAGAGGCAGTGAGTGGGGCTGGTTTGTGGCAGAGAGGACCTAGCTTATGTCCTGCCTTTTTTGCTCTGTGACCTTGGGCAAGTCACTGTGCCTCTGGGGGCCTCAGTGCCCTTACTTCTGGAGTAGGAGTGATCATTTCGGCAATTCCTGCCTCTTGCTGGTTGTGAGGCCCAGAAGCAGGTCGAGAATGGTAGCGTGCTATGCAAATGTGAAATGTCAGTTGCAGACTATCTTGCTGGCCTTTTGAGAAGACTCGACATAAACAGGTGAGACGTTCAGTGGGAAAAGCGAGAGCCCTCTGATGCCGAAGGAGAACAGTGCTCATGAGGCCACTAGGGAGAATGGTGAAGTGACAAGATGGAGAGATTGAGAGGAGGCTGGAGGGCTGGGTGGGCACTGAGGACTGGAGCCTCCAGGGGAGAGAGGAAGGCGGCCGAGCCTTCCAGGGACACAAAGGACTTCCTCTGTCCCTCCACCACACAGGGACCTGTCTCCTTGGGGCTGCTTTTGCTTGATTTGGTGTGCTGTTAACCTTTGCTCAGCCCCAAGCTGTGTTTAACTTGGGGCCATGGGCAGGGGGAGAAGGTCACCACAAATTTGGTGAGAGGCATTTTAAGTACCTAAAGCAATAAATCCTCATGTACCTCGAGCCTGCGCAGGCTTCCCCAAACCTGGGAATTCAATTTTGTGCAGTGCACACAGTTTGCCAAGCACGCTAAGTCACCAGGAGAACAACTTGATGTATTGCTGTGGGGAAAAAAATTGCCGTGTCCCTTTCTTCATTCAAATTAACACCTTTTCATGCTGGGCTGACAGGTGACTGATCACCTGAGAATACATCCTGGCTTCAAGTGATTTGATAGCTCTTCCTTCTCTGTTTCCCTGTCTTTATTTTCATGCCTTAAAAAGTCAGGAGAAAACATTATTATTATTATTGCTATAGAATCAGTACCTGATTCATAAGCCCTAAGCTCTGGGGCCTGGCATATGGTAGGCATTAATAAATGATGAACGAATAAATGACTAGATTTGGTTGATGTCTGCAGACTGCCCTTTTTCCTTCCCAGAGGATCAGAGGAAGCTTTTGCTTTCTTTTGGTTTTTGATTTTTTTTTTTTTTTTGCACGGTGGACGCTGTGCTGTGCACAGGTCAATGCGAGCCCTGCTCAGACGCCCCTTTGAGGAGGTGGAGGACTTGTCCCAGCTGTTGGCGGCCCCTAGAGGGACTGCCTGAGTTGCAGAGAGTCATCGTGCCCAAGGTGAGGCCTTCCTGGGGTGACCCATATCCAGCATTTGATCCATATGGGGTTTTAAAGGCCCAGCCTTCTCAGCCAAGCTGGGGACAGTTCCCAAGGGTCATTTTAGCTCTGCATCTCTCCCCTGGGGGTGGCTGCTGTTGGGCGGCCTCACAGTTCCACGTTCCCTCCAATCCTACCCCTCCCTTCCCTTCCACAGATATCAACCTCAGGAGAACTCCTCAATAAACCTCCTGCGCTCTAGACTCCATTTTGGAGTCTGCTTCCCGTGCAGCCCAACCTGCGACATTTTGTCCTGTTTTTGCATAGATTTCCATTTGACCTTCCTCCTCACTGGCGATACTATCAGCTGACATTTATCGAGTGCTTGTGTGACGTAGGCACTCTACCTGCCTCCTTTCACTCAATCTTCCTGAGGACCCTGGATGAAAGGCTCTGTTAGAATCCACATGTTCAGGCACGGAAGTGGGGCTGGACGCTCAGTGACTCATCCAAGGTCACGGCCAGTAAGTGCTGGAGCCAGAACTTGAACCCCATTGCATTCTAGAGCCTGGGCTCTTAGCTACTCTGCTTCCTTCCAGTTCCCCGGCTGACAACTTTAGATAAATCCGAGGAGAGGAGTTTGATGACCCAGGCAAGCATTTCCCGAAGGTTTTGTAGGACTCAGATGCTTTTTGTTAAAGGGGTTCTAGAGTCAAATAGGTGGGAAATATTTCATGTCAAGGGTCCTCTGTGCAATTCACCAAGTGCATTAATGTAGTAGCAGCTCTGAGGAGTCTTACTGTAGGGAACCCTTTTGTGTTTTCCAAACTTATTTGACTAAAAAAAAAACATGGTGTTCTGTGGGGAAAAAAAACAAAAACAAAAACCAAAACTATAGGAAACACTGGCCTAGACCTTAAATGCTTATTTTACTTTATGGGGGTTGGTTAATGTTTGCTGGGTTACCTTTTCTGGTCCTGACTAATCATTATGCTGCTAAATGAGTTGTTTCAAAGCTATAAAATAGAAGTAATTTTTATCTCATGAAACTTATGTTGTGATCAAATGAGGAACGAGATACAAAAATTTTAAAAATCATTAAATTACTGTATAGAGGCTAGGAGTTTGAAAGTTATCAATATTTTCTGATTCAGAAATGTTAGGGGGCTGATCTGTCAAAAGCCATCCCTCATAGAAAATCTACCTTTGCAAAAATTTCTGAGGGGAGTCTGGTCTCCGCATATGTGTGGTAAGGACTGTTTGAAAGAATTATAATTGGAACACATATGATTAATGCATTAAAGTTAGGTCAGTGGTAAAATGGGAAATACTTATTCATCAAATAATTTTGGGGCATGCATTGTGTACCTATGCAAATGTCCCTGGGAGTATAAGTAAGTGTACATTATGGACTTGATCTTTAAAGAATTTACTATATACAGCACTGAGGGCAAACACAGGGCATACCTTTTCCATTTTTGGCTGATGCCGGTTGAAGACTTTGCCAATCAGTCATTACACTCTTAACCACTGAGCCCAGATGCAGCTTCAGAGTTCTCCCTACAGCACTCGAGGCAGCCACTACTAACTGGTCAGTGGCATGGGAAATGAAACCTAGGTCTACGGATGAATGATGATCTGTAGAGTCTAGACCTGCATGCATAAAGAGCATGCACCAAGTGAGAGGGTGACAGGTGCCAATATAATTGTACATCCAGAGTATATAGTACATGTCTGGGTTAGGGTAGTCAGGGAGGACTTCCTAGAAGAGGCAGGAATTAAACTGGGTCTTGACGGATGGCAGGGACTTGGATGGTGATCAGGATAAGGGAGGGTATCCCAGGATACCCCAAATGCCCTAAAGGCAGCCTGAGTCTAAAATCTTTGCTGATGATTTCATTGCTGTGTATGGGCACTGCTGTTTCCTTACCCTAGATTCTAGAAGACTGATACATCTCAGAGTCACTTTGACCTTCTGATTGGCTGCCAGCCTCCAGATTGTGATTTCAGTCTGTTGCCGAGTCAGAGACAGAGAACCCAAATTCCAGTTGCCCATAAATTACTTCTTGTTATTGCAATGACAAAAGGCCTCTTTGAAGGTGACTTGCTCACTCCCTGTTTTATAGCCTCATACATCAAAGAGGAAGATGGAGCGGAGTCAGTTACTGTGAGGAAAACCAGACTGCAGGAGAAACGGGTGGCAACTGTCTGTGAAATTGAGCACTTTCTGTCAAAACGTAATTAAATTAGCCTCGATTCTATAAATAATAGAGCAGGTTTCCCTCCCCCACCCCTCCAGACCTCCCTCGATGTCTCCCTCTATCTCCCGAGAAAATGGAGTTCTGAGTGTGGTGCACTAGGAGACAGTCTGTGAAAATTAGGCAATGATGAGTGTAATTCAGACTTTGCCTTAATTTACAGAAGCAGAATATGTTTCAGGTTAGAAGGGGCAGAGACCTGCAAGATGTGTGACGCACTCAGTGAGGTCTGAAGGACAAGACCACGGGATGGGACGCGGGGGGCTGGGAATCTTGCCTCCGTGCTTCTAGGTAGCAAGCTCTATGATGTTGGGTGGATCTCTTTCCTTTTAGCTCCTCAATTTCCCTATCCAGTTCCCACTGAAGGCTTTGTATCAGCCAGATTTCTTTCCTATTCATGCCATAGGTTCACTATGGGTCAGCAAAGGCTCGTTTCCATGTCTCCTTGCTCTGGGACTCAGGGAGATGGAGCAGCCAGTTTCCATTGCTGCAGATTGCTGTGATGGAAATGACAGAGGAGAGCACTCGGGGTGGGGGTGGGTGGGGGGGAGGGTGCAGTTCGCTCACTGGCAGTCATGTGGCCTAGAAGTGACAGATGTCATGTGCTCCCACAGTTCTGTGGATGAAACACGTCCTCTGGCCCCACACAAGCACAGGGGGCCAGAAAGTGCAGTCGGGGGGTATTGTGCACCTGGCATTTGGTGCACACCACTAATGAATGTCCCGGCCTCTTCTAACACTGAAGTTTTAGAATTCTTTAGTTTTCATCAAACTGATTTATTATTTCTACATTTCACTTTGATTAGGATTGCTGTCCACTCACCTTCATCCACCAAGTGCTGATTGATCATGCTTTGATTTCCTCAGGAATGGGTCTACTATCTCTAACTAACCTAAGTGTCCATCGATAAATGAATGGATAAAGAAGATGCAGTGCACACACGTGCACACACACACACACAGCACCCCCCCCCACACACTGGAATATTACTCAGCCATAAAAAATGAAATCTTGCCATTTGCAACAATATGGTTGGATCTAGAGGATATAATGCTAAGTGAAGTAAGTCAGAGAAACACAGATACCATACGATTTCACTCATTTGTGGAATTTAAGAAAACAAACAAAGAAAAAAAAAAGACCCCAAAAACCCCCAACCCCAGACTCTTAACTATAGAGAACAAACTGTTGGTTACCAGAGGGGAGAGGGGAGATGGGTTAAGTGGGTGATGGGGATTAAGAGTACACTTATCATGAGGAGTACACTTATCATGAGGTTGTCACATGTACAGAATTGTTGAATCACTATGTTGTGCCCCTGAAATTAATATAACACTGTATGTTGACTGTACTGGGATTTAATAAAAATAAATAAATATTTAAAATAAACAAATAAAAGAAGGTGGATGGCTAAATGGATGATGATGACGACAGGGGGAGGCAATGAATTCACTTCCGGAAATGTGGACTGCTGTGGGATATCCAGATGGATGAATCCAGTAGACATGGAGAGAGGCTGGGAGCCTCCATGTATTTATGCTCTTTCCAGATGTTTCTTGTGGTTGATTTCTAGTTTTATAGTGTTGTGGTTGGAAAAGATGCATGATATAATTTCAGTGTTTTTGAATTTTTTGAGACTCGTTTTGTGGCCTAACGTGTGATCTAGTTTGGAGAATGTTCCATGTGCCCTTGAAAAGAACATGTCTTCTGCTGTTTTTGGGTAGAATGTTCTGAGTATAAGTGTTAGATCTATCTAGTCCAATGTGTCATTCAGAGCCACTGTTTCCTTGGTGATTTTCTGTCTGGATGATCTATCCAGTGATATAAATGGGGTGTTAAAGTCCCCTACTATTACTGTATCACTATTGATTTCTTCCTTTATGTTTGTGTATAGTTGCTTTATCTATTTTGGTGCTTCCATGTTGGGTGTGTAAATATTTACAATTGTTATATCTTTTTGTTGGATTGTTCTCTTTATGATTAAGTAGTGTCCTTCTTTGTCTCTTGTTATTGTTTTAAAGTCTATTTTGTCTGTTACAAGTATTGCTACCCTGGCTTTCTTTTCACTTCCATTTGCATGATGAATGCTTTTCCATCCCTTCACTTTCAATCTGCATGTATTTTTAGGTCTGAAATGAGTTTCTTATACGCAACATATAGATGGGTCTTGCTTTTTTTAATCCATTCTGTCACCCTCTGCCTTTTAACTGGAGAGTTTAGTCCATTTACATTCAAAGTAATTATTGACAGGTATGTACTTATTGGTTTTTTTTTTTTTACTTGTTTTATGGTTGTTTTTGTAGCTCTTCTCTGTTCCTTTCTTCTTTTGCTCTCTTCTTTGTGGTTTGATGACTTTCTTTAGTGATATGTTTGAATTTCTTTATCTTTATTTTTTGCATATCTATTACAGGTTTTTGATTTGTGGTTACCATAAGGTTTTTATATAATATCCTTGTTCACATAGCAGTCTATGTTAAGTTGATTAGCCATCCACTTTCTTTTACTCATTTTTAGCATGAAGGCTCAGTGTTGAGATTTGAGGTGATGTGGCCTTAAGTTGGAATCATTGTCACATGGTTGCTGGGCAGCCTTGGGCAGGTGACCTAACTCTTCTGAACCCTAACCTCAGAAATGGGGATCAAAATAGTACCTACCTCACTGGCTTAGTTTGAAACTGATTGGGGTCATTATGTAAATCACTAAGATAGCATATGGCTCTGCCTTAGTTTAGGTATTTATTTTTCCTGTCCAGATCATTGTAATAGCCTCCTAACTCATTGGTCTCCCTGCTTCCTCTGGTCTTGCTCACCTCCACTGATTCTTATTTCTACCCAAATTTTCTTTCCAAGATACAGCTCTGATCACATCATTCTACTACTCAGGACCCTCAAATATCTCTTCACTGCCTAAGGGATAAAGGCCATACTTCATGGCTTCAGGTGCCTCAACAATGCTAACCTAAAGGGGTGCTCAATAAATATCTGTCGAGTACAAATTTGCTTATTTACCTGTAATCCAGTATTGACACAGGCTGGCTAATTCGTGTAGGAAGACCTGTGGCCATCCAGTAAGGTTTTGAGCAGGACTGGACACTACCCAACTCCAGGGGGGCACTTTTCACATCATATGCTAAGTGAATGGCACCACTAGAATCCAGTGACATTCCCTGGAGTCGAACAGTGAAGTGGCTGCAAGAGTCCTGGATTCTGGTGTAGTCTCTATCCTTGGGCAAGTCCCTTAATGGCTTTGAGCCTTAATTGTCAGATGCGGACAACAAGGCCTATACTCCCTCCCTTTACACCTGTGGTGTGGATTGTGAAAATGAAAGGGCTTATAAACTGGGAAGTGCTGTCTCTCCCAAATTATCTTGCTATTATTGTCACCAGGAGTGACTGCAGCAGTAAAGACTAAAAGGACCTAATCGCCTGCAGTCAGTTTCTGAGATAAAAGCCCCATTAGGAGCAGTGGGTGTGTGATAGGCCCAAGCATATTATTTATTTATAATTTAAACTACTTTGTTTTTCTTATTTCGACAGCATTATTCGTAAGAGCAGAAAATAATAGTCTAGCAAAAAAGAAAATAAAAACACCCATAATCCCACCCACACAGGAGCAAATGTTACTAATTCCTTGATATATTTTCTTCTAGAAACTTTCGTGGCATATATGTGTATGTACTATTTTATAGCCTGCTTCCCCCTCCGCAATTAATGTGCCACAAACCTCTTTTCATATTACTAAATACACCTTCATGGTTTGGTTATTAATGGATGCCCATTATTCTGATGTGAGGACACATTTGAATTTATTTAACCAACACATTGTTGCTGGCATTTAGGTCAATTCTTACTTTTTCCTGTTAAAAATGGGCTGCAAGGAACATCCTTGTAGTGAAATCTGTGTGTACACCCGTGCTCATTTCCTCAGGTTAAATCACAGAAGTGGAATTACAGGGTCAAAACATAGGCATATATATATATATATATATTTTTAAAGATTTTATTTATTTGAGAGAGAGAGAATGAGAGACAGAGAGCATGAGAGGGAGGAGGGTCAGAGGGAGAAGCAGACTCCCTGCCGAGCAGGGAGCCCGATGCGGGACTCGATCCCGGGACTCCAGGATCATGACCTGAGCCGAAGGCAGTCGCTTAACCAACTGAGCCACCCAGGCGCCCGGCATATATATATTTTTAAAAGGCTTTTGCAAAGAACTGTCAAGTGCCTCTAGTAGGATTGTATGCTCAATTGGATTCTGAGGGTCTTTTCTGTCTAATAGTGGGGCGTGCAAAATAAATAAACTTTGAACTTTCAAATGGAATTAGTCTCTGCTGGGTTATAATATGGTTTTAGTCAGAAATGTGAGGATGGTGCTCAGTGATGGAGTAGTAGGAAAGCCCTATTATATGTTCTAGGCTACTTTCTTTTCTTGAGATCTTAATATTTAAAAATTGGGGTATCATTTTTATAGAATATGGTTTTATTTTAATTGATTTGGGTAGAGATGGCTAGAAGTCACACATATCTGATTCTCTTCTCCTTCCAAGCTTAGGGAAGATGACGTTCTCCAGTTCTTTGCAGTACATGGGGCTGGTGACTGGGTCTAGCCAGTGGGCAGAATGATATGGGCCACTTCTATAGTGAAGGACCTAATTGCCAGTAAGAGACCCCCCTCCCCCGCCAAGCTCACAACCAGATCTCTGTCTTTTCCATGTTGACTGAGGAGTTCTGGTGTTACTAAGGGTACACTGCAGGACAGCGTGGCGTCTGTCAGCCTGGGTCTCAGAGCATCTTCTTAGGACAGTTGCCCTGGTAATTTACCTGTGTTACAGTACACTGTGTGAGTGAGAAACCAGGTTGTCCTAAATCATTAAGATGGGGTGGGGGGGGATGTTTTTTTAACTGAAGTATAATCTAATTCATTCCAAATAGTACAGTATGTAATTTGATTCCAGAGCTAAGTTATTAGTCACCCCACAAATACTTCTTAGGGAGCCTGTTCTGTGCTGGGCACTATGGAGGATGGAAGAAAGATAAACTTAATTTCTGTTTGCAAAGTCTATACAATTTATGGTTCATCTCTATTGTTTGTTGGATAACGTGTATATATGGAATATTATAGATGGGCATAGGTAGTGTATACTCTTTAAAGGGACTTTGTTCATGACAAGCTAGGTCACATATTAATAACAGGTATAAAGAACATCTGTTGTTCTAGTTCTGCCCAGTGTAGTATAGCTGTCTTCCTTTGGAAAATTCTCTCATGCTCCCTGTGATTCAGATGGGGTAGACAATTACAGCCTCCACTTCCTGAGCCACTGGAAAAGGCATATAACTTCCCTGGAATCTTTTGAGTTGAAGGTGGAAGTAGGAGCTCTCGTCTGCCACCTGTGTCATAAGCTGTAGGAACTGATCCCTGAGGAGCCTGAGACAATGAGTACAACTCATAGACCAAAGCCAACATGAAATCTAGAGTGTTGAACAGAGAGCGATTCTTTGTGTGTGTGTGTGTGTGTGTGTACACATTTAGTTTTATTGTAACAAAGCAACTTGTACACTTTTAACGTTTAAAACTGAGCATCATCTTTCCTTTCTAGTGAAACAAAAAGAAAATTTAAAAATAAACAGGAACAAAATTACAATAGAGAATGTCAATTCCAAATAAGATCCTACAGGTTCTGCTGATTCTCCGATCGAGTGGCAGGGCTCAAGTCATCATTAGGAGAGGGTTTTATTTTAAAAGTGTCATCTTAAACTGCAAGGATGTCCGTTAAACATCACAATTAAACATGCCAAAGGAGAAGCCATGTTGTCAAAATGCCCACTTAACCCACCCAAACATCTCAAACCCACCCTTTGCTGTCTTTCTATAACCCCATTTTTTTAAGTTTTTTTTTTAAACAAGAGAAAGTAGACAGGTACATGTTGGTAAATGCTAACTGTCCATATTCACATAGAGACACAGTGTAATCTCTGAGCCCAATATACAGAGAAAGGAGGAAAAAAGCTAGAATTCTATGCACTACTACACAGGGGCCTAGCACCCTCCAGCTTCCAGCAGAGCTAAGGGAGCCGAAGGTTTTTCTTTTTTCCCACAGAGCACGGTGGTGTTGATTCCATAAAGTTTTTGTTGAGACAGGAAGGGATAAAAATGAATTTGGAACAGAAAGGGGTAGAGATTCTTTTCCCACTGTATTCTGCTCAAGGTATTTCCCCCCAAAATAAGTTGAGAACCATGATGTAAAGGGAGAGGAATGAGACTTCAAAAAACAGGGCGAATGAGCCCAAGAGGAGAAAAAAAAAAGACTGCAACTTGCTCCCAGGGACTGAAGAAAATTAAAAAAGGAAGGTTGGAATCCATCCGTGTTCCATTAGTCATCTTCTCCTTGAACAGAGAGCGATTCTAATGCTGTTTGAGCTCCTGGATCCTGACTAGCCTGGGGCCAGCACCACCTGTGTGCCTCCAGATGAGTCAGCCAATACATTTCCCTTCTTTTTTATTTAAACTAATTTTGGCTAGTTTCTGTCTCTTCTAGTAGAATTCTCATTAATATAACAAATATTGTATTTGTTGACAAAAATAATCCTGTGCCAATAACCACCAACATTTATTGAAACCTTTACATACATAATCTCATTTAACCCTGATAACAATCCCATGACATTAGTCTACTTATTAGTATCATCCCCACTTTACAGAGGAAGAGAGTAAAACTGGCCAAGACAGGTCACTTGCTCAAAGGCACACAGTTTGTAAGTGGTAGGACAAGAATAAGACTCAGGGAGCCCAACTCCCAAGATCACAGTCTTAGCATTTCTCCATGAGCGTGAGTCTTTTTATTTTTTATTTTTAAAGATTTATGTATTTATTTTAGAGAGAGAGTGCACAAGCGTGTTGGGGGGGGGTATGGGGAGAGGGAGAGAGACAATCTCAAGCAGACTCCATGCTGAGCTCAGAGGCTGACTTGGGACTTGATCTCACAACCCTGAGATCATGACCTGAGCTGAAATCAAGAGTCAGACGCTTAACCGACTGAGCCACCCAGGCACCCCAAGCATGAGTCTTAGTATCAAGGTTTATAGAAAGTGTTTTCTATTTTTTCTTTTTCTATCTGACATTATCTTCAAAGGATGACAAAATCATTTGTGGCTGTTTTGTAGAAATATGTATAATTCCTTCTTTTTTGCAGAAGTGAAATACAAATCCTTGTAATTTTTTTTTCATTTTTAAAGAATCTAGAAGAAACATTTGATCATCTGGTGTAAATCTAGGATCTTTGCTTAGAAGTAGTGAGGTTGGGAAGGTGAGAAATGGTGATAATAAGCATCTTCAATGAGTGAACTAATGTTTTCAACTGCCTAGAACCCCCAATTTTTTCTGCTGTATTACCCCACGTCACCCATGGTTTTTATTCTATTGCTCTCACTCCTTTTGAGTGTCAGGCCAGCTTGGAGAAACCCATGGGTCTTTCTGGTGAATGGGCCACAGGACAAGGGCGGCAGTTGCTGAGTGGTTTTTAAGACTTCTGTAGTAGATGAACACAGCTGTGTGTGTTCTCCAGTGGAGCATGAAGCAGAGGCGAGGCCGTGGGAGGCAGCCAGTCTCGCAGGCACGGCAGCTTGGGGCCTGAGGCTGCTAGCAAGGGATACCATTATGCTAATGGTATCTGCGGAGCCAGAGCCAGCAGCTTGGGGGCTGAGGCTGCTAGCAAGGGATACCATTATGCTAATGGTATCTGCGGAGCCAGAGCCAGTGACCCTTGGAGGGAAGCAAGAACTCTTGAAGGTCCATTTGAAGTCTTTGTGCTATCAGTTTGAAGACTTGTGACACCTGTAGTTGGCACCCCCAACTGACTTTATTTTATGCTCGTATGGTGAGCATTGCTTCATTAAGGTCCAAAGACCTTGCGGACCTAACAGAAGTTTAAGGAGAGCCAGCGTATTGGAGGTCACAGTCGAGTACGGTGGTTCGGACTGTGCACTCTGGAGACACCATGCCTGGATTTGAATCAGCATTTGGCCTCACTGGTCATGTGAGTTCAGGCAGGAGACTTCACGTCTTTGTTCCCTTCCCTCATCTCCGAAGTAAGGGTGATGGTAGTACCCCTCCCCTCTCCCAACCGCCACTGAGGGTTGTTCAAAGTATACAATGAATTAGTCCGTGTAAAACACTTAGTTCACACTGGACACTCATGCTCCATAAATGGTAGTGAGAAAGCCTCAGAGAGGACTGGCATTTGCATTGAAAACAGAACAGTCCTGAGTGAGTCTTGATTAAGCCCTTAGCAGCCAGCCAGGTGACCTTGGACAAGTCATACGTCCTTTCTGCCCCTGAGGGCAATGTGGTGAACTGAGAAAGCATCCTAAGAGATGTCTGGCACCTCGTATGTGCTTAGTAAACAGTGCTTTCTTTCCTTTCCTTCTGGGCCTCAGTTTTCCCATCTGTAAAGTGAAGGTGGTTGAAGTCTTTTGTATCTTTAACTGTTTAGGAATTTGAATCTGCTATCAGAGGTACCGATGAAAAAGGGTCCCCTTTTTGGAACTGGCTAGATGAACCAAGGGAACTCAGGGTAGAGTAGGGATCCCTCAGGATCAAGGATTGCCACCCAAGAGAGTTGCCATCCACTGTCACTCATGTCAGAGGGCAGGGGTCTGAGGAATGGACACAGGGAGGGAGGCAGCATCCAGAGGTGGCAGTGATAGGGGCTCCAAACCAACTTTGCCACTAATTAGTTGTGGGGTCTTCTGTCTCCCAGTCTTCAGCTTCCCCCAGCAGGAAAAAACAAGAGGGCTGGCCCCTTTTGAGGAGTCTAGGGAGTAGAGGGTGATAAGGTGTTGAGGCAGAGTGGTCTGGCAACCAGGAGCAAATGGGGATAACGGCATGGAGGAGTGCCTCACACAAACCTCATCTATCTCGTGGCCCTCTTATCTTAGAAGACTGATGGTGTAAACACTGTCATCCCAATTCTACAGAAGAGGAAAGTGAGAGAGAGACTCAGCGCTTGTAAGGTCCTGCAATGAGTCAGCAGCAGAATCGGGTCTTAAATCCAGGTTTGCTGACTCCTGGTCCAGTGCTCTTTCTCCAGAAGACTGGGTTAAATATCAGGGTAGCTGGATACTGATATTAGTTTTTCCCCAAATGGAGCTTTATCAGCTGGGGACAGCATGTTGGCTGTCTCAGTTTTCTCATCTGTGAAATGGGGGTTTTCATGAGATTGCCTCTAAAGTCCTTTCCAACTCTGAAGTCCTAGAAACCTCTATCTGCCCATCAGACTACCTCTGTTGCTGTCCAAAGAACAGTGTTGAACTTGACAAAGACTCTCCATCAGGCCCCGTGTACTTACCACTTTCTTGACGACAACGTGTGAAAATTGCTTTTATTGCTGGATAGGGAAGCTGGTAATAAAAGCCAACTCCTTGGGTGCCCTAATTCCACTTTAGGAAGAATGAACATATTGTTTTAATTAATCATGAGAGCAAAATTAGCATGATTGTGTGAAAGGTGTTGTAAATCATCCTGATCCACATCATTGAGCAAAGAGCATTTAGTTATTCCAGCGTTGTTAAAGATTTTATCTACCCAAGTGAAAATTCAATTAGTACTAGCTCCAGCTTATATAAAACTAAGGATTTTCAACTATGGGAAAATACTCTGTGTGTGTGCGAATACTACCTTATGCCACTTTAATAAATTACTGTAATTAACTGTATCCTATGCAAGCTAAACAAAATTTACTGAACTGTTGTTGTATAAAAGGGATATCTTCTCTTCCCTTGTTTGGGAGATTAATCTATACATGATATTGCCTCAAATATCATGCTTTTTATGCTGAGGTTTGAAAATATCTACACAATTCTAGCTGGCACCAGTAAGACTCAGCTGGTTTTCATCACAATCCACCTTTTCCCCTCTGGGTATGGAGACATCAGCTATGGGCTTCGCTATGATTCAATTAAATGTGCTATGTTTAATTAGCTAGCTGGGTAAACACTGTAAGCAGAACCAACTTGGAACATCCTGATAGCTTAGCCAAAGGGCTGAGTTATTTTCAGAAGGGAAGAGGAAGGTGGAACAGGCAAGGAATGGAAGGCAAGGAAATGTCTGCTCACCGCTCCCTGGCACACACTCTTTGCTTCAGCCACAGGTCCCTCCTTTTCCTGCACACCTGGCTCTTCCCTGCCTCTCCCACCCAGATCTTACCTTGACTTCAAGGCCAACCCCTTCCTCCTTTCAGAAGCTTTCCAAAGAGATTTGGATGTCTATTTTGCTTGCAAATGTTTGCCAGTCATGCCAAGTTCTCTCCCCTGATTTATCAACATATCTCTTTATAGGTTCTTTGACCTTTTCTTCTTCTTTACTCTCCATTGGGTCTAATTCTCAATAAGGGAGCACCACAGAAATTGGCAGGATTTTTGCTGGAATGATCCAGTTTCATCTAGAACTTCATCATATCAACCGTCCAAGTCTCAACTTTGAGCAAAACTCTGGGAACAAGGTCATTCAGAACCAGAGTTTGTCAGTGTGTTGGGTCATTTTGGAAAGATTTTTCAAGTAATTTTTAGCAGCACTATGACAGCTATAATTAGCTAACACTTGCTGCATGCATACTATATACCAAGCCTATTGCAAAGAGCCTTGTGTGAATTACCTCCTTTAGCCGTATCGGGATGCTAGGAGATGGAATTATTATTCCCAATTTACAAAAACTGAGGCTCAGAGAGGTAAATAAGTTTGCTCAAGGTCACATAGCTAGAACGAGTTAGAACAGAACTCAGGGAAAGACTTATGTTTACCAGTTTATTAAAGAGCACGATAAAGGATACAGATGAAGATATACATAGGGCGAGATGTGGGGGATTCCTGAGTGCAAGAGCTTCTGTCCCCTTGGAGTTGGGGTGTATCACCTTCCCCGGGTGGATGTATTTGCCACCGTGGAAGCTCTGCAAACCTCGAACTGTGGGGATTTCCTCATGTAGGCATGATTGATTTCCAGCCCTTCTCTAGAGAATGGGTGGGGTGGGGTGGGGCTGAAGATCCCAAGCTTCTAATCATGGCTTGGTCTTTCTGGGGACCAGCCCCCATCCAAGAGCTCACCCAGAGTAGCCTCATTAGAACAAAAGACGCTCCTAGTACTCTTACCACTTAGGAAATGACGAGGTTTTTGGGAGCTTGGCATCAGGAACTGGAAACAGAGACCAATGTATATATTTTCTATTATCTCACAATGCACTTAATAAAATGCTCCAGAACCATTCAAAATCATCATCATATAATAAAACATTTCACATTAGAATAATGCCTAAAAGCCTTCAGTGTGTACTGATATCCCTAGATCATTATGCTATGAACCCATTCGTTATTATCTTCACTTTATAGATGAGGAGACTCAGGCCCAGACAAGTTAAATGACATCTCTGAAATTCCACCACAGATCAGCATGGGGACAAGGAATGAAGACCAAAGTCTACATTATGCCTTTGTTTTCTTTGCCAGTTTTCTGTGTGTTTCTCCAAATGAAACTTTTGATGGGTTATTGGTCTCTGTTCCGAGGTTTTTACTTCCATACATGGTGATTCTAAGGGGGTCGGGGAGACAAGAGAGCCCATAAACCTGGCTTCATTAAAACTATAGTAATGATTACCTGGTTGTTCTTTCAAAGGGCCAATGGGCAGTATCAAGCTGGAAACCCAGCAGAACTTCTAATTTGTGAACAGAACACAGCACAGCCTCAAGGGGTAGCCCTGAGGGAAGAGGATTTTAAATGGAAAGAAAGAACTAGGCAGAACTGAAGAACAAGAGGACAACTGCAGCAGAACAAAAGGAGTTTAGGTCTTTCATTCAGGAATACCAGGGAATTACAGCTCTCAGCATGGGAAAGGATTTTGAGTTTGCTCCATCCACCCATGTGCTGTGATGGCTGAAGTGACCACCAAACTTCTGTCCCTTTGGTTCCAGGGTCAGGCAGCTACTGCCTCTGGAGGCAGCTTATTCCTTTTAATTTTTTTAATTAACATATAATGTATTATTTGTTTCACGGGTACAGGTCTGTGATTCATCTGTCCTACACAATTCACCATGCTTACCATAGCACATACCCTCCCCAGTGTCCATCACCCCCCCCAACCCCTCCCACTCCCCTCCACTCCAGCAACCCTAGTTTGTTTCCTGAGATTAAGAGTCTCTTATGGTTTGTCTCCCTCTCTGGTTTCCTCTTATTTCATTTTTCCCTCCCTTCCCCTATGATCCTCTGCCTTGTTTCTCAAATTCCTCATATCAGTGAGATCATATGATACTTGTCTTTCTCTGATTGATTTATTTTGCTTAGCATAATACCCTCTAGTTCCAGCCACGTCATTGCAAACGGCAAGATTTCAGGTTTTTTTTTTCTTAAAGATTTTTTATTTATTTATTTGAGAGAAAGAGAATGAGAGATAGAGAGCACGAGAGGGAAGAGGGTCAGAGGGAGAAGCAGACTCCCCACTGAGCAAGAAGCCCGATGCGGGACTCGATCCCGGGACTCCAGGATCATGGCCTGAGCCGAAGGCAGTCGCCCAACCAACTGAGCCACCCAGGCGCCTGATTTCAGGTTTTTTTTTTTTTTTTGATGGCTGCATAATATTCCATTGTATATATATACCACATCTTCTTTATCCATTCATCTGTTGATGGACATCTAGGCTCTTTCAATAGTTTGGCTATTGTGGACATTGCTGCTATAAACATTGGGGTGCATGTACCCCTTTGAATCCCTACCTTTGTATCTTTGGGGTAAATACCCAGTAGTGCAATTGCTGGGTCATAGGGTAGCTCTATTTTCAACTTTTTGAGGAACCTCCATACTGTTTTCCAGAGTGGCTGCACCAGCTTGCATTCCCACCAACAGCGTAGGAGGGTTCCCCTTTCTCCACATCCTTGCCAACATCTGTCGTTTCCTGACTTGTTAATTTTAGCCATTCTGACTGGTGTGAGGTGGTATCTCATTGAGGTTTTGATTTGGATTTCCCTGATGCCGAGCGATGTTGAGCACTTTTTCATGTGTCTGTTGGCCATTTGGATGTCTTCTTTAGAAAAATGTCTGTTCATGTCTTCTGCCCATTTCTTGATTGAATCATTTGTTCCTAGGGTGTTGAGTTTGATAAGTTCTTTATAAATTTTGGATTGGAGGCAGCTTATTCCAACAGCCATTCACTTCATCAACAAATATTAATTAAGCACCAAATAGCAATTGAGCAGCTGCCACGCACTGCACTAGATGCTGGGGGCAGTGAGATGCCTGACGTTGACTTGGTCCCTGCTCTGGTGGCACCAGCAGTCCATTGGGGATGACAGACACTCAACAATTCTGCACATGGGTAAAATAAGCATAACTTACAGGGTCTGCTGTGGGTTGAATTGTCTTCCCCCAAATTCATATTTTGAAGTTCTAACCCGCCCCCTGCCCAGGACCACAGAATGTGACCTTATTTGGAGACAGGGTTTTTACAGAGGTAATCAAATTAAAGTGAGCTCATTGGGGTGGGCCTTCATCCAATATGACACTCGGCCTTATGAAAAGGGGAAATGTGGACACAGAGACAGGCACAGAAGGATGAGGACGTGAAGAGACACAGCAGAGAAGATGGTCATCTACAAGCCAAGGAGAGAGACTAGAACACATCATTCCCTCACAGCCCCCACAAGGAACCAACCCTACTGGCTCCTTGATCTTGGACTTCTGGCCTCCAGAAGTGTGGGGTGATATGTTTGTTGTGCTTTGTTGTCACAGCCCTGGCAAATGAGTATAATGTCATGAAAGATAAACATGCTATGAGAGAAAATAATGGGATGGAGGGAGGGAAACATAGTGCAGATTTGGGGATTCACAAAGGCCTCCCTGAGGAGATGACATTTAATCTGAAGCCTCAGTTGCCCCTGATGCCTCTCTCATGTCCTCTCCGACTACAATACCCTTGCTCACTGCACTCTGCAGTGGCCCCTAGCTGTTCTTGGAACATAGTGGAGATGCTTCCACCTCAAGGCCTTTGCTGTGCCTGGAATGCTCTTCCCCCAGGTATTCTTTGACTAATTTTCTCACCTCCTTCAACTGTTGGCTCACTATCAACTTCTGAATGAGGCCTACCGTCGCCATGCCCACCCTCCTTAAAATGGCAACTTGTCCATTACCACCCCTGCCTCTTATCCCAGAACTCCCACTCCTCCTTTCTTTGCTACAGCTTTCTTTTTATTCCAGAGCACTTACTCATTTATTATGTTCATTCTTTACAATGTTTATCTCTGGCTAGAATTGAAGTTCCATGAGAGCAGTGATTTTTTTGGTCTGTTTTGTTCACTTGTTTGTATCCCAAGCACCCAGAATGGTGCCTGGCATGGTGCAGGTGTGGAACAAGGCACAGGTATTGAATAAATATATGAATAAGGCCTGCGAAGAGTCAGGGAGAGTGTTTGAGGCAGAGGCATCTCATGCCTATTGGCTCAGAGGCAAGAAAGAGCCCATGATGCTCATGGATCAGAAGGAAAGATGGGTAGCCAAGTGGAGTGTGATGAAAGGGGAGGTCAGAGGGTGGGTAGGAGCCAGATCTTTGGACATCTCTGATTCTTAGGAATGTTTATCCTTATCCTGTGTTATGATAGGTCTCCTTACAGATACTAGCTCTGGTCTTAGTTCCTTCCTTTGGAGTAACATTAAGAAATCTCTTAACTTATGGTGGCCCGTTAGATATTTGAGGTTGGATATCATGACGACCCTCCACCTCTGAGTTTTCTCAAGGCTAATGGTTCCAGTTGCTTTGGCAAGAACATCTTTTTTAAAAAAAACTTTCTAAATACAAGTTTATTTCTTGCTCACATAAAGTTTAATTTAGTGTTTTTGATGAGTGGGGGGGGCTTGTCCCCAAGCAGTAAGTAATTCAGAGACCCGGCTTCTTCTGTCTTGTGGCTCTGCTTTCTATGACGAATGACCTCTGTGGGCCCTGTGGAGGGAGAAATAGCATGAAGGATTGCACGTGGGAGATTTTTAGGGACCAAGCCTGGCCATACAATGGTAGCTTTTGAATCTCTTCATAGTCTAGTTATGCCCTTGGGCTTATGCATTGATTTGTCAGTATTTCTTGGAAAATGTCATTTTCAGAACTGAGCATGGCACCCAGGAGTGGTCTAAGCTGGGCAGAACTGGTAGGTGAGGCTGTTGGAACGTAGACACTATACTCTCAGCCCTCAGGACCTGGGGGAGTGTCGGGGGTCCACTCCCCCTCCCTTCCTCTGCCTCTCTGCCTGCTCAGAGGTTCTTGGAACCTGCCTCAGGAAGGGACATCTTCTTTTCCAGCCATGCCCCGCCTCTCCCACAGATTTATAGGTGATGTATCGCAGTACTTACAGCATGGGCTTCAGAATCTGACAGGCCTGGGTTGGAGTTCTGACCCCTTTTCTTACTAGCTGTGTGATCTTGAGCAAATGTCTTCAACTTTCTAAACTACAGTCTCCTCCCATGTAAAAGGGAGATGATAAGGATGATATAGGATTTCTGTGAAGAGTCAGTGAGGTAACTGACTTACAGTGCTGAGCGTAGAGCCTGGCATGTGGTAAGTGCTCAGTAACTAGTGGCTAATGATGACGACAAGAAGGAACAGCCTTCTCCTCCAGCAAAATGGACTGACTCCATGTTTTTCAAATAGTTTTTGTTTCCTCCCTCTATATGTTTGTTGCCAGTTTCCTATTACCCATGCCCTCTTCCCTCTCCTCTCTGTCAGTCTAACTCTTCCTCAGATTCCCAGCTGGACTTCCTAGCTTCCTAACTCAAAACTGCTCATCTGCCATAGCTCATGCCTTTTGAGAGATGAGCAAGAATAGACACTGAAGAATTAGGGGGAAGTACATGGCACAGGCTTTTGCTGAACCCCTTTCTCCTCCACCTAGAAGCTGCTGGAAATGTTTTATTCATGAGGCTGATCCCAGGCTTCCCAACCCCTCTCTGTTGCAAACCCAAAGCTCCCTCTGTTTTCCAAGAGAACAGCCAGCACAGACAATTTTACGGTCTGACAGGCTGTTGTGGAGTATATTTGGCGAGTCATTTTCTGTTTTCCAAAACTAATTAGAGATGGATAAATTTAAATGGTTGTGGAAGCCAACAACCAAACATTATGTCCTCATTAGCTGAAATAATGCTGTGGCTTCCCCTCTCATGCGAAGGATCCTGACTCAGAAAAATGAGGCTCTGGCCGAGTGGCTCGCTGGAGCTGGTACCTACCTGCTCGTGCCCGCTCATGTGAGCCATCCCTTCTCGCGCCACGATCGGTGACATCGCCTTGGTGGGAGGATTGACGCCATGGAAACTGGCAAGGGCTACAAATCAGGGCTCCACCCTGAGTGGTATATTTACCAACATACCACGGCTCTGGCTGCCGGAGAGGGCCGGGCCCAGCTACCCTTGAGGCTTACACATATAAACCACCAAGTGCCAGGCATTATTTTGATAAAAAAGTGTCTTTGGAAATCGCTTTTCTCCTCTTGGCTCCCAGGGCTCCTGTGAGTATGGCAGAGCGCTTTGCTTTGGGGGAAGAGACCGGAAGTGGGGGCAGAGGTCCGGACTGGCAGTTTCCATAGCAACAAAGGTTGGGAGTGGGGGTGGGGGAGGTCATTTGTAAAGCAGCACTTCTCAAATTGTAAGGTGCAGGTGAATCATCTGGGCATCGTGTGAAAATGCGGATTTGGATTCAGTAAGCCTGGGGTGGTGCCTGAGAACCTTTATTTCTAGCAGGTGCTGGTGCTGCTGCTATGTACCATTCTGCCAGGAACCAGGCTGATAGTAGACAGAGGAATCTCAAACTTTGAGAAGACTCATCGAACGATGAATCCACCGAACCCCAAGGACTGGTGCTTCTCTTGTTCCAGCCTCAGCCTTGCCAGTTTAGTGGGAGAAAGGGTGCTTTAACTGGAAAAGCACCATTACAGGATTAAACAGAGCTGGATTCAAATCTCATCTCTCCCAAATAGTGTGACTTCAGCAAATTGCTAACCTTCCCTGAGCCTCAGTCTTCCAAACTATAAAATGGGACTGTCACCTCATGGGAAGATTGTGCAGATTAGAGAGAAAACAGGAGAAGGGTTTACTGCAGCCCCTGGTATGAGGTGGGCACCCCACAAATGTAACCCGCCCTCTCCACCACTTCCTGATCGGTCTCAAGCAGAAGGTCAAAACATTTTCTTTAGCAGGCAAACCACATTTTAACCCCCAAACACCATTTTTAAGTTATGAAAATTAAAATTGCTTTTGCATCATTGCAACTTTTTTTTTTAATTCTAGAAAAGAAAATAAAGATACCCATGTTCCCCCTACCCAACGATTGCACAGTTAATGTTTTGGTGTATTTCCTGCCAGACTTTTTATATGTATTATATTTTATAACAAAAATGGAATTATAGGGGTGCCTGGGTGGCTCAGTCGTTAAGCGTCTGCCTTCGGCTCAGGTCATGATCCCAGGGTCCTGGGATCGAGTCCCACATCAGGCTCCCTGTTCGGCGGGAAGCCTGCTTCTCCCTCTCCCATTCCCCCTGCTTGTGTTCCTGCTCTCGCTATCTCTCTCTCTGTCAAATAAATAAATAAAATCTTGAAAAAAAAAATGGAATTATATTCAACACATTGTTTTGTAATCTGCTTTTTAATTTAAAAATACAGGTTTCCTCCACTATCCAAAAGTTCACTTTACGCCAATTTGCTTTTACAAAAGAACGACATTAGTACCTGTTTAAATCTTAAATCTGGTGCCCAGAATTCAATATTGTGTATGACTAGCATAAAGGGACCCTATTATGCCGTTTGTACTGGACTCAGCATTTTTATTCATTCAGCCAAAGTAGTATGAACTTTTTTTTTTGGTTGGGTGCATCACATTGTTTTTTTAATTAAGCTTGCAGTCAAATAAATCACCCAAGTCCTTTATATATCTTGTAACTGGTGCCATGGAATTTTGGATAGTAAATGCAGAAACTTACATTTATTTGTATTAAATTTAGTCCTGTTATTTTTGGCCTAATTCTTCAAGCCGGTCTGGGTATTTTTGTCTCCTGGTTCTGTCAGTCAATATTTTTTATTCTTTTAGCAATTTACCAGGGAGGCTAAGTGAGCAGCAGCTCAGGTAAGAGATGATGGCAGTTTGGCCTAAGGTAGTAGGAATGGCAACAGAAAAATGAGGATGGATTCAGGATATATTTAGAAGTTGAGCTGATGGGTTGGAAGTAGAAAGGAAAAGAGAGGAGCCGAGCATAATTCCTGGGCTTGAGGGCTGAGCAATGGGACCAATAGGGTATCACTAACTGAAATAGGTAAGCACGTTATAGACTGAAAGTTTGTGTCCCCTCCAACTTCATATTTTGAAACTCTATCCCCCAGTGTGATCTTATTAGAAGGTGAGGCCTTTGGTAGGTGATTTAGATTAGATGAAAGCATGAGGGTGGGGCCCTAATGGGGAGATTAGTGTCCTCGTAAGAGTCATGGAGAGCTTGCTTCCTCTCTGCTCTCTGCCAGGTGAGGTTACAGTAGGAACTTGGCAGTCTACAGCCTGTAAGAGGGCCCTCACCAGAACCCAACCATGCTTGTCCCCTGATCTTGGACTTCCAGGTTCCAGAACCATGAGAAAGAAAGTGCCTATTTATAAGCCACCCAGCATATGACACTTTGTTATAGCAGCCCGAACAAAGACTATTGGGTGGGGGGCATATTTATGAAGAAAAATTATTTCAGTAGGGGGATTATATTAATTTTTATATTCTTCTTCCTATTCTCTCTATTTCCAAGTTTTTTTTTTTCCAAAGATTTTATTTATTTATTTGAGAGAGAGAGAATGAGAAAGAGAGCACATGAGAGGGGGGAGGGTCTGAGGGAGAAGCAGACTCCCTGCCGAGCAGGGAGCCCGATGCGGGACTTGATCCTGGGACTCCAGGATCATGACCGAGCCAAAGGCAGTCGCTTAACCAACTGAGCCACCCAGGCGCCCTCTATTTCCAAGTTTTAAAACAATGTTATTTGGGGGCAAGAAAGAGAATCCTGTGAATTTTAGTTTTGATTATTGAATTCAGAACAAGGAGTGAAGAAGATGAAGCAGGAGCAGTGCCGTATGTATAGAGTGGGACCAATATTTTCTCTTAAACCAAACTATAGAAACCAGATCTATAGTCCTTGCAAAAGCAGAGACTAAGAGGTGACCCTATTGAGCTACAGGACTTCGTGATTGGAATAGAAATGAAAGATGTTCCCAGCCTCGTTCAGCTTTTACCAAATATAAGAACCAGAGGGCATGATCCAAGCTAAGGAAGGATTGAGCCCCAAGGAGTTGTGGATGAATGTGTTAACTAGGGAGCAGTTAAGCCTTGGAATATACTTATAGAGGGTAGCAATAAAGTAGCATAAATGCTTTTAAAATAGATTTTATATTTAGAAAACAGAGAGCTGGGACATAGGCATCATTTTTATTGCCAGGTTCCAGCCTTTGGTTTGCTGTAGGACCTTAACCAAGAGATTTTCCCTATAGTCACAGAATCCTAGTATATTAACTGGAAGGGACTTCAGAGATCCATCTTGTGCTGGGGGGTTTAGCAGGACTGTGTATCAGAATCATCTGGCAAGTTTTTTTTTCCCCAACACTTATGTATGCCAGAGTTTTACTCCTTAGATTTTGCTGTTGGGTTGGGCATATTATTTTGGAAAAGCTTCCTGGTCATTTGCGGCATACCACCCATCAAGGATCTCTGATCTGGTGGAACCCCTCATTATACAGACGAAGAAACCAAGGCTTGGAGAGATGAAGAGATTTGTTCAGCAGCTCACGGAGAAGGACAGCAATTACCTTGCAAGTCATCTTCCTCAATGGAAAAAAATATAATAACATGAGACCATTTAGTCTCCTTATGCCACGGCTGAGAGACTAAACGTTAAACAGTTAACAGCTAGACATAGACATATTTGCAGAACTGAAAAACAGAGAATTGAGTGAAAAAGTGAGAAATGGAATGAGCTTTATATAAATCAAATGCATTCATATAAATTAAAATAACACAGTTATATGTTTTACAGATGAAGAAATGAAGAAAACCCACGAGAGTCACATCTTGACTGATGACGAGAGTGTGTTGTGAATTGAGGTTTGAGAGTTCTCAATTCTCTGCATTCAAAGAATTAAACAACAACAACAACAACAAACCTATAATCAGCAGATGAATAAATAAACCAAATGTATATATATAGAATGGAATACCTTTCAGCCATAAAAGGTAATGAAATTTCATACATGCTACCACATGGATGAACCTCGAAGACATTACACTAAGTGGAGTGAGCCAGACACAAAAGGACAAATACTGTATAATTCCACTTAAAAATGGCAAATTTTACGATACATATATTTTTCCACAATTAAAAAATTAATAATATACCATAAACCACTGAATTATATACTTTAAATGGGTAAATTTTATGATATGTGAATTATATTTCAATAAGGCTGTTAAAAAGCTTACAAATATAATTTTCCTTCTCCTTTAAGTCCTTCTTTGGAAAAACAGAAGAATTTAAGAAGAGAAATAATGCTTCCTCAGCCAGGCACTGTGATAGCTACGACAATTGCATTCTCTTCTCTAAAGTACCATGAATGTTTAGGGTAGGGTTCTGTGTTGGACATTTTGGGCATCTTGACATTTTCCTGGCAATGGAAAGATTTGACAAGGTTTGAGAACTGGGAATTTGTTACATAAATAGTACCTATTATTAAATACTGTAATTTGGTGTCGACTTGGCACAGGACATTGTTGTCCATGCTATTTGAACAAAAGTGTGAACAGGTCTGCCTTCCTTCCATTTTAGCTTTTGGCAGGCAGTAACTTAGGCATGAAGATGGTGTGTGGTATATATAAGGTTTGAGTTTTATGCAACAAGAGCATTTGAAAAATGCAGTTGGGAAGGAACAGATACTTGAAGAGTCATCCATTAATTATGCTGAAAATTTCAGAAGTTCCCCCAAGGTTCTTATATTCTTGCCATTTCCTGTTTTCCATCCTGGAACGTAAGTTGAGAAGAGAACTTAATCCCTCAGACCTCTGGTCTCTAGAGAAAGCAAATAAAGTTGATAACTTTTATTTTTTAATTGGCAAGACAAGTTTAAGTGAGCTCTTTCGGCTTTGAAAAGGAGTTTTGATTTGTATAGATTAAGGTCATTTCCTACTTCATTTAAACTCTTTTCATCCAATCTTAATTATATCCATGTGTCTTACAGAGGCCCATCTTCTGGTCTTGTGGAATTATCATTCCAGCCAAAAGTGTGGGTGAGGACTGCCATTCCCTGTGACTGATGAAAGAGTATTTGTCCTACTGCCTCACCCAGTGATAAGCTAGGGGCCCAACCACTATGGGTCATTTGCATGCATAGTGGACCATTTCATTAAGAATTTCATTAAGATGGTAATGTTTAATGTTTCCTGGGAAAAATGAGTTTTTGGCTTGTTCAATTATATAATTAAAGTCAGAGCATTAGGGGAGATTGCAAACTGCTTGCATAATGTGGGCAAGCATAAGATAAAACTTGTAAATAAGTTCAAAAGAGTCAACCTCTGCACAAATCCTGATGCTGAATCAGATTAGAAGGGTAGGCATGTGGAAAATGTGGGCTGAAAAGTTCATTGGAGTTTAACTCTGGTGTCTACTAGCTGAGATCCTTGCTTTCTTTTTTATTTTTTTTTTATTATTATGTTATGTTAATCACCATACATTACATAGATCCTTGCTTTCTGCACCCTCTCAGGGAGACAGATGGTAGAGCGCCGTCAGAGCTGGGGGCTGGCTGTTCAGATTCCAGCAAGTTTCAGGAACACACTTCTTCCATTTTTCTATAGGCAATAACTTCCTATATAGGAATGAAAACCAATGGTACAGGATTACAAGATTTTTTAACTTGTGGCCAGGGTCCTCAGGTTCTTGCTTCTGAGGTGACACCATCCTCTTCCCTCATTTCCTTAAGCCTATAAAATGGGAATTTTCACCATTTTGAAAGAATTAAGAAAGCCGTTTCTGACCTTTCTTCCAATATTTTCAGTTACTTTTTTTCTAGGGCAGGAAAAGTGATTTAGTGGTTTAAGGAGGTCAAACTAACTTTCCGAGAGTTGGGGAGGTAGGAGCATTTAAAATTGTCATACTATATGTGATTTATATGTAAATATGGACATATTTCTGTTCCTTAAGGGTATGCCTTGAGCCATGTACATCCACAGAGGCTCCAGCTCCCACCTTTCTCTTTCTTTCCACTATTCCTCCAACAATAGCAGAATTCCTTTTACTTTATTATGCACAGCAGTTAGGTCTTCTCTAGCTCCTGCTTCCATACTTTGTCCCGAGTGTTTGCCTAACCAAAGGCCCAGGAGCTATGCTCTTTCTCCCATGGCCACACCCATTAAGGCCTGTGTCGGGAAGATGCGTTGGTGCAATCTGTGTGAGTTTGGCCTATGCGTCTGTGCACATAAGGATTGTTTATGTGGCTGGGACCTAGGAAATTTAATACACATGGAAAAGGGACAGAGGGAGTGTGAAATATGCTTGTCTCTGATCTCTGGTAACTTTTAAAAACCAAATATCAGTAGATTATTCATTTTTTGTGACATATGTGTTTGTACCAGTTCCAGGACCCCATTTTATTTTTAAAGATTTTATTTATTTATTTGAGAGAGAGTGAGCATACATGAGTGGGCGGAGGGGCAGAGGGAGAGAATCTTCAAGCAGACTCCCCACTGAGTGCAGAGCCCAGTGCAGGGCTTGATCTCAGCACCCATGAGATCAGGACCTGAGCCAAAACCAAGAGTTGGTTGCTTAACTGACTGAGCCACTCAGGTGCCCCTGCAGGACTCCATTTTAAATAGAGACTTTGAAGGTTCTAGAGTAACATAAAAAGGTCATGCATGGATCTGACTTGCTGCATCTTAGGCTTTATTGACCTTTGATATGTGGGACATGTCATGGGAGTCAAAACAGAGAGTTGAGAGAATCAGCCAGACCACTGCTTAGCTCCTAGTTCTCCACTTCTTACTGTTTACCACCAGGTTCCCTCCATATATGTGAATATGGAAGTGATATTCCCTGTCTCCTATGGGTCTTAAGAGGATTAAATGAAATTATGTAAAGCACATAGCAGAGTAATTGATATTTCAACAAATTTGTTCCTGTGATTACATTCTAAACGAGGCTTACATAAAAGAGAATGAGATTGCCTCTTCCCATCGTGCCCTTTCTCAGAGCCCTCCTGGTTTCAACCTCTTCCCATTGCCAGGACTAGGGGTTTAAACTGGGAGAAGCTGGAGTGCCACTAGGATCCTTGCCTCTGATGCAGAGATATTTATTGTGTCCAGTGCCTTTTTCTGTGAGCTCTTGGCCTTCAGGTTGATGTTGATACAAGTGGTATTGCTTTGAGGCTACCTCTTCTGAAAAGAGTCTACTATTAGAGGATAAGACACAAAAGCTGTGTAGATGCTTCATATGTTACAAGGGAAAGATGAGAAATAGTCTAAAACAACAAGCATGCAGGTCTAAATGCAGTAACATTCAGAATTATATAAGCACAGGAGTGACATCAGCAAGATGGCAGAATAGAAGTTTCCTGGTTCTAGTTCCTTCACAAAAATATGGATTAGTGACTATTTACAAGCAAGAATGCCTTTGTAGAAAGCCCCAGAACCCCAGGAGTGAGGCTGAGACACTGAGAAAACTGCATTAAAATATAAGAAGAGCAGTTTCACTTTGACAAGCCACCGCCCCCATACCAGGCAAGCACAGAACCACACTGAAAGGGTTTTCCTGGGTCTACAGTTTCTCCAGTGGGGAAAAGAAAGCCTGAGACAGACATCAGTTTCTCCAGTGTTCTGGAACACTTACAGGAAACACTGGGGGACTTGGCAGGGCTAGACCACCTGGGGTCAACTGGGAACAAAGAAGGGGGTGAGACTCACAGAGACCAGTGCTAAAATCTTGGTGGTGGCACCACCTCCTTACCTGGGACTTCAGCTGACCAGAGAGCCCAGCCAGTAGCTCTGCCCAGGTATGGTGCCAAGCTAGTCACCCCATCTGACTATGGAGCATGGCCAGTAGTTCTGTCTGTCTGAGGTTCTCAACCAGCATGTGGCCCCAGCTGAGCAGAGAGAAAGCCAGCAGCCCTGAAGAACTGTCACACTCAGCTTGTGGTCCCACCCAACCAGTGATGATTATGGGACCTCACCTGTGGCCCATCCAATCATAGTCTAGCCAGTACCATTGTCTAGCTGGGGAGCACAGCCTGCAGCCACTGGCAAGGGCAAATGCAGAGCACAGACAGCAACTCCACCTGACTACAGAGCCTAGCCTGTGACCCCATCTGATTGCAGTGCTCAGTCAGGGAGCTCAGCCTACAGCCCCACCCAACCAGGGACCCCAGCCAGCACCGCTACCCACCTGTGAAGCCCAGCCAGCAGACCTGCCCAACTGTAGAATCCAGCCAGTCGTCTCACTTATCCTCAAGCCTGGGCAGTGGCCCTGCCCAACAGAGACCCCTGTCATAAGCCCTGCCTGCCTGTGTATGTTACCAATGGCCTCTTCAGAACCCCAGGCTGAGTGACTGGTGAAGGTCTTTCCCTGCCTAAGACTAGAAGAGCTGACCACTTCTTCAAATGTACAGACACCAAATTGTGAATAATCAGAGAAACAAAAAGCTACCAAAGGAAACTAATAAAGTTCCAATAAATGACCCCAAAGAAATGAATATGCATGAATTGACTGAAAAAGAATTCAGAAAAAAATCCTCTTAAAGAAGTTTAGTGAACCACAAAATAATACACAGAACTAAACAAAATTAGAAAAACAACACATGAACAAATAAAATTCAACAAAAAAAATAGAAACCATAAAAAACCCCAAACAAATTCTAGAGCTGAAGAATACCACTGAATTGAAAAATTCAGTAGAGAACTTCAACAACAGACTTGATCAAGCAGAAGAAAGAATCAATGAAATTGAAGGCAAGTCATTTGAAATTATCTGGTCAGAGAAGCAAAAAAGGAAAAAAAAGAGAAAAAAGAAAAAGACTGAAGAAAGCCTATCAGACTTATGGTAAATCGTGCAGTGAAACAATTTATGCATTATGGGAGTTCCAGAAGGAGAAGAGAGAGGGAAAGGGGAAGAAAGTCTATTTAGAAAAATAATGGCTGAAACTCCCTAAATTTGGGGAGAGATATGGACATGCAGATACATGAGACACAAAGGACCCCAAACATATTGAACCCAAAAAGGACCTCATTAAGACATGCTGTAATTAAAATGGAAAATATCAAAGACAGAGATTTTTAAAAGCAGTAGAAAAGAGACTTGTCACAGGGGAAACCCTATCTTATCACAGAGACTTGTCATAAGGGAAACCCTGAAAGACAATCAGTGGATTTCTATCTATTATCTATCTATCTATCTATCTATCTATCTATCTATCTATCTATCTATCTATCTATCTATTTATCTATCTATCTATTATCTATCATCTATCTATCTATCATCTATCTAATCTATCATCTATCATCTATCTATCTATCATCATTTATTTATTTATTTGACAGAGAGAGACAGCTAGAGAGGGAACACAAGCAGGGGGAGAATCAGAGGGAGAAGCAGGCTTCCCGCTGAGCAGGGAGCCCAATGCAGGGCTCAATCCCAGGACCCTGGGATCATGGCCTGAGCTGAAGGCAGATGCTTACTGACTGAGCCACCGAGGTGCCCCAATCAGTGGATTTCTCAGGAGAAAACTTGTAGGCCAGGAGAGAGTGGGATGATATATTCAAAGTTTTGAAAGAAAAAACTGCCAATTCAAAATACTGTACTTTGCAAAGCTGTCATTCATAAATGAAGGAGAGATAAAAGATTTTTCCAAATACACCAAAGATGAGGGGATTTATCAACACTAGACCTGCCCTACAAGAAATTGTAAAGGGAGTTCTTTAAGCTGAAATGAAAGGATGCCGGGCGCCTGGGTGGCTCAGTTGGTTAAGCGACTGCCTTCGGCTCAGGTCATGATCCTGGAGTCCCTGGATCGAGTCCCGCATCGGGCTCCCTGCTCGGCAGGGAGTCTGCTTCTCCCTCTGACCCTCCTCCCTCTCATGCTCTCTGTATCTCATTCTCTCTGTCTCAAATAAATAAATAAAATCTTTAAAAAAAAAAAAAAAGAAATGAAAGGATGCCAATAACAACATTATAACAAATGAATGTATAAAACTCACTAGTGAAGGTAAATATATTGTCAAATTTAGACTTCCCTAAGTATTGTAATGATGGTACATGAATCACTCTTAACTATAGCATAAAAGTTAAAAGAGCATATTAAAAATAATTATAACTATAATAATTTGCTAATGGATACATAGTATAAAAAGAAGTAAATTATGACATCAAAAACATAACACATGGGGGGAGAAAAGGGTGGAGTTTTTGTATGTGATTGAACTTAAGTTATCAGCTTAAAATAGACTACTATAACTACAAGATTTTTTTTAAATTTTTTTTTATTTTTAAAGATTTTATTTATTTGAGAGAGAGAGAATGAGAGACAGAGAGCACGAGAGGGAAGAGGGCAGAGGGAGAAGCAGACCCCCTGCTGAGCAGGGAGCCTGATGTGGGACTCGATCCCGGGACTCCAGGATCATGACCTGAGCCGAAGGCAGTCGCTTAACCAACTGAGCCACCCAGGCACCCAAGATTTTTTAAAAAAAGATTTATTTAACTTGAGGCAGAGGGAGAGGATCTTAGGCAGACTCTGCACTAAGTGTGGAGCACCACGTGGGGTTCGACCTCATGACCCTGAGATCATGACCTGAGCCAAAAATCAAGAGTCAGACACTTAACCAACTGAGCCATCCAGGTGCCCCATAAGATGTTTAATGTAAGCCTCATGTTAATTACAAAGGAAATCCTGTAGTAGATACAGAAAAGATAAAGAGAAAGGAATCAAAGCATACCATCACAGAAAGTCATAAAATCACAAAGGACTACAGTAAGAAATGAACAAGGGAACAAAGTAACTATAAAAGTCAGAAAACAGGGGCATCTGGGTGGCTCAGTCGGTTAAGCATCTGTCTTTGGCTCAGTTCATGATCCCAGGGACCTGGGATCCAGCCCTACAGTGGACTCCCTCCTCAGTGGGGAGTCTGCTTCTCTCCCTCTTTCCCACTCATGCTCTCTCACTATCTCTGCGTCTCTCAAATAAATATTTTTTTAAAAAAGTCAGAAAATGAGTACTGGGTGTTATACGCAACTAATGAATCATTGAACACTACAGTAAAAACTTATGATGTACTATATGCTGGCTAACTGAACATAATAAAAAAATTGGCAATGGTGAGTCTTTACCTATCAATAATTAAGTGTAAATGAATTAAATTCCCCAATCAAAAGGCATACAGCAACTGAATGGATTAAAGAAAAAGATCTAACTCTATGTTACCACTAAGAGACTCGCTTTAATTTTAAGGACATACATAGGCTGAAAGTAGAGATATTCCATGCAAATGGTAACCACAGGGTGGCTATGTTTCTATCAGAAAAAATAGACTGTAAGTCAAAAACTGTCACAAGGGACAAAGAAGGTCATTACGTAATGACAATAGGGCCAATTCTTCAAGAGAATATAATAATTGTAAATATTTATATACCTAACATCAGAGCACCTTTACATATAAAGCAAATATTAATAGAACTGAAAGGAGAAACAGCAACACAATAAGAGTAGAGGACTTTAACACCCTACTGTCAACAGTGGGTAGACAACTGAGACAGAAAATCAACAGGGAAACGGTGATCTTGAAAAACACTATAGACCAAATGGACCTAACAGACATACACAGAACATTCCATCCAATGGTAGCAAAATACACATTCTTTTCAAATGCACATGGAATATTCTTTAGGATAGATCATATTTTAGGCCACAAAAAAGTCTTAACAAATTCAAGAAGACTGAAATTATATCAAGTATCTTTTCTGACCACACTAGGCTGAAACTAGAAATCAATAGCAGAAATAGCCAAATTCACAAATAGTTGAAAACTAATACACTCCTGAGTAACCAATGGATCAAAAAGGAATAAGAAAGTATCTTGAGACAAATGAAAATGGAAACCCAACATACCCAAATTTATGGGATGTAGCAAAAGTAGTTCTATGAGGACAGTTTATAGTGATGAATGCCTATATTAAGAAATCATAAAGATCTCAAATAAATCACCAAACTTTACACCTCAAGGAACTAGAAAGGGAAGAATAAGCTAAGCTCAAAGTTAACAGAAGGAAGGAAATTAGAAAGATTGGAGTAGAAATAATGAAAGAGAGAGTAGAAAAGCAATAGAAAAGATCAACAAAACTTAGAGTTGTTTTTTAAAATATTTTATGTATTTAATTATTTAGGATGAAGCAAAATTTTTATTTTATCTTATTTTTTTCTTAAGGCTACAGTGTTTATTTATTTATTTATTTATTAAATTTTATTTTATTATATTAGTCACCATACAATACATCATTAGTTTTTGATGTAGTGATCCGCGATTCATTGTTTTTGTATAACACCCAGTACTCCATGCAGTACGTGCCCTCCTTAATACCCATCACTGGGCTAACCTACCCCACCATCCCTCTAAAACCCTCAGTTTGTTTCTCAGAGTCCATAGTCTTTCATGGTTCATCTCTCCCTCCAGTCTCCCCCCCTTCATTTTTCCCTTCCTTCTCCTAATGTTCTCCATGCTATTCCTTATGTTCCAGAAATAAGTGAAACCATATGATAATTGACTTTCTCTGCTTGACGTATTTCACTTAGCATAATCTCCTCCAGTCCCATCCATGTTGTTGTAAAGGTTGGGTATTCATCCTTTCTGATGGCTGAGTAATATTCCATGGTATATATGGACCACATCTTCTTTATCCATTCATCTGTTGAAGGGCATCTCAGCTCCTTCCACAGTTTGGCTATTGTGGACATTGCTACTATGAACATTGGGGTGCACATGGCCCTTTTCATGACATCTGTGTCTTTGGGGTAAATACCCAGTAGTGCAATTGCTGGGTCATAGGGTAGCTCTATTTTTAGAGCTCCACACTGTTTTCCAAAGTGGCTGTACCAACTTGCATTCCCACCAACAGTGTAAGAGGGTTCCCCTTTCTCCACAACCTCTCCAACATTTGTTGTTTCTTGCCTTGTCAATTTTTGCCATTCTAACTGGTGTAAGGTGGCATCTCAATGTGGTTTTGATTTGAATTTCCCTGATGGCTAATGATGATGAACATTTTTTCATGTGTCTGTTAGCCATTTGTATGTCTTCTTCAGAGAAGTGTCTGTTCATGTCTTCTGCCCATTTTTTTTTTTATGTTATCACCATACATTACATCATTATTTTTGATGTAGTGTTCCATGATTCATTGTTTGCATATAACACCCAGTGCTCCATGCAGTACATGCCCTCTTTAATACCCATCACCAGGCTAACCCATTCCCCCACCACCCTCCCCTCTAGAACCCTCAGTTTGTTTCTCAAGAGTCCATAGTCTTTCATGGTTTGTCTCCCCCTCCAATTTCTCCTCCTTCATTTTCCCCTTCCTGCTATCTTCCTCTTCTTCTTCTTCTTCTTTTTTTTTTTTTTTTTTAACATATAATGTATTATTTGTTTCAGAGGTACAGGTCTGTGATTCAACAGTCTTACACAATTCACAGCACTCACCAAAGCACATACCCTCCCCAATGTCTATCACCCAGCCGCCCCATCCCTCCCACCCCCCACCACTCCAGCAAACACTTAGTTTGTTTCCTGAGATTAAGAATTCCTCATATCAGTGAGGTCGTATGATACATGTCTTTCTCTGATTGACTTATTTCGCTCAGCATAATACCCTCCAGTTCCATCCATGTCGTTGCAAATGGCAAGATTTCATTCCTTTTGATGGCTGCATAATATTCCATTGTATATATATGCCAAATCTTTATCCATTCGTCTGTCGATGGACATCTTGGCTCTTTCCATAGTTTGGCTATTGTGGACATTGCTGCTATAAACATTGGGGTGCACATACCCCTTGGGATCCCTACATTTGTATCTTTGGAGTAAATATCCAGTAGTGCAATTGCTGGGTCATAAGGTAGCTCTATTTTCAACTTTTTGAGGAACCTCCATACTGTTTTCCAGAGTGGCTGCACCAGCTTGCATTCCCACCAACAGTGTAGGAGAGTTCCCCTTTCTCTGCATCCTTGCCAACATCTGTCGTTTCCTGACTTGTTAATTTTAGCCATTCTGACTGGTGTGAGGTGATATCTCATTGAGGTTTTGATTTGGATTTCCCTGATGCCGAGCGATGTTGAGCACTTTTTCATGTGTCTGTTGGCCATTTGGATATCTTCTTTAGAAAAATGTCTGTTCATGTCTTCTGCCCATTTCTTGATTGGATCATTTGTTCTTTGGGTGTTGAGTTTAGTAAGTTCTTTATAGATTTTGGATACTAGCCCTTTATTTGATATGTCATTTGCAAATATCTTCTCCCATTCTGTCAGTTGTCTTTTGGTTTTGTTGACTGTTTCTTTTGCTGTGCAAAAGCTTTTTATCTTTTTTTTTTAACTTTTTATTGTTATGTTAATCACCATACATTACATCATTAGTTTTTGATGTAGTGTTCCATGATTCATTGTTTGTGCATAACACCCAATGCTCCATGCAGAATGTGCCCTCTTTAATACCCATCACCAGGCTAACCCATCCTCCCACCCCCTCCCCTCTAGAACCCTCAGTTTGTTTTTCAGAGTCCATCGTCTCTCATGGTTCGTCTCCCCCTCTGATTTCCCCCCCTTCATTCTTCCCCTCCTGCTATCTTCTTCTTTTTTTTTTTCTTAACATATATTGCATTATTTGTTTCAGAGGTACAGATCTGTGATTCAAAAGCTTTTTGTCTTGATGAAGTCCCAATAGTTCATTTTTGCCCTTGCTTCCCTTGCCTTTGGAGATGTTTCTAGGAAGAAGTTGCTGTGGCTGAGGTCGAAGAGGTTGGCTGTGTTCTCCTGTAGGATTTTAATGGACTCCTGTCTCACATTTAGGTCTTTCAATCATTTGGAGTCTATTTTTGTGTGTGGTGTAAGGAAATGGTCCAGTTTCATTCTTCTGCATGTGGCTATCCAATATTCCCAACACGATTTGTTGAAGAGACTGTCTTTGTTCCATTGGACATTCTTTCCTGCTTTGTTGAAGATTAGTTGACCATCGAGTTGAGGGTCCATTTCTGGGCTCTCTATTCTATTCCATTGATCTATGTGCCTGTTTTTGTGCCAGTACCATACTGTCTTGATGATGACAGCTTTGTAATAGAGCTCAAAGTCCAGAATTGTGATGACACCAGCTTTGCTTTTCTTTTTCAACATTCCTCTGGCTATTTGGGATCTTTTCTAGTTCCATACAAATTTTAGGATTATTTGCTTCATTTCTTTGAAAAAAGTTGATGGTATTTTGATAGGGATTGCATTGAATGTGTAGATTGCTCTAGGTAGCATAGACATTTTAACAATGTTTATTCTTCCAATCCATGAGCATGGAATGTTTTCCCATCTTTTTGTGTCTTCTTCAATTTCTTTCATGAGTGTTCTGTAGTTCCTAGAGTATAGATTCTTTACCTCTTTGGTTAGGTTTATTCCAAGGTATCTTATGGTTTTTGGTCTATTGTAAATGGAATCGTTTCTCTAATTTCTCTTTCTACAGTTGCATTGTTAGTGTATAAGAAAGCAACGGATTTATGTGCATTGATTTTGTATCCTGCCTCATTACTGAATTGCTGTATGAGTTCTAGTAATTTGGGGGTGGAGTCTTTTGGGTTTTCCACATAAAGTATCATGTCATCTGTGAAGAGAGAGAGTTTGACTTCTTCTTTGCCAATTTGAATACATTTTATTTCTTTTTGTTGTCTGATTGCTGTTGCTAGGACTTCTAGTACTACGTTGAACAATAGTGGCGAGAGTGGGCATCCTTGACGTATTCCTGATCTTAAGGGAAATGATCTCAGCTTTTCCCCGTTGAGGATGATATTTTCTGTGGGTTTTTCATAGATGGATTTTATGAACTTGAGGAATGTTCCCTCTATCCCTATACTTGAAGAGTTTTAATAAGGAAAGGATGCTATATTTTGTCAAATGCTTTTTCTGCATCAATTGAGAGGACCTTATGGTTCTTCTCTCTCCTCTTATTAATGTATTGTATCACATTGATTGATTTGTGAATGTTGAACCACCCTTGCATCCTGGGGATAAATCCCACTTGGTCATGGTGGATGATCCTTTTAATGTATTGTTGGATCCTATTAGCTAGGATTTTGTTGAGGATTTTGGAATCCATAATTATGAGGGATTTCGGTCTGAAATTCTCCTTTTTGATGGGGTCTTTGCCTGGTTTGTGGACTAAGGTAGTGCTGGCCTCATCAAATGAGTCTAGAAGCTTTCCTTCTGTTTCTAATTTTTGAAACAGCTTCAGTAGAATAGGTATTATTTCTTCTTTGAATGTTTGGTAGAATTCCCCAGGGAATCCATCAGGCCCCGGACTCTTGTGTGTTGGGAGGTTTTTGATCACTGCTTCAGTCTCATTACTGGTTATTGGCCTATTCAGGTTGTCAGTTTCTTCCTGTTTCAGTCTTGGCAGTTTATAGGTTTCCAGGAAGGCCTCCATTTCATCCATATTGCTCAGTTTATTGGCATATAGTTGTTGATAATAATTTCTAATAATTGTTTCTATTTCCTTGATGTTAGTCGTGATCTCTCCCCTTTCATTCATAATTTTATTAATTTGGGTCCTTTCTCTTTTCTTTTGGATAAGTCTGGTCAGTGGTTTATTGATCTTATTAATTCTTTCAAAGAACCAGCTTCTAGTTTCGTTGATCTGTTCTACTGTGTTTCTGGTTTCTAATTCATTGATCTCTGCTCTAATCTTAATTATTTCTCTTCTAATGAGTGGCTTAGGCATCATTTGTTGCTTTTTCTCTAGTTCTTTAAGGTGTAGAGTTAGTTGGTGAATTCAGGATTTTTCTATTTTTTGAGTGAGGCTTGGATGGCTATGTATTTCCCCCTTAGGACCGCCTTTGCAGTATCCCATAGGTTTTGGACCGATGTGTTTTTGTTCTCATTGGTTTCCATGAATTGTTTAAGTTCTTCTTTGATTTCCTGGTTGACCCAAACATTCTTGAGCAGAGTGGTCTTTAGCTTCCAAGTGTTTGAATTTCTGCCAAATTTTTTCTTGTGATTGAGTTCCAGTTTTAAAGCATATGGTCTGAGGAGATCCAGAGAATTATCTCAATCTTTTGGTATCGGTTGAGAGCTGATTTGTGACCCAGTCTGTGGTCTATTCTGGAGAAAGTTCCATGTGTACTCAAGAAGAATGAGTATTCTGTTGTTTTAGGGTGGAATGTTCTGTATATATCTATGAGGTCCATCTGGTCCAATGTATCATTCAAAGCTCTTGTTTCTTTGTTGATTTTCTGTTTGATGATCTGCCTGTTGCTGAGAGTGGAGTATTGAGGTCTCCTACAATTAAGGTATTGTTATCAATATGACTATTTTGGTTAACAGTTGGCTTATGTAGTTGGCTGCTTCCATGTTGGGGGCAGCCAACTATGTAATATTTACAATTGTTAGATCTTCTTGTTGGATAGACTCTTTAAAAATGATATAGTGTCCTTTTGTGTCTCTAACTACAGTCTTTAGTTTAAAATCTAATTTGTCTGATATAATAATTGCTACCCCTGACTGGGAAATTTAAATTGTGCCAGCCAGCTGCATGAGCCACACTGTCATTGGGGTGATTCATGGTGGACATTTTGAGGGCAGCTGACCCACAGCCTGCATGCCCCAGACTGCTTCCTGTGGAAGCCTGAGCTGGCCGTGTAGCTTTCTCCTTTTGTCTCGTAACCATGTCCACCAACGAGAATGCTAATTCACCAGCTGCCCACCTTAACAGATTCAAGAACAAGGGGAAAGAGTACAGAAATGAGGCGGTGCCGAACAGAAGTTAATGTGGAGCTGAAGAAAGCTAAGAAGGATGACCAGATGCTGAAAAGGAGAAACATAAGCTTGTTTCCTGATGATGCTACCTCTCCACTACAGGAAAACCGCAACAACCAGGGCACTGTAAATTGGTCTGTTGATGACATTGTCAAAGGCTTAAATAGCAACAATTTGGAAAGCCACCTGCAGGCTACTGAAGCTGCTAGGAAACTGCTTTCTAGGGAAAAACAGCCCCCCATAGACAACATAATCCGGGGTGGTTTGATTCCAAAATTTGTGTCCTTCTTGGGCAGAACTGATTGTAGTCCCATTCAGTTTGAATCTGCTTAGGCTCTCACTAACATTGCTTCTGGGATGTCAGAACAGACCAAGGCTGTGGTAGATGGAGGTGCTATCCCAGCATTCATTTCTCTGTTTGCATCTTCCCATGCCCACATCAGTGAACAAGCTGTATGGGCTCTAGGAAACATTGCAGGTGATCATTCAGTTTTTTGAGACTTGGTTATCAAGTATGGTGCAGTTGACCCACTATTGGCTCTCCTTGCAGTTCCTGATATGTCATCTTTAGCATGTGGTTACTTACGTAACCTTACTTGGACAGTTTCAAACCTTTGTCACAACAAGAATTCTGCACCCCCATTAGATGCTGTTGAGCAGATTCTTCCTACCTTAGTTCGTCTCCTGCATCATGATGATCCAGAAGTATTGGCAGATACCTGCTGGGCCATTTCCTACCTTATGGATGGTCCAAATGAATGGATTGAAATGGTTGTGAAAACAGGAGTTGTGCCCCAGATTGTGAAGCTTCTAGGAGCTACTGAATTGCCCATTGTGACTCCTGCACTAAGAGCCATAGGAAATATTATCACTGGGACAGATGAACAGACTCAGGTTGTAATAGATGCAGGAGCACTTGTTGTTTTTCCCAGCCTCCTAATGAACCCCTAAACTAATATTCAGAAGAAAGCTATGTGGACAATGTCAAACATTACAGCTGGTCGCCAGGACCAGATACAGCAAGTTGTGAATCATGGATTAGTCCCATTCCTCATTGGTGTTCTCTCTAAGGCAGACTTTAAGACACAAAAGGAAGCTGTCTGGGCTGTGACCAACTATACAAGTGGTGGGACAGTTGAACAGATTGTATACCTCATTCATTGTGGCATAATAGAACCATTGATGAACCTCTTAACTGCAAAAGATAACAAAATTATTCTGGTTATTCTGGATGCCATTTCAAACATCTTTCAGGCTGCTGAGAAACTAGGTGAAACTGAGAAACTTAGTATAATGATTGAAGAATGTGGAGATTTGGACAAAATTGAAGCTCTACAAAACCATGAAAATGAGTCTGTGTATAAAGCTTCATTAAACTTGATTGAGAAGTATTTCTCTGTAGAGGAAAAGGAAGATCAGAATGTTGTGCCATAAACTACCTCTGAAGGCTATACGTTCCAAGTTCAGGATGACACTCCTGGGACTTTTAACTTTTAGATTGTACACCTGAGGCAGAAAGTTGTTTGTTGTGTACTCTGTTGGGTAGAAGTTTGTCTTACTGTTTCTCTACTAAGAACTCTTTTTAAATGTGTTTTGTTATTTTAGCACTTTTTACAACGAAACTCTACTTGACCAGTTCCAAACTACCACCTGTATGAAGCTCCTCCTCTCAGTGGGTTTCTTATTTCTATGTGGAATCTCCTCTCTTGCAGTGTCCTATAAGTAAAGATTAAATTCCACTCTCTTCTTTACTTCAAAAAAAAAAAAAAAATTGCTACCCCAGCTTTCTTTTGAGGTCAGCTGGCATGGAAGATGGATTTCAATGCCCTCACTTTCAGTCTGGATGTATCTTTAGGTTCAAAATGAGTCTCTTGTAGACAGCATATAGATGGGTCCTGTCTTTTTATCCAGTCTGCAACCCTGTGCATTTTATGGGAACATTTAGGCTGTTCACGTTGAGAGTGATTATTGAAAGATGAATTTATTGTCATCATGTTGCCTGTGAAGACCTTGTTTTTTCTTGAAAAAGACCTTTCTTTTTCCTGTAAATTTCTTTTCTATATCACTCTTGGGGTCTTTCTCCTTTTATAGAACCCCCCTTAATATTTCATGCAGGCGTGGCTTAGTGGTCACATATTCTTTCAGTTTCTGCCAGTCTTGGAAGCTCTGCATCTCTCCATCCATTCTAAATGACAGCCTTGCCGGATAAAGTATTCTTGGCTGCATGTTCTTCTTGTTTAGTACCCTGAATATGTCTTGCCAGGCCTTTCTGGCTCGCCAGGTCTCTGTGGATAGGTCTGACGTTATTCTGATGTTCCTCCCTCTGTACATAAGGAATCTCTTCCCCCTAACTGCCCTTAAGATGGTTTCCTTGGTTCTTAGATTTGTGAGTTTTACTATTATATGTCAGGGTGTTGACCTGTTTTCCTTGATCTTGGGAGGGGTCCTCTCTGCCTCTAGACTCAAACGTTTATTTAATTCCCCAGATTAGGGAAGTTCTCAGCTACGATTTGCTCAAATATATCTTCTAGTCCTCTCTCTCTCTCCACCCCCTCAGGGATTCCAATAATTCTGACATTGGAACGTTTCATGGTGTCACTTATTTCTCTGATTCTATTTTCATGGATTCTGAGTTGTATTTCCCTGGCCTCCTCTTTTCCCTTTTTTATCTATTAAATGGTCTTCCAGGTCACTAATTTGTTCTCCTGCCTTGCTTACTCTAGCTGTTAGATTATCTAGATTAGATTGGATCTCACTGATAGCATTTTTTTAAAAAAGATTTTATTTATTTATTTGACAGAGAGAGACACAGTGAGAGAGGGAACACAAGCAGGGGGAGTGGGAGAGGGAGAAGCAGGCTTCCCACCGAGCAGGGGGCCCGATGCAGGGCTTGATCCCAGGACCCTGGGATCATGACCTGAGCCGAAGGCAGACATTTAACGATTGAGCCACCCAGGTGCCCCTCATTGATAGCATTTTTAAGTTCTGCCAATTCACCTTTCATTTCTGCCCTTAGAGACTCTGTGTTGCCATTAATTGATTTCTCCATTCTAGCTATTGTCTTCACAATTGCTAGCCTGAATTCCATTTCCAACATCTTGGTTATATCTGAATCCATTTGTAAATCTGTGGCATAAGTCATAATCTCTGAGTCTTTCCTATTTTGGGGGTTCCTCCTCCTAGTCATTCTGTTGAGGTGTGGTTGAGGGAATGTATTGAGTCCAATTTATTGACCACAACCCAAGCAGGATGCACCTGTTTTCTAGGGACCTTAGGGTTGCTGGCCTTTTGTTTTCCCAGCCTGTCTTCTGGGGGAGGGGCCTGCTGCACTGTTACTCAGAAAACCCTGTTTGGGCAGAGTTGCCCTGCTCCCTGTGGGGGGGGGGATGGGCTCAGTGAAAACCATTTCTGGGGGCTTTTGTTCTCTGGCAGCTTTCCCTGGCAGCTTTCTATGTCTCTTCTGAGAGAGCAGAGGAGACCATTTCCCACCCTCTGCCTCAGCAGAGAGATCACAGTCTGTTCTTCAGTGAGCTCTCCAGGCTGCAGTCTCTCCATTTCTGTCTGTGCTGCTATAAACTTCAGCATGCTGGGTTGGGTGCCCCTCTGCAGCACTTCCAGTCCTCGCCTCCAGGTCGGGGCATGTCTTTGCCCTTTGTGCTTCTAAAACCGCCAGCTGCTCCCAGTTCGCCCACGCGACCCCTCCGCTCTGGGTTTCTGCCCCGGGGGCTGCCCTAAAGTCCTTTCCCCGCCGCTACCGGTCTGTTAGTCTGTGCCCTGTCCCCAGTGCGTGAGGCTGTTGCTCACCAGTGGTGTAGGATCCCTCGGCCAGGCACCCTCCCGCTGCAGTTTATTTTCCGATATCTGCCCAAAGAATCATGGCTCCCCACTTCGTACCTCGAAACCAACCGCCTGCGATATTCTGTTCGTAGAGATCCAGATCTTCTTACATCTCAGGCTGCTTTCATGGGTGTCAGAGTGGTCTGGTAGATATCTAGCTCAATTCCAGGGACCACTTGAAATAGGGTCCCCTACTCCTCTGCCATCTTTCCCCCACCCAATTTTCATCCTAATCATGTATTCTATCATATTGTTACTTCTTAGGCCCTATGTGAAAACTATAAATACGAAAGGATATGAAAAAATAAGGTAGCCCTTCATTGCTTCTGGTTGTGGAAATAAATGAGAACACTTAAGAAAAATTCTTAGGACCCCAGCTCTGATTCTTTCAAAAGGCAAGTCTTCGATTTCAGCTGTGTAGACTTCTACTTTGTGCCTAGGATTGGGCTGAATGCTGCTCAAGCAATAATTCAAGTATGAGGTGATCTGGCAACAGACAGGGGGCTCACTCATGGCAGAGGAAAGGGAGAAGAAGCAATGAATTGAGACAGTGAAGGAGAAAATGACAGAATTTGATGTTCTTTTTTATTGGTGTCATTTACTAGAATTCTATAATTTTACTTTTTTAAAAAAGATTTTATTTATTTGAGAGAGAAAGAGAGAGAACCAGTCGGGGGGGGGCGGTCAGAGGGAGAGAGAGAAGCTGACTCCCCTCAGAGCCGAGAGCCCAACTCATGGCTTGATCCCAGGACCCTGGGTTCATGACCTGAGCCAAAGGCAGACGCTTAACTGACTGAGCCCCCAGGGGGCCCTGTAATTTTACTTTTTAGTAGTTGATGTGGGTGTTATCAACAGTATAGTTTAAAATGGGATTAACTGAAGTTGTTAGCTCGCAACCATGGGCTGATAAGTCAATTATTATAGAATTGAAAATACAGTATTTTTCCAAAGAACTGACACTGATATAGAAGCCTACCTAACAACACATCAGCAAATTCAGGGCAATATGCTGTTTTTGTGGCTTGATGTTACTAGTGGACAAAGTAGAGAAAGAGTTCCCAGTACCCAGAGTCAGAGGCATATGAGATGTTAGTATTCGAAGGTCCTGTGAAAACATCTTCTAGACCAGAGGATAGCAAACCTTTTCTTTAAAAGACCAGAGAATAAATATTTTAAGGTTTTCAGGCCATATTGTTTTAGTTGCAGCTCTGCAGCTCTGTCCTGGTTGTGGGAAAATGGTCATACACAATTTGTAAATGAATGGGCATGGCTATGTTCTAATAAAACCTCATTTACAAAAATAGTATTTGCATTTAGCCCATGGGCTGTAGTGTGCTGATCTTTGCTCTACATACATTTCTTCATTTTGCAAGTGGGAAAACTGAGTCAAATGAGTATATTTGAAGTACTTAGCATGGCGGCTCTCCCACAGTTTCTTTTCCAGAAATGGCAGCTATAAAAGTAGTACCAAAAATGATATCAATAGTAGCATGCCTTTTCTTTATGTTAAATCCATATACTTATTGTACTCCAAAAATTTTTCTTTTAACTTGGAGGAACTTTCCTCTGCTAGGAGGGATTTGGA
This sequence comes from Neomonachus schauinslandi, assembly GCF_002201575.2. NCBI lineage: Eukaryota > Metazoa > Chordata > Mammalia > Carnivora > Phocidae > Neomonachus > Neomonachus schauinslandi. The sequence continues at coordinate 105,178,778 of NC_058409.1, read as the reverse complement.
AACTTTCGCCTTTAAAAAAAAAAAAAACAAACTGTTATATGCTAAGTATAACACCACTATTCAAAATGTAGTTATGTCCTTCAGCTCACTAACTATTCCCTGTATAAATCCACAGGCTGTATCCTTGGGCTCCTAGCTAGGCTTCTGAGATCTCTGTTATTTTAGAATATGACATTTTCCCATCCTTCCCCCCTTCCTTACCTTCCTACCTTAAACCAGGTTAAAACATAGGCTCTGGAGTGTAGTATATCATTTTGAGAGACAATGAATTCTACCAAAGTGACTACAAAATTATAGGCCCATTTCTGACTCTCTCTCTCTTTGCAGTTAACGTAGTGAAATTGTATAGTTAATGTTCCTAAAGAGTGATGGAGATGAAAAGCAATATCTGAGTGCTAAGTGTTATTACTAAGAAAAGAAGGAGAATAACTCTTTTTATATGTGTCCTTAGCCACCCCATCCTAAACCTAATATGAGTGCAGAATTTCATAACTTTAACAGTTCTTTTAATAATGTTCAATCAAATATGAAATTAGGAAAACGAGGCTCGCTAACTGCTCCCACTCTGCCTGAGCTGTCGTTTTAGGCAGAGTGTGGATAATATTTCCTCATTCCCATGAAGCTGCCTGAGCCGGCGGTATGAGAATCTCTTCAGTTCTGTCTGAGCCGTGGGGATAAGTGGGGCACCACTGAGGAAAAATGACAGGCAGTAAGTAAAATAGGTGTGAATGAGCTAAAGCTTGGGTGGGAATCCATTGTTTATTGCAGGGATGTTTTGGACTGTAAGCACTGGGAACTTCCCAGAGGAAAAGCAAGATCTTTTTGAACCCCCTTTGGTTTTTAAGAAAGTCTGATATTATGCATTCTAAGTAGACCATGATCTTTGACTCTTCAAGTCATTTATGACCATAGTAATTCTAACACCTTGAACTTGTCCGGACTAAAGGCAACAAGGTCAGCAGGTATAGTCTTCATTATGAGGGTCTGGGAGTGGTAAAGTTATTTCAAGGTGAAGTTTTCACCTAGGTACAACAGGCTGCTCATGTCTCATTTTTTTTTTTTTTAAAGATTTTATTCATTTATTTGACAGAGCGAGACACAGTGAGAGGGAACACAAGCAGGGGGAGTGGGAGAGGGAGAAGCAGGCTTCCCACTGAGCAGGGAGCCCAATGCAGGGCTTGATCCCAGGACCCTGAGATCATGACCCGAGCCAAAAGCAGACTCTTAATTACTGAGGCACCCAGGTGTCCCTCATGTCTCATTTTTATGCCTATACAGAAAGTGGTGTTTTTTCTTGTTTTTAAAAAAGATTTTATTTATTTGACAGAGAGAGAGATAGCAAGAGCAGGAACACAAGCAAGGGGAGTGGGAGAGGGAGAAGCAGGCTTCCTGCAGAGCAGGGAGCCCGATACGGGGCTCGATCCCAGGACCCTGGGATCATGACCTGAGCCAAAGGCAGATGCTTAACAACTGAGCCACCCAGGTGCCCCAAGAAAGTGGTGTTTTTTCCCAGCTGATACGTACAGAGCAATCCTATAGTCATTTAAATTATGCATAAAATACAGGTCTGCTTTGCTGATCATAATTGCAACTCCCAATTGGTTCTTTTGTGATTTAAATGTATCCTTTTGAGTCCCCCTCTGAAGACTGATTTACTGCATTGGGTTCTGCCAATGCTGTGTAGCTTCAGGGAATGTGGCTGGAGTCATTGGAGACATGGCATGAAGAGCTCGAAGATTTGCAGTGGGAGAGGCAGAGTAAGTCGAGAAGAGATATTAAGTTTAGATCTCAAGTTTAAATACTGGTACTTGTGACTCAGGACTTATCGCTCTCTTTTTTGGTAGCCATCAAAAAATAGTAGCCATATATTGATGATGTTGGAGATGCCGTGCATTTGTTGGTCAACTATTTATTGAGTGCCTGCTATGTGCAAGACTCCATTTTATGGTACAGCATATATGGTGGCTAGAGTAGATTTTGGAAACCCAAATAGGTAAAATGGACTATTTTTCTTGTGTGTGTGTTTTTTTAATTTAAATTCAATTAGCCAACATAGCGTACATTGTTAGTTTCTGATGTAGTGTTCAGTGATTCATCAGTTGTGTATAACACCCAGTGCTTATCACATCACATGCCCTCCTTAATGCCCATCACCCAACCATCCCATCCTCTCATGCACCTCCCCTTCTGCAACCCTCTGTTTCCCAGAGTCAAGAGTCTCTCATGGTTTGTCTCCCTCTCTGATTTGTTCCCATTCAGTTTTCCCTCCATTCCCCAATGATCCTTTGCACTCTTATATTCCACATATGAGTGAAACCCTATGACAGTTGTCTTTCTCTGATTGACTTATTTCACTTAGCATAGTACCCTCCAGTTCCATCCACATTGATATAAATGGTAGGTATTCATCCTGTCTAATGGCTGAGTAATATTCCATTGTATATATGAATTGCATCTTCTTTATCTATTCATCTGTTGAAGGGCATCTCGGCTCCTTCCACAGTTTGGCTATTGTGGACATTGCTGCTATTAACACTGGGGTGCACATGCCCCTTCAGATCACTACATCTGTATCTTTGGGGTAAATACCCAGTAGTGCAATTGCTGGGTCATAGGGTAGCTCTATTTTTAACTTCTTGAGGACCCTCCATACTGTTTTCCAGAGTGGCTGTACCAGCTTGCATTCCCAACAACAGTGTAAGAGGGTTCCCCTTTCTCCACATCCTTGCCTACATTTGTTGTTTTCTGTCTTGTTCATTTTAGCCATAAAATGGACTTTTATCAAGGTGCTAATGAGAGGGAAAGTGTCCATGTTACACTGTCAGAGGATTCTTGTTTGCTTTACAAAAGAATCTCAGTGCTGCGATTTCCTGTCTGTGGCTTGCAGAACATCCTGGACAGTGAGTTGTTGCAAGAAGTCCACAAATCCACATGTTCATCAAGAGTAAGTAATAAACACAAATGTATTTACACATACGTGTTTACACATAAATGCATGGCTGTTTTAAAATATATGTGGATAATATTGTGATGAAATTAAAAACCATCCATTGAAAATTATTACTGAATTCAGTTGCTTTTTAGTGTGTCTTTTCAATTAATTGATTCATTATTTATATATTGCCACCACATATATTTGCATAATACTTTTATAGTGAAATGCATCCTCATACTTTTTTATTATTTAAATATTTAAAGTGGTTTATAAATAAGAACAAATCATTATATATTTACCCACATATTTACCATTTCCAATGCTTTCCATTCCCTTGTGTAGTTCATGATATCCATTTGGCACATTTTTCTTCTGCCTGATGGACTTCATTTTACATTTTTTATAGTGTGTGACTGCTGGTAATGAATTCTTTCAGCTTTTTTTTTTTGTACATCCAATAAAGCCTTTATTTTGTCTTTGTTTTCAGAAGATGTCTTCACTGGGTATGGAAGTTAAGATTTGCTTTTCTTCTGTCAGTGCCTGAAAGATGTTGCTCCACCTGGGTTCTAGTTTTCTGTTGTTGGTTCGCAGACCTCTCAGGAGCTTCTTGGCTATAATCTGAAACTGGCCCCCATACATGGAGGTCTAGGGAGGAAATAAAGAGGCATGCCACTCCAGGTTGGTAGGTGGGAGTTTTAACACACAAAGAGAACTTACATATAAGGCTTGTCTTGGGTAGCAGCAAGGCGAGTAGATCTCCGTGCCCACTTGCCAAATCTTAAAAGTTTGTATAGAGGTCTTAACTGGGTTCAGTCACCATCTAGATGATCTCAGCACCACATCACTATCTCAAGTCTACGTCCTTGGGGCAAGCTCTGGGAGCAGGGAAGGCAAGTGGAACCCACATTCCAAGGATAGGGGAAGAGGTGAGCAGCCTCCAACTATTGGGGTCCTGCTCAAGGGTCAGCTAGTGGCCATGTCTTTTCAGTGACTTCCCCCAAGATCTGTCAACCACCATTTTTATTTTTCTTCCTTTGTACTTCCTGTGCTTTTTGTTCTCTGGGTGCTTTTAAGGTTTTCTCCTTATCATTGGTTGTAGACAGTTTGATGATGATGTGCCTTGGTGCTCTTGTTTGGGGTTCATTGAACTTGTTGGATCTGTGGGTTTATAGTTTTCATCAAATTTGGGAAATTTTTGGTTGTTTTTCTTTAAGTACCTTTTTCTTCTCTCCTTCCTTCTGGAACTCCAATTACATGTACATTATGCTGCTTAAAGTTATCTCAGGGTTCACTGATGCTCTGTTCATTTATTTCTCCCAGTATGATGTCTGTGTTTCATTTGGAATAATTTCATTGCTAAGTCTTTAAGTTCATGAATATTTTCTTCTGAAGTCTAATCTACTTGCAAAATGATATATAGCAATCTCTCTTCTAACTCAGTGCACCTGTCTTCCAGTCCCCCTGTGCTAAGGCAACTACTGTTACCAGTTTATTGGGTACTTTTTCAGTGATGATATATACATTTTTTAAAGATTTTATTTATTAATCTGACACAGAGAGATACAGAGAGAGGGAGAGCATGAGCATGGGGAGAGGCAGAGGGAGAGGGAGAAGCAGACTCCCTGCTGAGGCAGGAGCTCAACATGGGGCTCAATCCCAGGACCCAGAGATCATGACCTGAGCTGAAGGCAGATGCTTAACATTCTGAGCCACCCATGTGCCCTGATGATATATACATTTAAAAAGATATAAATATTTCTCCCCTCCTCCCCTAGTAGCATACTACATATACTACTGTGTACATTGCTTTCATCTTTATAGGGTATTTAAAGATGTTTCCATGTAGAGATGCTGCATTCTTTTTAAATGACTGTGTAATATTTCTTTTGTGGACATGTCATAATTTATTTACATTCCAGGTTTTACTTATTCCCTGGTTGTTTGTTTTGTTTTGTTTTTATTTTTAAGAGAGAGAATTATTTTAAAGTCCATATGTGAGGTGAACTTTTAGGCTCATTAGTGGCAGAAACCTCAGTTTCAGTAGTTTTTAGCTCCTTTTCTAATATGAGTTCCAAGGAGGCTACCATATGTCTGCTCTCATCAGATTATTTCATGGTTCATTTTTCTCTTGGTATCATAAAGTGGAGCATGTCTTAGGCTGGAACAAAAGGTGGGCAGGCATATGGTAGGCAACTCTGGAGGCTGGGAAGCACTGATTACTCCTTTCATATAGCACTGAGAGTCTTATTGCTCTCCCTAAGCAGGTGTGTGGAACTCTGCCAGTTCTAGCTTCATTCCCCTCAACATTCCCATAATTCACTGGGAGACTGATGTATTTCAATGTGAGAGAGGTAAGATAATGATCAGTGTGGTGGCTCTGGAGAGAATGAAGGCAAATCCCAGAGAGAATCAGAGATGTGTGAAAGAGAGAAGTGAGGTGTATTTGGATGTTATTGAACCCTCAATTCTAGGCACTGACATTCTTGGAGTTGCTCTGTCATGTTGCTCTTTAATTCTTGAGCTTTTCAGCATTTAAGTTATTTTAATTCATATTCATCTCATTTTATTTCCAAGATGATTTCAGCAGTAAGGAACTCATCAATTATGGTCTGAATTTTGTCCCCCCAAATTAATATGTTAAAGGTCTAACCTTCTATACCTTGGAATATGACTCTATTTGGAGACAGTCTTTGAAGAGCTAAGTTAAATTGAGGTTGTTAGGGTGTGTCCTAGTCCAGTCTGCTTGGTGTCCTTGTAAGAAGAGGAAATTGGACACATAGAGAGACACCATGGATGAGTGTGCATAGAGGAAAGGCGATGTGAGGACATAGCAAGAAGGTGGCCATTTGTAAGCAAATGAGAGAGGTCTCAGAAGAAACTAACCCTGCCAACATCTTGATCTTGGACTTCTAGCCTTCAGAACTATGAGAAAATAAATTTCTGTTGTTTAAGACATCCAGTCTGTGGTATTTCGTTATGGCTGCCCCAGCAGACTAATACACCATTTCCAAAGGGCTTAAACACTAAATAAATTAATTAGCCTACAAAACCAGCAGCCCAGAGATGAGGCAGCTCCAAGGTTGGTTAATTTAGCGACTCAGTGTTGCCATTCAAGGAGACAGGTTTTTCTATCTTTTTACTTTGCCATTTGTTCCAATTACTTTTGCTACCTAAGCAACCTACTTCAAAGTGTAGTGGTGCATAAATCCATTTTATTATACTCATGGATTCTGTGGGTTGGGACTTTTGATAATGCAGAGCAGGGATAGCTTGTTTCTGCTTCGTGATTCTGGGCCCTTAGCGGGGTCCCTTGAAGGGCTGGAGGTGACTTAAACAATGGAAGGTGACTCTCACGGCTGGGAACTGAAACAGTAGGGGTTGGAAACTCCATTTCTGAGCTGACTTCTTCACTCACATGTCTGGAACCTTGGGATGCTGGAGGACACCTCCACTGAGACTGTCAGTCAGAAAATGTACACTTGGCTTCTTTAGCATGATTGCCTCAGAGTAGTCAGACATCTTATGTGGTGGATGGCTTTCCTCATGAGCATGCCAAAAGGGTATTCCAAGAGAAACAGGCAGAAGTTGCATGGCCTTTTATGACCTGGTGTCACTTCTGTCACGTTCTATTGACCGAAGTATTCAAAAGCCCTCCCAGATTCCATAAGAGAGGACGTAGATATCATCTCTTCTGAGAGGAGTATCAAAGAATTTTCAGCCATTTAAAAAAAATTTCCACTTCACAATCAGCATGTGAGCTAGTTCCCTGGATAGCTGTGAAGAGGACAGCAGCAGCTCTAAGCATCATGATCTCATGCATCAACCTCTACAGGTAGAAAAATAAAGCATTTCCTAGCAGCTTCATCATGTCTCATGGCCAGAATTGGGTCAAATGTCCCTTCCCAGGTCAGTCATTGCCAAAAAGAACATAATTAACTGTGATCAGCTCAGCCAAATCAAGGTATACCCCTCTTGGGCTAAAGATGAGATGACTTTTCTTGAGCACCAGGTTTTATGGATGTAGCAAATATTCCTCAACCTGGGGCTCTGCCACCACAGAAGGGCCTCAAGAGAAAATGGATTTGGATAGGTGACTGATAGTGTCTGGGTAAACTTCTGGTAAGGAGAGTCTGGACCAATTAGGAAGCACAGGAGAAAGAAAATAAAGATGACTTTCATTATTTCCATAGCCTAAGACCCCCCAGAAGATCTCACTTTGAATTCTTTATTACTCTTACCTGCTCTCCCATTTTCTCACTCTTGTATTTGGTCCTCCTTTCCCCTTACCACTCCACAGAGATCCATTACAATTTTTAGTACCAAGAGCAAATGACTCTGTTCTTGGGAAATCAGATGATGGCACAAATAGCATGTTCTTAAAGCAAATGTGACAGTTACAATAGGGATTCAGCCCCCAGATGGGGTCATGAGAACCCAATGTGACAGCTACAATGCATTCCTGATTCCCCATAATAAGCATAACAGCCTCTGAGACTATTTCAACACAGACTAGGTTATAAATTATTGATTAATAAGTGGATGAGTGCTGTACAGATCTCCACATGCCACTGCTAAGTTTGGCTAGTAGCTGTAATATCCCATCTAACATGCTCTTATCACTGAGCTCACAGAGGGCGGCCTGTTCTTTATGGAACAAGGTCGGGGGCTGTGATGTTCTCCATAACTCACATTGATAAAGTCACACAGGAAAATGGGATTTTCCACCCTGGGCCTACGAAATGAAAGTTGTTAGTGTGTGTCTCTCTCTGTATGTGTCTGCCTTTGTGTTTGTGTTTGTATGTGTCTGCGTGTGGGTCGCTGTGTACGTGTATGTCCCTGTGTGTGTCTCTTTGTGTGTCTGTGTGTATGCATCTATGTATGTGCATCTCTTTGTGTCTCTCTCTTTGTCCTTCTGAGTCTGTGCCTCTGTTTCTCTCTTTGCATGTCTCTTCCTCACTCTTAGCATGTGTATGTTTCTCTTTCTATGTGGCTATCTCTTTCTGTGTGTAGGTTTCTGTGTGTAGGTACACCCCAGACTGCATGAGTGTATGTATGCACATGCACATGTTTGTGGGTATTTCTTTCTGTGTAGGTATCCTGGTCTGCATGAGTAGGTATGAATGTGTAGGCATGCATGTGTGTGGGGGTGTGTGTGTGTGAGCTCCAGTGGGGCTCAGGGAGGGAGCATCACTTCTTGAAGCTAAGGCTCTGTCACCCTGGGAGATGTAGAGGAACATGAGGCAGTGTGGTATTATGAGAAGGGTGTGGAGTGGCAGCTAGGCAACCTGGGCATTCAACCCAGTTTTTTTCTCTCACCCACTGGGTGATTTTCTGTGATTCATTTCAACTCTTTGGGCCTTAGTTCTCTTGGAGATAATACACTGCTTAACCTAGCTCGCAGGGATTTTCTGAAAATGAAATAGTAATGTAATTTAGAATGCATTCGAAAACGTTAAAAGCACAATAAAAAGAAATGCATTAATGGATTAACATTTGACTTAATTCAGAGAAGGCCTGTATGTTCAGGATGTGCATGGAAAGGGTACTTTGATTCAAATCTAAATCTTTGGTTGATAGATCACAGGACTTGAGCCAAATGTGCAACTACATGGGAAGAAGGGAGAAAATCTGCTTAATTTAAGAAGAGCATTGTGCTCTAGATGAGCAAAGGCAAAGACTGCTTATTTTGGATGCTGGTCCTGATCAGTTAATGGTGGCTGCCTGGAACAAGATGTAGAGCTTTCAGAAGTCACATCCTGGCAAGAGTGATGAGAGCACTAGTGGTGCCTGAGGGAGAGGGACATGCAGCATGCTGGCCATGGGGTTTATCACCCCTTTCAATGCTGGGAGGAATCCGTATCAGACTTGGAACCTCACATAGGCTGGTGTCTTGGATTTGCTGAAAGTAAAATCTTTGTAAGTTTTGAGGTTAGTTAGCTTTGCTTCTCTCATGCCACCTTGGTGCTCCTTCCCAGTTGGATTTGATGAAAATTTATTTCTGTTATATGCAAGTGTCAGTAACTTTATTTTGGTTCATGTATAGATTTATGCAAAATGGTGTAAAGTCAGGGCCTTACTGGAATTGGGGAAAAAGAAATGGTTTAATTTGTCACCATGAGTGTGAGGCATCTTCCATACTCTGCCACTTTAATGTTACCTCTCTCTGGCTGGGTTTTGTCACAAGTTAAAAAAAATTCTCTGATTTTTCACTTGTTCCCCAGAGTCCAACTGAGCTCTTAAGAAAGAGACAAATGGCATAGGAGAAACCCCTAACACTTCTGTTTTTGTGCCCTGTCTGTTAAAAATTTCCTTGCCTTCCCATTCCTTACTCCATGAAGCTTCATAGGTCTTCCCACGATAGCTTCATGACTCAGCATGTGTTGCAGGTACTTAATTTTCTTTTCTAATGCTCCTTCACCTAGGCCTTTTGACTCAAGTGTATAAATTCCTTCTCCCTTTTTCTGAATGAATAATTGCTGTTATTTTGTATAGGTGAGTATGCATGAGTGTGTGTTGACCTCAGCTATCAGTCACCTCTACTATTGATTCCTCACAAAAGTCAATAAGGAGAGAAATGCTGCTTAAATAGGTTTCATGCATCTTTTTTTTCAATTTTGGGGAATTAGAGGCAGAAATGTGGGCTGATGATGATATGATTAGGAAGTTGGACATTGTTTTTTAATAGAGCGATTGATTTTATTCAGTACTTTATGCTGGGCACTTCTCTAGGCACTAGGGATATGATGAGAACATGGACAAACCTGATCCCTTTCCTTGTTTTATTGGAGAGAGATACAACTTAACACACAGCTGCAAATGGATATGGCATTGGGCTATGAGCATGCGCAGGAGGGCATATAAAATAGCTAAGGCTGGGGGCATGGGTGATGGGCAAGGATGGCTTCTAGAGAAGAGTCATGTTTAAGCTACGGCTGAAGCAATGAGGAAGGCATTGCTAATGCAAAAGGAGGGTAGGACAGAAGGGCAGAAACAGCACAGGCAAAGCACTGGAGCATGGAGAGAGTTGGCACAGACAAGAACCAGGGACATGTTCAGAGAGGCTTGAGTGTGAGGTGTGATAGAGGAGAAATCTGGCTGTAGAGGTAACCAGATCATATGACCTTGAAGGATTCTTTGAAGACTTTAGATCCAGGTGCTTATGAATCATCTAGAGATCTTGTTAAAATGCAGATTTAGATTCAGAAGGTCTGGGGTGAAACCTGAGATTCTGCATTTCTAAACAGCTCTCAAGTGATAACTATGCTGCCAGCCCATGGACCACACTTTGAGTAGCAAGGCTTCTGACACTATCCAAAGGGCAATGGTAAAATCATGGAAAAGTTTTAGGTGGGAGAATGAAATGGCCTACTTGGGTGGTAGGAATACCCCATTTCCAGCAGTGTGATGAATGGAAAATGGAAATCAGTGAAGTGGTGGAGATGGTAGGAAGTCATGTGAGCAGTCGTGTGAGACTTGTCATGTAAGGTAGTACCATTGGGCATGTGGGCATGGCCTGTGACTCATTCCTTAACCCTGTCCTGCTCAGCTGCCTGCAGTAAGGGTGCTGTCCATCTCTGCCTCCTCCATTGGACAGTGGCTCCTTTGTGATGGGGTTTAGGCAGCGCAGGGCATAGCAGACAGCATAGCGCTTAACATAAGCCTTGGGGTCAGTTGAGTCTAGATTCAAGTCCTAACTCCATTACTTCCTAGTTGCTTACCTTCTCAGAGACTCCCATGCCACATCCACTGCAGATGGAGAATAATACCTGCCACATTGTTAAGAGGATAAGATGAGATAATGTAGATAAAGTGCTTAGCCCTATGCCTGACACTCACTGATTCCAAAAATACACAGTGAGCACTTACTCAAGCATGTTAGGCTTTGGGGATTTAGCAATGAACAAAGTAGATTTGGTCCCTGACTTCTTGGAACACTTGATAAATTGTAGTAGTAACTGCTTATTATTCTCAACAATAACTCTCTGCTGTTAGCCAATTCATTTTGAGCATGGAGACTGAACATGAAGCTCCAGCAGCGATTTGTCTGGACAGTAAGCCCTCAACACCTTCTAGAACAAGTTGTGGAGATGGACACTCTATTCCATACATTCAATTTAGTTGATCTTTCAAGCCCTGGCAGCACTTTCTGCTTAATCACCCACAACACTGAAGCAAGGATACTTGAAGTCTCACATCATTTTCCAGCTCAGTAATCTATATGTGACTAATCCTGCAACATTACATTTAACAGCTTTCAGAGGCTTGGGAGGGTGTATGCATGGCTCATCCTTAACCAGTGGCTAGATATGGTCCCAAATACCCATGTGAAATAATTTCTTGGGTTTTGAGGCTGTAGATTTTCAAATGAGGAACTGAACTGCTGAACCCTTGAGGGGGAAGAAAAAAGATGAGTGTGAAGGTGGCAGTGGAAGGAAAAATGATTGGTAGTCTTTGGCATGGAGGATGTGACCTGAACTAGAGAGAGTTTTGGTGGGCTCTATAGCCTGTCACAGCAGGTCCAGCTACAAAGGATCCTGGTTGTAAAGACTTTGGTTACTAAGGAAATGGGAATTTAATGGAAGGCATGGGAACTGAATCCCATAGTGAGAAACTGTGGGAGATTCTCAGGTTATAAGACAGGCTGTTGGAACAGCTTTGGGAAAGGACAGGAACCAAAGAGGACTTGGGAAGACTGGGCAGTAGGAACAACAGCACTGCTTTGTGGCACTAAGAGGCTGGCTTGTCTACTGGTTGAGTGACCTTGATCAACTCTTCTTTTTCTGCAGGGAGGGAAGGACTCAGAAGTCCAGATGTTGTTCCAGATGCAGAGTCCCAGAAGAAGATCCAACTGGTTGAGCATAGGACTTGTAGGGTCTGCTCTTTGGCAGTTTTGAGAGTAGAGAGAGGAAGGTTCTGGTGACTTTAGCTTTTGTATTGGGAAATGGGCACCTGGAATTACCCTGCCTCTATTATACACAGTGGTGTGGCGGTGAATCCCCAAAAGGAAATTGGAGTGTTATTAAGATGGGGGACAAGGATGTAGGCACTTGAAGCATGTAAAATGACAAGGTTGATTATTTATTAGTGAAGAGCCAACTTTATACTATTTTGTTTCCTTTGAGGTTTGTTTAAATATACTTTGTCTTTCTGGGATCTCCCAGGCAGCTCCTCCATCATCTGTGTTCTTGTCATGCTTTATTTCTCTTTGTTAGCTCTTTTACACTGCATTGTGGGTATCTGTTCATGAGGTCATTTCCAAAAGAGCCCGAGAGTTCTCCAGAGCAAGGACTGACCTGATGCATGTCTGCATTCTTAGGCCTGGCAAAGTGCTTAACACATAGAAAACATTTGATGAATTATAGTTCACTGAAATAAGTATGTGTGGGTATCTTACTGAGAGTATAATCATAAGCAGCTAGGAATTTTAAGGGGTACATTTCTGGGTGGAAAATATTTAAACATCATTTCGTAGCATGTGTGTGTTTAAAACCCACTCCACAAGGGCGTGCAGCTTTGAAAGTGCAGGATCACAGAGAGTAAAGCACTGGGACTTATGTAACCTGCACATGTCAGCTTTTATTTACTTGATGATTGAAGAATGTTTTCTTTCACAAAAACCTTCTTCACATAGGAAAGTTCTCTTGTTTAGTCTCGGTCAAATATTTTCTTGTTAATCTGGAGACACATTATCCTGCTCCCCAGGATATTTTGTATTTTTGCAAACCCTGTGGTCTTTGCTGGGGTCCAGCTCCTTGCTTCTAAGAAGAAACGTGAATTTTTGGGGGCATCTGCAAACCTGGGAAATTTAGCTCCAGTGACCAAGTACAAATGAGTTATTTCAGAGTCGACTTTTACTCCTAGATAGATAATCTCATTTATAGGTGCAGAAATTACAGACTCTGGATTTTATCATAAAGTTAGATTCTCCTATCCCTTCCCCTCCCCTTTATTGATATGATTGGCAAACGATTGTGGAGAATGGAGACCTTTGTGATCCTCGACTTCTGCCTCTTTGTTCTTGGGAGAGCAGGCAATGAAAACTGACTGACTGTCACAAGCAAAGAAGAAATGTGTTGAAAGAGCACAGGGCAACCCCCTCCAATGGCCTGAAAGCCTGCAAAACTGGGGAGCCAGGACCAAGGCCAGAACTGCAGACAGACCCCAGCAACAGAACTAGACCCCATGGCTGCTACCCCTGACCCTGGACACCACTCACAGTATTTTCTGCTACCACTTGCCTTCAGGATGGGTTTTTCACAGCTCTGCTTTTCTCCTTCTGTAGCTATTGTTTCAAAGTCCTGGGTGGGACTGTCTGAGCAGATGGGCCTTGGCCATATCCCATAACCTACCTTTAAGGAAGGCTGGGAATGCAAGTATCCCCACATTTTCAGGCTCTGCCTCCTAACAAGATGCTTATGGTGGAGGTAATTCCCCAAACAAGGAAAATAATTTCATCTGCTGGGTCACCAAAATACAAATGCTTATGGCATTGTCATTTTAAGCCATTTTTGGTAATAACAACAACAAAAAAAATCATGTCCTTGATGTTTTAGATTCTGCTATTAAAATGTTTTTTTTGGTTCAACACAACCACATGGATGGATGGAGGACCATGATGGAATCCACTCTATCATGTCCTTGAGTATCTGAATGAAATGTCCTTGGCTACGAGACAAGGTTATATATAATTTAGGGCATAAGGTTTTAATCCAGGCTTTGCAACTTACTAGACCTGGAAGACAGTATTTAATCTCTCTCAGCCTCAGTGTCCTCATTTGTAAAATGGACGTTACCTTATCATATACCTCATATTTTGGGCTCTTATGAGATGACATCTCTAAATCTCTTGGGATAGTGCTAAGCATATAATAGTCCTTAATAAGTGGTAGCTATCATGGCCAACTTAGAGAAACTTGAGTTGGAGGACTGGCCAGAAGAGTCAAAATGCAAGGCCTGCTGATGTCCAGAATGTACCAGACACATACCTTCAGGGCTAAGCTGGGGGAAGGGGGTCATAATGAAAGCTGAGTAGGTGGCTTCCTTCAAACAAGTTGGGCAAATTCCCAAATGCACCTGGCCACAGGTGCCTAAGAATACAATCTGCTTTCAAAGTACAATTGGATAGGGAAAGACCCAGTGATCTTCAGTTGTAGACCTACCTTGAGGCCCCATCTGCTAAGTTTAGGAACAGATTAGAGATTAGGCAGTACAGGGGAAACTTTGTTTCCAGTTTACAGAGTTTTTGTGGGGGAACTTCTTTGCAGAACTCAAAAGGCGGATGTTCTCAGATACAGATGATCTCAACAACCTTTATTTAGGTTGGAATTCTGGGAAAGTCATCAATCTTTGGATCCATGCATATTTCTATTTTTGTTCCACTTATCCAGCAAATAATAAATAGAATTTTATTTCTGCTAAGTGCTTATTTAAGAAACATCTCTTTTAAAAGCTATTTATTGGATGAAAATATGAAAGATACAGTCAGTGTATCTAATAGGAAATGATCTGTTGGTGTTAGATGACTCACCTCTTCAGGTGTGCTGTCAGTTTTATTATTATTTAGCATTTTTTTTCTAAATTAGAAATAAGAATGAATCACCCTAAAAGGAAAGAAGGATTCTAAGAGATGCACCTACATTTGTTTCCCCATAACTGAGGATCATTTGAGTTTATGTAAGATGTTATTTCAGAGTTAGCATATCACCTCTAAAGGTGCTGGGCTTAAAGCAGGGTTGATTGTAAAAAGCACCATTTAGATGTTTCCATGGAGGGATTAAAGGCAGAATATATACATACTGGTCACCCAGGGAGAGGTTGATACAGTCATTTACCTTTTTAATGGAAGCAGGGAATGTAATTAACAACCATTTGCATGTAACAGTTGAATATTTCATGGTGGTGACAATGATTCATCCCTCCTTCTACAGCAACCAGAGGAAAATTAAGCCCAGGTCTTATGACTCTCAGGCAACTATAGAATATATGATTCACAATTCATTCCATCTACTGTCCCATAGTTCACCTTCCTGTGTTCTTCTAATACTCATCCTCCTGTTTCAAGCAGCGGTTTTCACTCTGCATTGCTTTTCACACCAGGGGCTCCCTAATTTACAGAGAGAATGCGGTTAGCACACTGAAGGTAAATAGGTTTCAACTCTCAGGTTTCAACTTGACATTGATTGGTAGTGGCTTCTTCTTCTTTTTTTTTAAAGATTTTATTTATTTATTTGACAGAGAGAGACACAGCGAGAGAGGGAACACAAGCAGGGGGAGTGGAAGAGGGAGAAGCAGGCTTCCTGCGGAGCAGGGAGCCCGATGCGGGGGCTCGATCCCAGGACCCTGGGATCATGACCTGAGCCGAAGGCAGACACTTAACGACTGAGCCACCCAGGCACCCCAGATTGGTAGTGGCTTCTAAATCAAGTTTCTTCTAGGCAAGGCTTGGAGGCAGGGTGGAAGGGGGAAGGAAGGCAGTGGTTGATTAGTAATGCCTGCCATGGGTTAGAGGGGGCAGAGTGTCATTCATTTTGCCATCCTCAACCAGGGCAAAGACTGCAAGATTAGGAACAGGGTCTCGCATTGGCTTAGCCATAATGTACTATGAGACTTTGGACAAACCCCAGTGTTACAGTTTTCTTAAATGCCACTTTGGGGGAAGGGAGATAAATAGTCTATCATACAAAGTTCACAAGTCTGTCATAAGATCAAAGAAGATTTAGAAGAATAGAAATCTCTATAATATATTGTTACATTCCCATTCTGAAGGATCTATAGATCTATGTAAGTTAGATTCGGAGCTCTACTGTAAATATATTTATCTACTCATAAGTGTGGAAGGAATAAGGAAGGGAGAGTTTGGAGTCCTTGAATGGAAGTGGAAAGCTGTAGAAGGTTAGAAATGGAAGGGCCTTAGATATTATCTAGAAAAGCAGTTTCAAATTTTTTTAAAATCTGAGGAACTCCCTTTTCCACAATCCTTTATGGTACCCGATACAATAAACCAATAAGTGGTGATACTCTGTTTGAAACTCCTTATTTCGCAAGAGGCTTCCCAGATTCTTGGTGTGGAGTGAGTGCTATCAAATATGTTTGAATTCAATCAGGTGCCCCATATATCTTCTGAACGCAGTAATTAAAATTTTCCCAGCCTTACCAATGGTGTCTTGGGCCTTGACCTCCAGTGTGTATGTGACCAAATTCCCCTCACTGAGGCAAGAAACAGAGGTACTTCTTTGACTGAGATCTGAATGACAGAATGCCTGGTGTGGGGAAAAAAAAGATTGATGTGTGAGAGGAAGGCCAGTCATAATTGTATTATAAACATGAGGGCATAAAAATCAGCTGTTCCATTTGTAAAAGCCTTGAGTGGATTGAGTGCACTTTAGTCCTTCACACTATCCATTCATCCACCCAACAAATATTTATTGAGCATCTACTGTGTATCAGGCATTCTACACTGGGGATATAATTCTGGGCGAAACCAGTGAGGTCCTTGTTTTCATGGAACATATAGTTTGTTGGGAGACTGAATAAACAAAGATAAAAACATAATTTCAGACGGTGATATGTGTGATGAGAATAGTGTTTTCATACAAAGGAACAGAGGGTAGGGCTTATAGATAGCAAGTGCGCCATACTTGTTAAATGAATCAATAAAGGCTTTTTGTTGGTCACCAGTGGCCCTAGACCACAGGTTGCCAGTAGATACTCTTAAGGATATAAAGAATAGAACCAGATCAATTGTAATCTTAGCGGTCCTATGAGGCACAAGAGAAACTTCATTTGCCTGATTGAATGGGAGTTTGGCTCACAGGATTGTGGCTAGAGCTTTTTATTTCCTTGTGTTTCTGAGCTCCTTAGCAATGTTTCTGCACCTATAGCAATGTCGTAAAAGCTCCTCTGTCTTCATGGTAACGGAGCACAGAGGAGTTGCCTCAGGAATTTATGGCCGCTGGAGAAGGTGCATTGGAATAGCCAACTTATAACAAAATAACTTTAATAAATTTTGTTGACTGAGGAAAGGCAAAGTGTTTTACAGATCTAGAAAACAAATCAGAATGGGTAGGACTCAGAGCTGGGAGAAGGTGGTTATAGGAGAGAACTCAAATTTGACAAGAAGGGAAGGGTGAGAAGCAATCAGACAAAGAGAGAAACTCAAGGAGCCAAACAGAGGACGCAAAGCTGGATTCATTTGGACCGTGATTGCCCACCCCTCATACGAGAATGAAAGTGGGAGTAAAATACGCCACGTGAAATCTGTTTCAGAAACGCAGAGTTCACCAAAAGAACCATCAGTCTGACCCAAACAAGAGACGCCTTAGATTTGAGGCATTTCTCATTTGTCCTCTTTGAAAAATCAATTGGTAGCATCCTCAGAGACAATGTTACAGAGTTGTGAAGTATCTGTCCTGTGCCTGGTGGCCTGCCGCCATCCTTTTCTTCCCAGCCTGGGTGTATCTCTGTAGGTTCAGGCCTTCAGCTGAGAAGATAGGAAATAAACGCCTTTTTCCTCTCCCTGTCAGCCCGGCCAGCCTCAAGGCCTCCTCACTCTGGCGCATCCCTGCTGTCATACCGGCAGGGAGGCTGGTGGGGAGATCTTGAAACTTGTGTGCTCAGCCTTGTCTGGCCTATGAGGCCAGGCAAACCAGAGGGTCAGCGGGAGGCGCCTGACAGGAGGAAAAAGGAGCAGCTGTTCTGGCTTTCCCTTACCTTTCAAATGTGGTCAAATCTCATTACATCTCACCCTAACACTGTGAAACTCCAGAACATTCTGAAGCCCCAGGAGCCTGTGAGGTATGAAAGTGTTTGGGTTCACCAAACTATTTCGCATCTCCTTGTTTAGTGGTGTCCTGTATCCTGCTGTGTTCGCTTGCTCATCCTTGCTGGTATTTCTCGTCACGTCACCTGCCTTATGTCCTTGGATCTCCCTGTGAGGCCTAACCTCCTAGGGTCAGAGTCTCTGCGTGGCCGCCTCCTATTCATCCCTAGGGACCCTCAGCCAGGTTTCTGCTTCTCCCACTCTGTTTCCCCCATCCGAGCACTTACCCCACACAGTTTGTTTAAACTTCTGTTTTCTTCTCTCTATTGAAGGGTTGTGGAAGCAGAGAGTTGTGTCTTGCTCCACATCACCGCTGCTGAGCCTGGCCCAGTGCTTGGCATTTACTCACTTGCCCAGTGAATGCATCAGTGCCCTGCCCATTCCATGGCCAGCCATGTTGTTTCACTTCCTCATCTGTAAAATCAAGCACTTTCTTTATTCATATCACAGAATTTCCTTGAAGGCCAAATAAAGTGATAAACCTTCTTTTAAAGGGTACAAAAGGCTGTGCAAAGCTGTAAGGTTGTGTTAAATGTTCTGTGTGATGCCAAGTGGAAAGATGATGTCTGAGGCACCCCTTTTGTTTGTTGTCCGTTCCTGCTCTTCAGACATAACTATGTGTCAGTGTCTAATCAATGCTGTCTTTTCAGAGGGAAGATTGACAGAGACAAGCTCTCCTCTCTGCTCCTGTCAGGGTAATGGGCACCTATTGAGGCGCTCATCTTAATTTATCTAATAGAGGGCATTTGCCTCCTGCAAACTTACTGTTTTGATTTATTCGGCAGGCTTGCCATGATGAAGGTGTCCTCTTTGTTATTAAGATAAAGACTGATCTTTTCTTTCTTAAGGTGAATGACTGATAAAAGATAATTTTTTTTTTTTTATCACCCAGTCAGGTTAATTGGGTGGTTTCTATCCAGAGACCAACATGTTCTGATTTAATATCAAACTCTCTTTGTAAAAGGCTCAATGCTACTGAGATTAAATCCAGGACTAACAAATGGGCACGAGGGGCAGGAGATAGATGGTTCACGGTGACTCATTATAAAGTAGAGCTGTTTCAGAGAGGGGCCTGGAGGTGGGGTGGGATGTCTCTGGAGCTTGGAGATGTTCACACAGAGGTTGGATGATCACTGAGCTAGGTGCTGGGAAGAACCTGCCCCACCACCTAGAGATGTGGGTTCTGGTCTTGTTTTAATGAAAACAACAACAACAACAACAACACGAAAGTAGAAGTTAATTCTTACCAGTTGTTTACTATGTGGCAGCAGGGAGCACACCATTTTATGGGCACCACCTCTCTCTTCACAAAGGCACAGTTAGGTGCTCATTTTCCCCCTCTGCCGTTCTCTTTGCTGTGTGACTTTGGACTGGTCCCTTTGCCTCTCTGAGCATCAGTATCCTAATTTAAAAGAGTTGAACGAGATAGCTCCTCCAGCTTAGTCATGTGACTCTCCCTCCCCGCCCCCCCCTTAACTACATATAAAAACCAAATAGAGGCCTAGGCATCAAGCTTCAATTTTCAAGGAAATAGGCTCATTGAGTGACACCAAACAAGGGGCAGTGAAAAGAGTTCTGTCTAGTTCTGCCCATCATTCTGGTCTAGGCCTGTTTACATACTTGCTGGCCTAGAATAACATTCTCTCTTATTCTCACTTTGTATTTTTCTCAAGACAGTTTGAAACCAAAAGGCTTAAGGATAGATAGATTCAGACAAAGATCTAAGAGTATCTCTGGTCCCTGGTTGAATCCAGGAGCTTGGCTTCTGACCCATCCAGATGGAGTGTGAGGCCAGGCAAGGACTCAGCCAAGATATGGTGCATAATCCTTTAGTGATACGGGTGGAGAGGAGTATTTTATCACTGATACCGTTTAGAATCACTGGTGCATGGTGATAATAAAATCAGACTGACTTTTATTGGTTTTAAATTCTCTAAAGATAATGCTCCCCTTTAATTCCTGCACAGGGCTAACTGCTCTTCCTGCCTGCCCTCCCTTGTGTGCCTCTAAACATGGGCCCAGGATCTGTGTCCTGGGGTTTGGGGAATAGGGGCAAGGAGGAGTTGTTCATGGAATCTGGGGACTGAGCAACCTGCCCTCGGAGACTCCAGGATCTGCCTGGATTTCTTTCTTTTTTTTTTTTTTTAAAGATTTTATTTATTTATTTGACAGAGAAAGACACAGCGAGAGAGGGAACACAAGCAGGGGGAGTGGGAGAGGGAGAAGCAGACTCCCTGCCAAGCAGGGAGCCCGATGCGGGACTCGATCCAGGGACTCCAGGATCATGACCTGAGCCGAAGGCAGTCACTTAACCAACTGAGCCACCCAGGCGCCCTGCCTGGATTTCTTTAACTAGGAGTCTGAACAAGGGAATCCATCATTCTTTTAACATGCAACAGTATTTGTTGAGCACCTACTTAATAAAAGACCCTGTGTTTCATATATGTACCATCATTTTTTTTTTTAAGATTTTATTTATTTATTTCAGAGAGCGAGAATGAGAGCACATGAGAGGGGGGAGGGGCAGAGGGAGAAGCAGACTCCCTGCCGAGCAGGGAGCCCGATGGGGACTCAATCCTGGGACTCCAGGATCATGACCTGAGCCGAAGGCAGTCGCTTAACCAACGGAGTCACCCAGGCACCCCACCATCATTTAATTTAATCATCATAGTTAATCCTTTAAGACAGGTGACATCCCTATAGATGAGGAATTCAAGCTCAGGGATGTGGAGTACTTTGCACAGTTTTGTATTGCTTCCAAATCTGTATTGCTTGATCTGAATTGGATCTGTATTGCTCCCAAATCTGTTGATATCTGGTCAGTAACACTGCCCCTCATCTAAGCGCTGTGACTCTAGGTTTGCACTGGCCTAGTTGTGTCTAGTTAGAGCTCAATGCTTCCCTCAGACTGAGATAAGACGGGAACAGAGTAATCAGGATGGTGGGCCTGCCTGCGTTGTCATGGATACCTTGCCACTGGGGACATCAGTGGAAAGAAAAGAGCTAAGGCCAATGTTGTAGCCTTGGAAATGAGAACTAAGGTCGTGAACTTGGCTTTTCAATGTGTGGTCTGAGAAGTTCTTAAAGAGAAGATGGGAGCAGATAAATAACTGCATGATTTTGTTCGGGAACAGCGTTATTAATATTTTTCTGGAAGCTTAGTCTAGTTGAGTCAGGTACATGGGAAATGTTTTCTTTTACTGTGTGCGTTTTCCCCAGTGTTCCCTCCTGGCATGCCTCAGAGCCTCCTTGGTACCTCTTCTCAATTTCATCTACCCTCTGGAAGCTCATCTTGTTCCCAGGCTCGGGGTGTGTAAATAGCTACACGCTGTCAGACATAAATTCCTGGGCAATCCACACAGCACAGAGTCACACACACGCGCGCGCGCGTGTGTGTGTGTATGCATGCACACGTGCACACATGAGAGAGAGAGAGAGGTGTTAATCTGCGGATTTGAGTAAACTTTTTTCCAAACACAGTCTAATCGCTGAGGAATGATTTGGAAAGTTCCCAAGGTAGAAAAAGATCAACCACAAACAATTGCCTTGAGGAAGTTGGTAGAAAAGTTTGATTGTTTTCTTTTGCCAGTAATTTCTTCCTTGCCTAAGAAAGGTGTAGGGGAGACAGCAGTTCCCAGGAAGAGCTCTGGGCCAACATTTTCTCAGTGGTCTCAGGAGGGGGCTGAGGCTTTCGGCCAAGTAGCTGGTTGTCACTGAAAGCCAAACATTTGGTTTTGAGTTCAGCTCCCATTTGGAATTCGTTTCCCAGGCCTCAAAGTACGAGATGTTACCGTTGTTATTTATTTATTTTTCTTTATGCTTAAGCTTATTGGTTTTCTGGCAGGGAGCCAAGGTAGTTTCTGTGAAAGCTACAGTCCTTAGGTATTTGTAAGATGAGGAAAATGCCATGGATGTTGTGTGAAGGGGATGTACAGAAATTGGACAAGAGGGAATTAAGTCAACTCTGCCTGAATTACCTTGTTTTTCTTCTGTTTTAGGAAATCAGAAAGTCAGAAACAATGTGATCTATCATTGTCAGACCCACTATTTCCTTCCTTCCTTCCTTTCTTCCTTCCTTGCTTCCTCCCTCCCTCCCTCCCTCCCTTCCCCCTCCCTCACTTTTTTCTTCCTTCTTTCCTTCCATGCATCCATCCATCCATTCATCCATCCATCCATCCATCCATCCATCCATCCATCCATCCATCCAACCATCCTTTCTTCTATCCATATGTGAAAACTGAATTCAGCATCTATTATAAGCTAAGTAACACAAAGGTGAACTAAACACAGTGCCTGGCTTCCAGAAATTTATGATTGAATGGGGAAGACAGACACAAACAGGACACTGCAATATAGCAAGGTTCTTATCACAACAGAAGTTTGTACACCAGCATAGTAAAGACGGCTGTTGCCTCAGTCTGGCATGGGGTTGAAGGCCAGGCAAGTTTCTCAGAGCAGTGTTTCCAGCTGAATCTTGAAGGGTAAGGAGGCAGGGTAGGTTCATATAAGAACCAGGTTTATATGATGGGCAATCCTACTCTGGAGGAGAAATTGACTAATCTTGAAAGACAGGAGGAATGAATGGCCATGCCCCTTATGGAGGCTTCTGCAGTGATGTGACCAAGGCTGTCTGTGTCCAGTGTGGGGTGGGGTGGGGTGGGGGGGCAGGGGCCTGAGTCAGGGCCAAGTGGCTTGGTTCTGCTAACAAGAGCAATAAAATGAACACTTACCCAGTTATTTCATGACAAGCCTAGTGACAAGAGCTCTGAATGCATTATTTCAGCATACCTTGAATGTGGCAAATGTGTTATGAGAGATTATTGTAGGTGATCCCCCGTTGAAGTACTGAACACTGAATCACATAGAGTTTCCTTTTTAATTCTCCTCTGAGCTTTCTGAAGTTGCTGTGTTTTAAACTCTATTCTTATGCATGCTAATCTCCATTTGAACAAAGAGAAGACAGCCTCAGGCCCAGAGCCTTCAGCAGGAAATAGTACTTAGCTAGAATTTAATAGAATTTTAATTCTTATTTACTGAGTCAGTATGGTTTTTATTGACATTATTCTTATGGTTACTATCAATTTATAATGATACTGGCTTTCTGTTTATGGTAGCAATTTAAAGTTTCCTGTTATAGTACATTCATTTAAGTGAAAACGTAGATTGATTTAAAGAAAAATATTACCTGACTAATATTTCAGGTTTTATGCAAATATAGCAAAGATCAGGAAGGAGTACACCAATGACTAAAGTTTGTATTATTTCATTCCTTCCAACAACCTTGTCAGGAAAATGTTATTTTAATCTCAATTTAGTTATTACAAAATTGTGATTTATAGAGGTTAAGTAATTTGGGCATTCATTTAGCAAGTCCCAGAGCTGGGATTTGAACCCAGGTCTGTCTAACTCTGAATACCATGTTTTTAACCTCAAGGACATAGACCTTTAGAGGCCAGATATCTGACTACAGGTGAAAGTAGGATTCTGGAATGTTAGAGCTAGAATGGCCTTTTGAAACCATTTGGTCCAGTGTTGTCAAACTTCTTCACTACCAGTCCCCCTTTTATTATATATTTTTCAATTTTTTAGAAGAACAAACAAATAATGTAGTCTCCCAGTGATTATGAATCAATTAAAGATGTACCATGCCTACTGGAGCTTTGAAATAAGTAGCATTGCCTTGGGGTCTTAAAAAAGTGTGTTGACAGGGACGCCTGGGTGGCTCAGTCGGTTAAGCGGCTGCCTTCGGCCCGGGTCATGATCCCAGGGTCCTGGGATCAAGTCCCACATCAGGCTCCTTGCTCAGCAGGGAGCCTGCTTCTCCCTCTCTCTCCTTCTGCTTGTGCTCTCTCTGTCAAATAAATAAAATCTTAAAAAAAAAAAAAAAAGTGTGTTGACAATAGAGTGTGAACCTCTCTTAGCATCTTCATGGATCCCTAGGTGTCTGTGGTTCCTAGGTTGAAAAGGACCAAGCAAGGCCACTCCCCTATTTACTAAGACATGGAGAAAGGGAGTGGTTTTGTCACATGTGGGTAAGTTGCAGAAACAGTCTTGATAAGGTAACTTTTCCTTCTGCCACATTATTCAAATGGGACCAATTCCTTCTCTGAGAGCTTTGGTCCAAGGGCTTGGCTACCTTCTCATTTCCTACCACTCCTGACTCCCTAGCTGCTTCCCACCCACTGACTGGCATTTATAGCTCTTAGTTCAGTCTTATCTCCATTGTTTTCCCCTCAGGGAAATGCATGCTCCTCAAGGAAGTAGTTATAAAATGGTTGTCAAGTAATTCCCGAGACTATAGTGCCCTGAAGAATGCTCTGGATTTCTCTCCAAGTCTGTGTCTTGTGGGGTAACATTACTGTGCATCCTATTGGCCATCTAGGTAATATTAGAAGAGCCTTCCCCATCTCATCTTTGCTTCCCCGCTCCATGCTCAGCATTTCCGGTTCCTCTGACACATGTTGTTTGCTCCAGCAACACTGAACTACTTCCCTTGAACATATCATGTTCTTTTCTACCTTATAGCCTTTGCACATGCTGTTACTTCTCAGAAATAGTGTTACCACTTAGCACTTACCCACTTACCACATGCCATTCACTATGCTAAGAGCTTTGTTAGTTTGTTTAATTTGGTCCTTACCACAGCTCTACAAGGAAGGAATTATTATGCCCACTTAATATATAAGGACAACGAGACACAAAGTGAAGTAATAACTTGTCACACCACTGGCCAATGTCAGAGCCAGGATTTGAATCTGTAACATCTGACTCAGGGTATGTGCCTCAAATCACTTCCTCTTGTGATCTCCCATTCACATGGCTTACTTTTATACAGTACCTCTTAGATTTCACCCTTATTATGGATTCCACTTGGAAATCTTTTCTGATGCCTCTTGGTTATGTTAGAATTCTCCGCTAGCTGTCTCCACAGCATCATCTTGTTGTTCCCACTTTGTTGTGATTTTCTACTAACTTGTCTGTCATGGTTACCAGAGAGCAAGCAACATGGGGTCTCTCTCACATTTGTAACCTCCATACCCAGGACAATGTGGAGGACATAGTGGGCACACGTGCATCACTGTTGACTGAGGAAAGGCACCATCTTTGTTTTTTCTCTCTTTCTCAATCTCTATACTTAGTCATCAGATATTATAATTCCTACCTCTGAAGTGCCTTCTCTTCCCATCCCAATGCACACCTCTCATTTTCTTGCCTCTCTTAGCTCTGCTTCATGATCTCTTGTGTGGGCAGTAAGGTTCTCAAGCATTTTTTATTGCAAAGAAACAGTTTATTGAGTGATAAAACAGCAAGGTTATTCTGTGAAATAAGGTTGATCTCTTTCAGTGACTGTGGCTCACCTTTCTGTAAATAGTCTTTGAATCTGGAGGTAAAGACTGTCTGATGGGGTGTTACAACCTCACTGAAGACCTCAAACTGCCATCCAAGGGAATAGAAAGTCGCCAAGAATTAGAGTAAACTGTGGTCTGTTGGTACTAGGTCTGGGTTCTAGGCTGGATGAGGCTGAACTTTGGTCCTGAATTTTCTGTAAGTTCATGGGGGCATTGCCACATTGGAGAAGTATATTAATTAATTAATTATGTATGTATTTATTTATTTATATTTTTAAAAAAGATTTTATTTATTTATTTGACAGAGAGAGATATAGTGAGAGAGGCAACACAAGCAGGGGGAGTGGGAGAGGGAGAAGCAGGCTTCCCACTGAGCAGGGAGCCCGATGTGGGGCTCGATCTCAGGACCCTGGGATCATGACCTGAGCTGATGCTTAATGACTGAG
This sequence comes from Neomonachus schauinslandi, assembly GCF_002201575.2. NCBI lineage: Eukaryota > Metazoa > Chordata > Mammalia > Carnivora > Phocidae > Neomonachus > Neomonachus schauinslandi. The sequence continues at coordinate 105,153,230 of NC_058409.1, read as the reverse complement.
CCTCCCAGGCACTCCGAGAAGTATATTTTTTAGTTTATCAAAGCCATGTAGCAGTATTGTAAAACTCCTGGTTCAGGGAAGAGTGTAGTATTCATAATCCAACCACATGGAACAAACTTAAGCTGGAGAACCTCCTTGAAATTCCAACACATGGCCTCCATCACTGTCTTCCTGGTCAAACTATAAAGTTTTTGACACTCTCTGCATTTTGACCCTACTTTCACCTTCATCTTCACAGACTTATTTGGTTATTGGCTTCTCTCACAAGCCCTGCCTATGCTTCCCTGCATCCTCCAAGGAAAAGACAGAAGTACTTGAATTCAATTTTGCCATCAAGCAATCTGGATGCCACAGTTAGCTTAAAATAAATGAAATGGATAAAAAAGATATGTAGTCACAGGTGCCTTGAAACACATTTCAAGGTGATTCCAAACAAGCTCATCATACAATAGAATTTCATGTTGACAGCTTAGCATGAACAGAGGGTCACTTTTGGGACATGGTATTGCGATGCTTCTCAACTCCTGACCCTGCCTCTAAGCTCTTTCTCTTTATTTCCATTCTCTTTCCTGCCCTCTTAAGCAAAACTCTGGCCATATCTCTCCTTTGCTGGATATTCAAGACCTTCCCCAAATGGGGCCAAACAACCTTGGTGGTGTTCCCTGCCCTACAGTCATTGTTCGGCCATGCTAGATTGCTCACCCTGAACATGCCACCTTGTGTCATGCCTTTCTGCTTTAGCTATTTCTTTTGCATCTCCCTGGAGGATCTTCTCCTCACATAGCCTCCTATTTTATTTTTCCATCCATCACTGCACTACTGAAATGGCATCATCCCCACATCTTCCTGGATCTCCCTAGTCAGGAATTTTCTCTCCCCTGTATTTCCAGATGTGTGTGTGTTTTAAGATTTTATTTACTTATTTGACAGAGAGAGAGAGAACGAGAGAGGGAACACAAGCAGGGGGAGTGGGAGAGGGAGAAGCAGGCTTCCCGCTGAGCAGGGAGCCCAAGCAGGGAGCCCAATGCGATTCGGGGCTCCATCCCAGGACCCCGGGATCTTGACCTGAGCCAAAGGCAGATGCTTAACAACTGAGGCAACCAGGCGCCCCTCCAGATGTGTTGATGTCCTTTATTTTATCTTAAATTTCTCATGAAATTACTTATCTTAAATTTCTCCTTTATCTTATTTTCTTGATTAAAAAATCCAAAGATTTTTTTCATATTCAAAAGTAAATGGAAGAAGGCAAAAAAAAAAAAAGGCCTATAATTTCCTTGCTCAGATAATTTTTTTAAACATTTTATTTATTTATTTGACAGAGAGATAGAGGCAGAGCAGCAGGCAGAGAGAGAGGGAGAAGCAGGCTTCCTGCCGAGCAGGGATCCTGCTGCAGGGCTCGATCCCAGGACGTCAGGATCATGACCTGAGCCGAAGGCAGACGCTTAACCGACTCAGCCACCCAGGTGCCCCGCTCAAATAATTTTTCTTGAGATCTAAAACCATCCATGTATTTTTTTTTTTTATTTAAGATTTTATTTATTTATTTGAGAGAGAGAATGAGACAGAGAGCATGAGAGGGGAGGGTCAGAGGGAGAAGCAGACTCCCGCCGAGCAGGGAGCCCGATGCGGGACTCGATCCCGGGACTCGATCCCGGGACTCCAGGATCATGACCTGAGCCGAAGGCAGTCGCTTAACCAACTGAGCCACCCAGGCGCCCAACCATGCATGTATTTTGTTGGAAAAGTCTGATAGTAGAGAAAGGAATGAAAGAAAAAATAAAAGCCCCCCCGACCCAAGTGTCTTTAACTGTAGCAAATGACAATCTGCTGTGTTTTATGTGACCTGTTTACTTTACTCTGGACTTTCTACCCTCCTTGAGTGTTGCCACTACAGCTTTGTATCTAGTACTGTACCTTGTAGGCAGTGTGCATACAATCAAGGTTTGCATTGTTGTTGTCACTTGCTATCATTTCTAAGTTGTTTCATGTAGACAGACTTTATAATGCATATGGTATCTATCATATACACATGTGCACATATACACACATACACATATGGCAAACCCAACTGAAAAAACTGAAAAAGCCTACTCCCACACTTGGAGTAGTCTGGAAATGTGTGACAGCCCCTCAAGAGGAGAGCCACGAGAAAAGAGTTTCTAGCCCCGCATCTTAGGGTTGCAAGGAATAGAGATTCTCTCAATTTTCCTCATCCTTTATTGAAAGGCTGAAGAGACCAGAGATCCCAGAAAAGCTACAACTCAAGTCTTGGGATAGGCAGGAATGGTCTTTCTCTCATCTCAGTCTTACTTGCTGGGGCCTCTGCTTCTCTCTCTGTATCTGTTCCAATATCCTGTCTTTCCTAAAATTCTTCCTTCCTTTGCTTAGTCATCCTGCTCCTGGCCTCAAAGGGCCACTCCTTCCCTGATTGCTTGGCAGCCCACAGTTGAATGACAATCATTTCTCAGCTACCAGGGTCCCAGTTTTTAGGAGGGTAACCAGATTGGCCCAGCTCATCTTTTCTTGCCAGACTGATGATGCAGGATGCCGATGGGTGGCTGTGCTTCTGCCAGGTGTCCACCCCTGGACCAATCAAACAAGACCAGGAGGTGGGGTCACATGGTATGGAACCTGATCAAGCCACCTCAGCAGGGCTCCGTGGGGGAACAGATTCCCTGAGGGAAAGTTGTGGGCAGGCTCAGGGCAGAAATTTGAGACTAAATCAAGTAGTGAGTAGTTAAGTACTTGGGGGATGTTTAAAGAAATAAAGATTTGGGGGGGACTTGAGAGCTTCTTTAATTATTTGAAAAGGTTTATCCGATGGATGAGGAAGCCCTTTTATTTCTGCTTTACTCCAACTCCAGAGACAATAACCAACAAATTACGTATAACCAGTTATGTTATATATATTATATATGTATACATGTATCTAAGAAATGTATATACATAAATGTATAGTATACTTATATACATAAATACAGATACATACATATATACACATATATACATATATATATGTAAGTGGGAACCAATAAGTAAGTGGGAACCAATAAGTGGGAGTGAAGTAAGGAGCTGAGCATATTGGGAAAAACAAACTTTGACAACAACTCCCAAAACGGACTGCCTCTCCAGGTCATGAGTGTCCTTTATGGGAAGTTTGAAACAGAACTTGGGTGAGACCTTTTGATGGGGCAGTTGTGTATTTGGAAAGGCCTAGATGAGACGACCTTGAAAAGTTCTTTCCATCCTTTACAATTCCCGGGACTCACTTGTAAGGGTTTCTTCCCACCCACATTCACAAAGTGACTAGGCAAACACACGTGCATCTTGGAGTCCCACACCTGGTACGTGGCATTTGCACAACCGGGGAGCATTCCCTGATTTGTGTCTCCCAATTTGACTGCAAGATCATCAGAGGCTACTTAGCCATCTGGCTGCTGCTACCTCCTGTCTCCTGGAGCACTCGTTGTTTTCACCTACGTTTGGTAGTCTAGAGCTCATTTCATTTTCTAAACAGTGAGGCAATTATAATACAGGAGGCAAAAGCAAGGCTGATGACAAAGCCGCCCTGTTGGTAGTGAGAGCAGAAAAAAAAAAGCTTGACTGCCTGGAAAGAATCTACTAGTGATTTTGAATCACCGAGCTCATTGCTAACTAACATTGTAATTAGAGTTAAACCATGAAAGCCAAGATTTAAGAAACCATCTGGTCTGCTGTTTGGAGAGAGGGAGAGAACATTCCAACCTTGGAGAACGGAGTTGCTGGGGCTCCTGCAAATGACCTTGTACTTTGCTTGACTTCTTTCTGTTTCAATCTCCTCTATGACGGATGGCAAATTCTGTGCTGAAAAAACACAGATGTTTTCCAAGACCTTGACAGAATGGGTTCCCTCCATTCTCTGGCTTGAATCCAGCAGCACCGGATCTGTGGACATTTACTGAGGGCCTGTTAAATGCAAGAAACTGTGCTAGTCCCTGTGGATTAAAAGCATATAGCGTCTTCCTTTAAGGAGACTAGAATCTAACTGGAGGGCAAAACATAAATACATGAACAGCTGAAATGACAAGTCCAAAGAGGTCAAAACAGAGAGACCCCGGCGATAAGTTTCGAAGAATAGAGGGATAATTGTGGCCCACAGCGATCCGTGGACATTTCATCATAGAGATGTTAGCTGGGCCTCGTGGACTTGAAGAGGTCAAAAGTGCACTCAAAGTAAGTAGAGCTGTTATGAACGGGCCGAATTGCCGAAAAGCCAAGGCCCATTCAAAGGCCACGAGTCCATCAATTTGAGAAGAGCACTCACAGGATGTTAGCTTTGGCATTCTTTCCTAGTACAAGGGAACTAAATGATTCAGTGAAGCCTCCTTGGCATGCATATCCAGCATTGTATCTGTAAACTTTGAAAGCATTTCAAAGGCAGTTCTGTTTTGTGTTACTACCTTTGATCTTGAGTTGCATACTTGCATCCTTTATAGTGATTTCCTGACTTGTGCCTCTTCCATTGAGCCAGGAACCCCCTCTCTCTAATACTCACCTGTGGGGGGCCTAGCTTTGACCTTGGGAGACATTAAGGAAAAAGTATCATTTATTTTCTAACTTTGATCATGCTGATGTTTGCAATCAGCTATTATATCTTCCCTGAACTTTGTTTCTTCTGAGCTAATCACCTTCAGCTCCTTCCTGTGTTTCTCAGAATATGGCCCTCACCATGTGGGTACACAAGTTATTATACAGTTTTGTTCAGTTTTATACCTTGTGATAAGATAATGGGGGAAGTAGGGATGACCTACGTCTTTGGTAGCCTTCGGTAAATGCAATGACTCCTCTTAGGAAGAACTCTTAGTTTGTTGGAAACCTGTGAGCTGTGGGCTTCTCCGGGGGCACTGAAGCACCTGGATCAGAGATACATCTGTATCAGAGAGAGCTTTGAAGAAACAGTTCTCTATTTCCTGTCCCTGTCCCCTTTCACCTCCAGTCTATTTCCTGTAGAAAGGACACATGTGCAAAGGTGGTGGACATCACTATTCAGTTTGCAAAGCATGAAACCTGGCTGAACATTTACTTTCTAGATAACCTTTCCTGTTTTATTGGCATTTGCTTATGAAATTATTCAGGCAATTAAGTCATTTGTTCAGTTGCTGATTCAGTGAGCACCATATATGACAGACTTGTGCTGTAGCTGCAGGTTCCGAATAGTGTCTGTGTCCTCAAGGAGATTACAGGCTGAAATGGGCTCCAAGGTGCATGAGGACAGTCCAGTGGGATAAATGCTAAAATGGGGTGCTGGGGACACAGAGCAAGGAGACAGGAAGTGGGCAATACGAGGGGAGGTCAAGGGAGCTTACGACCGGGAGATCATAATGATTAGATGGTGTGCTGTTTGAAAGCAGGGACAGTGCCTTGTTCATCCACTTTATCCTCTGCTCTTGCATGGTGCCTCACCAATTGCAAATGCTTGATAAATATTTATGAAATAAGTTGAATAAGCTGTTGTCCTCCATCAGAACCAGAGCAGCTCTTCTTTGAAGTTGCATTCAACAAGCAAAAGACTGAAGAGAAAGAACCCCCAAACGATGCCCATAATCACTGGATTTTTACCAAGAGACCACAGAAAGAGTCCACCACATTGAGTTATTCAGTACAAAAAATGCTGTCTCTCCCAATAACTTCATGTTTGCATTTGCATCTTTCTCACCCCTGCTGGGAGCTGATGCTGGGAGGCCACCTGTTTTCCTTTGCATTTGGTCTTGGGAAAAGGAGAGGCGATGTCCTTGTTCTGCGACATTCCTCCCACTTCCCTCCCCATAGTGGCTCTCCTCCTGCATTCCCAAAGCCCAGGCCTCACCTCAATGGGTGGTGACAACTGTCTATGTGCCAGTCAAAAGGCACAGCCTCCAGTTACCCGACTGTCCTCTCCTTGTGGTATTTGCAAATTACACAGCCACTGGGCAAATGCCCGTCACCCTACACAGTGGGTCCATCTCACACCCCAAACCACACAGAGGAATTACTGCAATAGGTGCAAAACTTCACAAGTACATTATCTCATTACTTCTTCTATAGATAATCAGGGCAGGTGTCCTCGCCCCCATTTCTAGTGAAGAGGCTGTGAAGACCTGACAGGTTTCCTGAGATCAAACTTTTGTTAAGACTGGAGACTCAAACCCAGGGCTCTTGTTGTTATTAGTATTTTTGAAATAAATTTTCTCCTGATTTTGGGAAGTTAGATATGTTTCCCGTAGAAAATCAGAATGAAAGAAGGAGAGTAACATCATGACACAGAGACATTGCTATTAACAGCTTGGATTTTCCTGTGGTCTTTTTTATTTTCTATGCCCAGATGTTAGAATTAGAGGCATATACATATTGGTATTGAAATCCTATTACACATACCATTTTATGACCTGCCTTTTAGAGATTGAGATATAACACAGCATGATACAGTTTCAGGTGCAGCACACAATGATTTGATATTTGTATTTATTGTGAAATGGTCACCATCACAATACATCTAGTGAACATCTGTCACCTCATAGTTACACATTTTTTTTTATTCTTATGTTAATCCCCATACATTACATCATTAGTTTTAGATGTAGTGTTCCATGATTCATTGTTTGTGCATAACACCCAGTGCTCCATGCAGAATGTGCCCTCCTCAATACCCATTACCAGGCTAACCCATCCTCCCACCCCCCTCCCCTCTAGAACCCTCAATTTGTTTTTCAGAGTCCGTTGTCTCTCATGGTTCGTCTACCCCTCAGATTTCCCCCGCTTCATTCTTCCCCTCCTGCTACCTTCTTCTTCTTCTTTTTTTTTTTCCTTAACATATATTGCATTATTTGTTTCAGAGGTACAGATCTGAGATTTAACAGTCTTGCACAATTCACAGCGCTTACCAGAGTACATACCCTCCCCAGTGTCTATTGCCCAGTCACCCCATCCCTCCCACCCCACCCCCCACTCCAACAACCCTCAGTTTGTTTCCTGCAATTAAGAATTCCTCATATCAGTGAGGTCATATGATACATGTCTTTCTCTGTTTGACTTATTTCACTCAACATAATACCCTCCAGTTCCATCCACGTCGTTGCAAATGGCAAGATCTCATTCCTTTTGATGGCTGTATAATATTCCACTGTATATATATAACACATCTTCTTTATCCATTCATCTGTCGATGGACATCTTGGCTCTTTCCACAGTTTGGCTATTGTGGACATTGCTGCTATAAACATCGGGGTGCACGTACCCTTTCGGATCCTTACTTTTGTATCTTTGGGGTAAATACCCAGTAGTGCAATTGCTGGATCATATGGTAGCTCTATTTTCAACTTTTTGAGGAACCTCCATACTGTTTTCCAGAGTGGCTGCACCAGCTTGCATTCCCACCAACAGTGTAGGAGGGTTCCCTTTCTCTGCATCCCCGCCAACATCTGTTGTTTCCTGACTATTTAATTTTAGCCATTCTGACTGGTGTGAGGTGGTATCTCATTGAGGTTTTGATTTGGATTTCCCTGATGCCGAGCGATATTGAGCACTTTTTCATGTGTCTGTTGGCCATTTGGATGTCTTCTTTGGGAAAATGTCTGTTCATGTCTTCTGCCCATTTCTTGATTGGATTCTTTGTTCTTTGGGTGTTGAGTTTAGTAAGTTCTTTATAGATTTTGGATACCAGTCCTTTATCTGATATGTCATTTGCAAATATCTTCTCCCATTCTGTCGGTTGTCTTTTGGTTTTGTTGACTGTTTCCTTTGCTGTGCAAAAGCTTTTTATCTTGATGAAGTCCCAATAGTTCATTTTTGCCCTTGCTTCCCTTGCCTTTGGCGATGTTTCTAGGAAGAAGTTGCTTCAGCTGAGGTCAGAGAGGTTGCTGCCTGTGTTCTCCTTTAGGATTTTGATGGACTCCTGTCTCACATTGAGGTCTTTCAACCATTTGGAGTCTATTTTTGTGTGTGGTGTAAGGAAATGGTCCAGTTTCATTCTTCTGCATGTGGCTATCCAATATTCCCAACACCATTTGTTGAAGAGACTGTCTTTTTTCCATTGGACATTCTTTCCTGTTTTGTCAAAGATGAGTTGACCATAGAGTTGAGGGTCCATTTCTGGGCTCTCTATTCTGTTCCATTGATCTATGTGCCTGTTTTTGTGCCAGTACCATACTGTCTTGATGATGACAGCTTTGTAATAGAGCTGGAAATCCAGAATTGTGATGCCGCCAGCTTTGCTTTTCTTTTTCAACATTCCTCTGGCTATTTGGGGTCTTTTCTGGTGCCATACAAATTTTAGGATTATTTGTTCCATTTTTTTGAAAAAAGTGGATGGTATTTTGATGGGGATTGCATTGAATGTGTAGATTGCTCTAGGTAGCATTGACATCTTCACAATATTTGTTCTTCCAATCCATGAGCATGGAACGTTTTTCCATTTCTTTGTGTCTTCCTCAATTTCTTTCATGAGTATTTTATAGTTTCTGAGTACAGATCCTTTGTCTCTTTGGTTAGATTTATTCCTAGGTATCTTATGGTTTTGGGTGCAATTGTAAATGGGATCGACTCCTTAATTTCTCTTTCTTCTGTCTTGTTGTTGGTGTATAGGAATGCCACTGATTTCTGTGCATTGATTTTATATCCTGCCACTTTACTGAATTCCTGTATGAGTTCTAGCAGTTTTGGGGTGGAGTCTTTGGGGTTTTCCACATAAAGTATCACATCATCTGCAAAGAGTGAGAGTTTGACTTCTTCTTTGCCGATTTGGATGCCTTTGATTTCTTTTTGTTGTCTGATTGCTGTGGCTAGGACTTCCAATACTATGTTGAATAGCAGTGGTGATAGTGGACATCCCTGCCGCGTTCCTGACCTTAGGGGGAAAGCTCTCAGTTTTTCCCCATTGAGAATGATATTCGCTGTGGGTTTTTCATAGATGGCTTTTATGATATTGAGGTATGTACCCTCTATGCCTATGCTCTGAAGAGTTTTGATCAAGAAAGGATGCTGTACTTTGTCAAAAGCTTTTTCTGCATCTATTGAGAGGATCATATGATTCTTGTTCTTTCTTTTATTAATGTATTGTATCACATTGATTGATTTGCGTATGTTGAACCAAACTTGCAGCCCAGGGATAAATCCCACTTGGTTGTGGTGAATAATCCTTTTAATGTACTGTTGGATCCTATTGGCTAGTATTTTGGTGAGAATTTTTGCATCCATGTTCATCAGGGATATTGGTCTGTAATTCTCCTTTTTGATGGGGTCTTTGTCTGGTTTTGGGATCAAGGTAATGCTGGCCTCATAAAATGAGTTTGGAAGATTTCCTTCCATTTCTATTTTTTGGAACAGTTTCAGAAGAATAGGTATTAATTCTTCTTGAAATGTTTGGTAGAATTCCCCTGGGAAGCCATCTGGCCCTGGGCTTTTGTTTTTTGGGAGATTTTTGATGACTGCTTTAATTTCCTTAGTGGTTATAGGTCTGTTCAGGTTTTCTATTTCTTCCTGCTTCAGTTTTGGTAGTTGATACACCTCTAGGAATGCATCCATTTCTTCCAGGTTATCTAATTTGCTGGCATAGAGTTGCTCATAATATGTTCTTATAATTGTTTGTAGTTCTTTGGTGTTGGTTGTGATCTCTTCTCTTTCATTCATGATTTTGTTGATTTGGGTCATTTCTCTTTTCTTTTTGATAAGTCTGGCCAGGGGTTTATCAATCTTGTTAATTCTTTCAAAGAACCAGCTCCTAGTTTCTTTGATCTGTTCTACTGTTCTTTTCGTTTCTATTTCATTGATTTCTGCTCTGACCTTTATTATTTCTCTTCTCCTGCTGGGTTTAGGCTTTATTTGCTGTTCTTTCTCCAGCTCCTTTAGGTGTAGGGTTAGGTTGTATACTTGAGACCTTTCTTGTTTCTTGAGAAAGGCTTGTATTGCTATATACTTTCCTCTTAGGACTGCCTTTGCTGCATCCCAAAGATTTTGAATAGTTGTGTTTTCATTTTCATTGGTTTCCATGTATTTTTTTAATTCTTCTTTAATTTCCTGGTTGACCCATTCATTCTTCAGTAGGATGCTCTTTAGCCTCCATGTATTTGAGTTCTTTCTGACTTTCCTCTTGTGATTGAGTTCTAGTTTCAAAGCATTGTGGTCTGAAAATAGGCAGGGAATGATCCCAATCTTTTGGTTCCGGTTGAGACCTGATTTATGACCTAGGATGTGATCAATTCTGGAGAATGTTCCATGGGGACTAGAGAAGAATGTGTATTCCGTTGCTTTGGGATGGAATGTTCTGAATATGTCTGTGAAGTCCATTTGGTCCAGTGTGTCATTTAAAGTCTTTATTTCCTTGGTGATCTTTTGCTTAGACGATCTGTCCATTTCAGTGAGGGGGGTGTTAAAGTCCCCCACTATTATTGTATTGTTTTTGGTGTGTTTCTTTGCTTTTGTTATTGATTGCCTTATATAATTGGCTGCTCCCATGTTAGGGGCATAGATATCATAGTTACACATTTTTTTTTTCGTGTGATGAGATCTTTTAAGATCTACTTCTCTTAGCAACTTTCAAATACACAATGCAAGGTTATTAGCTATAGTCACGACTTATTTATTTTATTTTGAATAGCTTCACCCATTTTGCACCCTCCCCGCCCCCCCCCCCACCTCTGTCAATCTGTTTTCTGTAACTGTGAGTTCGGCTTTTTCTTTCTTTCTTTTTTTAGATTCCCCATATAAATGAGATCATACAGTATTTGTCTTTCTGTGTCTGACTTCTTTTAGTCTAACCTGCCTCTTATGAATCACAATATCATTCATTTGTTCAGCATGCATTTATGGGACATCTCCTGCATGCCAGGTATGAGCAAAGTCCTGCAGGGAGGTAGGGAGACAGGCATTCCACAGATAATCATAGTAATCAATGCAGAGTCAGAGACTGATAAGTCACAGGGAGGAAAAGAGAAGACGCTGGGAAACAAGGAGACCTAATTTAGACTAAAGGCTTAGGGAATGGTTTTCTGGGGAAGTGGCACTTAACATGAGCCCTCTAGATTGAGAGGCCTTTCCCAGAAAAAGAGTGGGGTGCAGGCAGTATCCTATCAGAGTGATATGAACAAAGACTCAGAGCCAGCAAGAGCTTTCCAGGCCTGTGGGGCTGGAATAGGGTCCTTGTGGCCAGTGGGAGGTGAGCAAGGGGGAGGAGCCTGGCAGAAGATGAAGCTAGAGAGAGAGGCAGGCCCAGATCCCAGGGCCAGATATGGATTAAGGACTTCATCCTAAGACCCAGTGAAGACAGTGAAGGGTTTATTTATTTATTTTTCAGATTTTATGTATGTATGTATGTATGTATGTATGTATGTATGTATGTATGTAGAGCTGGGAGAAGGGCAGAGGGAGAGGGAGAGAGAATCTCAAGCAGACTCCCTGCTGAGCATAGCACCCCTCCTAGGGCTCCATCGCACGACCCCAAGATCATGACCTGAGCCAAAATCAAGAGTTGGTTGCTTAACCGACTGAGCCACCCAGGTACCACAACAGTGAAGGTTTTAAACAGGAGAGTGACATGGTCTGCTTCACCGTAAAAAGATCACACACACTGAACTGAAGAGTGTGAATGGAGGAGGGGAAGGAGGTGTTTATCATTAAATATTCTGTTGCACAATTTTTAATGGCAACATTTTATTTTTTCAATATGGCTTAAAAAATTCCTTGGTTTGGTGCTATTTTTGTTATAATTCTCAAAATAATGAGTGTCCCTGCAGAAAAATTAGCACAGCAATGACGATTGCCTTAAATGAAATCCCTAGAGGTGGACTTGCTGGCCCAGAGGGCATGTGCTGTTCTAAGGCTGTTTTTCCATATTGCTAACTTACCCTCTAGAAGGGCTGTGTAAACTTCAACTCTCCCAGGCAGGGAATAAATATACTGATGTCCATATACCCTTGATCACTCTGACTGTGATTTTAAAAAAGTCTGTGTCCTGATAGACTAAAAATGAAATCTCATGTTTTATTTTATTTTTAATTTTTTTTAAAAGATTTTATTTATTTATTTGGCAGAGAGAGAGAACAGGAGAGCACAAGCAGTGGGAGCAGCAGAGGGAGAGGGAGAAGCAGGCCCCCTGTCAGGTAGGGAGCCCAATCCCAGGACCCTGGGATCGTGACCTGAGCTGAAGGCAGACGCTTAACCACCAACTGAGCCACACAGGTGCCCCAAGATCTCATGTTTTAATTTCTATTTATTTGATTATCAGCATGAGAGAACATTTTCGTAAGTGTATTGGGTATTTATAGTTCTTCTTGAGTTGCTGTTGACCCCCTCTATTTATATCTCTGAACCAGAGCACCTCTTTAAGATGCCTTCTAGAGAAGATTTCATGAGATTTCTCAGGCAGCAGGCTGGCTCTAGCTCCCAGGAGGCCATCTTCAAGATTCATAGGTGCCGACAGACAAAAGTCACTATCCTGTGAGCAGAAGACCCAGGTATTTTTATTTAGCATAGAGATTCATACAAAAAAGGAGAAAATACATAAATTAAAAAGATCCTGGATATTGAATTACTCTTCCCGCTGCTGATATATAAGATAACGGTGTGTAAACATTCACACCGTTTTAGACCTGTGCTATTTGGTGGAAATAAGACATGAATCATGTGTGTAATTTAAAATTATTTAGTGTCACAATAAAAATTAAGAAGAAACTGGTGGAATGAATTTTAATAACATTTTATTTAATTCATTATAATCAAAATATTATCATAACAACTTGTAGTCAATATAAAAATATGAATGTGATGTTTTTATATTCTTCTTTCATACTGTCTTCTGAAATTCAGTATATGTTCTATATTTACAGCACATCTCAGATTAGATTAGCTACATTTCAAGTTCTCAGTAGTCATACATGGCTGGTAGCTTCATACTGGACAGCATGAGTTTGGATGGTGCCTGGAAGGTCTGACCCTCATATAGGCGCCCCTTGGAGATACAAAGGTGCAGTTCCAGATCACTGCAAAAAAGTGAATACCCTAACAAAGCAAGTCAAATGAATTTTTTGGTTTCCTAGGGCATATGTTTACCCTATACTGTAGTCAATTAAGTGTGCCATAGCATATGTCTAAAAACACACACATATATATATACATAGAGAGAGAGAGATTTTAATTAAAAAATTAAAATGAAAAATATTTTTCGGTGAGGTGTCGTCACGGATCACAAAGCACCATCATGAATATAATTATAATAAAAAAATTTAAAATATTGTGAGAATTACCCCCAATGTGGTGCAGAGACAGGAAGTGAGCAAACGCTGTGGGCAAAATGGTGCCAATAGTTCCAGGCAGGGTTTGTGACCCACCTTCACTTGTAAACAATGGGATATCTGTGAAGTGCCAGAGAAGGAGGCGTGCCTGTATTCACAGCTTTATAGGATTATTTCGGAGCCAGAGAGGAGTTCAGTGTCTGAGAGCTAGCACTCCCTAAAAGCAAGGTGGGGAGAAGTGCCTTTCTCAAGGCCACATGGCTGAGGAGCAGTCTGTGAGGAAGTGGACTCAGGCCTCTGCCCTTACGGTAACAGCACCTTCCATTTCCAGAGGTCAGGCAGGGCACGCCGCATAGGAAACTCTCACTAGATGGGGAAAGCTGTGTCATGGTTGTGGTCTTTCTACCATCCACAACAGCGGCTGCATTTATTAAAACAAAAACAACCACAACAAAACACAAGTTTTGACCCTAGAAAGCAGAGGAAGAATAAGCCGAGAGATTTTCTTGGGAAGAACTTCCTGTTGTGTCCAGCTGAGCCTTTGAACGTTAGCCTTAAAGGGATGTTTTTTTAAATTATTATTATGTTAATCACCATACATTACATCATTAGTTTTTAAAAATTTTTTTATTGTTATGTTAATCACCATACATTACATCATTAGTTTTAGATGTAGTGTTCCATGATTCATTGTGCATAACACCCAGTGCTCCATGCAGAATGTGCCCTCCTCAATACCCATCACCTGGCTAACCCATCCTCTCACCCCCCTCCCCTCTAGAACCTTCAGTTTGTTTCTCAGAGTCCGTAGTCTCTCATGGTTCGTCTCCCCCTCCGATTTCCCCCCTTCGTTCTTCCCCTCCTGCTATCTTCTTCTTCTTCTTCTTCTTTTTTTTTAACATATAATGTATTATTTGCTTCAGAGGTACAGATCTGTGATTCAACAGTCTTGCACACTTCACAGCGCTCACCATAGCATATACCCTCCCCAAGGTCTATCACCCAGCCACCCCATCCCTCCCACTCCCCACCACTCCAGCAACTAAAGGGATGTTTCTGATCCTCAAGGCAAATAGATTCTGGTTCACCGCAGGGACCTCGTCTTTGTATTCACTGTGTCTGATGGATGCACTGAGTGGCCAGCAGGTGGCGCCAGAGACAGTTGGTAACCGCAGAAAGTGCTAATGGTCGCAGGCTTCGTGGCTGCGCATCAGCAGTTGGGGCTCAGATGCCCATCTGATGGGAAAGGGGAAGTGGAAACCTACTCCATCCTTGATATATGGAACATGGGTAACTGGAAAGTTGTTCTTACTCTCTAAAATAGCAGAATACTTCTCGCTTTAATAAATATTGATCGAAAAGTCGATTCTAGACCTGGCCCAGAAAAACAGAAAATCCTCAAGGAGGTAATTTTGAAGGCTTGATATAAAAAATATAAAATACTGCATTAGTAAATTTTATATTGAGTACCTGTTAATACAACACCCAGAGTGAAAAATAATAAGAGAGTTAAAAGAAAAATGGCAGAGAAATGGTTTGTAGAAGGAAAGATACAAAACAGGACTAATAACATTGGCCCCAAAACTAAGTGGGGGGTTGAAGATGAGGAGGACTTTAGTAGGTGGTCAGGCATGTAGGTGGGAGATTCTCAAGTGGAGTGACAGGGTCAAGGAAACTTAGATCTCAGGGCGGGAGGGACCACAAAGGTTACTGTCCAACCCCCACTTTCTACATTTGATGTACAGAGCCACTTCTTAGAATTCCTCCTAAGTCAGTGTGTTTGTTCCTGAGGTGTGAGGGGAGAGCCTCTATGGGTCTGCTTAAGAAAAATCTAGTTTTGCAGGTTTTGTCAGCACAGAGATGTTAGCAAGCAGCCCCTAGGCTGAATCTAGTCCACATATGTATGTTGCATGGCTTGTACCATGTTTTTGAAAATTTCCAAATGAGTTGTTAATGTATAAGCGTCTGGATTTATTGCTGAAATATCCAGATTTCTGACTAGAGCTCAGTAATGGCCCCTTTGGTCAGGACATATGACCCTCTGTGTCTTCTTTTCAACTCCCTGCCTGACCTTTGGGCATTCAAGTTTGGAACCTTTAGCTTGTAGGGGCAGCAAAATTTTACATCTACTGTCTTAGGGATTTTTGGCTGGACCTGAGAATTAAATCGACATAAGACAGATTAACAGATGCTTTTCTAGCATGCAAATGTACTTAATACAAGTTTTATGTGACAAGGGAGTCCTCTTAAGGAAATGAAGACCCAGCGAAATGGCAGAACCTAAATGTGTTTGTACTGGGTTGAACAAAGAGAGGCAATTGGGGAAAAGTAAACTGTGTGGGGAGGCTAAAGGAAGGTATGAACTATTTTAACAAGGTCTGTTGATACAGAATTTTCTCTGCTATGATTTCCCCATTGGAAAAAATGTTTCTTTTTTCCCTAGTACAGTGAGGGTTTCTTTCACATGGGAGTGTAACCTACAAATGATAGAAATGTTGAAAGAAAGACACAGAGCAAACATTATCTGCAATGATCAAAGGAACAATTAAGGAAAACTTTCCAAAGCTAAAAAAAATCCCACTTGGATAGAAAGTGAGCATTTCCCAGATTTTCCCAGCAAACCTTAAATAGAATCCATGCCAAGACAAATCCCAGTAAGGATTTCAAATTTCAGGGACAAGCTTCCAAACAGAAAATTAGAGAAAACAAAAAGAAAAGAGGTAATTTTAAAAGGACATAAATCAAGTTAGTTTCAGTTTTTTCACATTAAATAACTAACATCAGGACACAGATAAGCCCTGCAGAGTATCCAAGAGATCTCAGCTGTGATCCAAGAATTTTATATCCAGAGAAGACGGTATTCTCTGAATAAGGTATCCAAAGGAAATGCAAAAGTCTCAGAAAATATACCTCCCAAATAACTCCATTTATGCAAAGTAACTCTAAATATTTCTTACCACAAATAGTTAAATTGGAAACCAATTGACAAATGAGAAAATTCCAGAACGCGAAAACATGGCAGCAGCATAACCAGTAGCTAAAGAACTAAGTGAACAAAAATACTAACAAGGAGAAAAATGGCCAAGCCCATGATTGCCACCTACAGACAGGAAGCTATTTGAGCCGCATGAAAGCCACATAAAACCGCATAGTGCTGAGGGCAGATTTGTGTACTCACAACATTTTGTTTATAAAGCAACTTTTGATACTATTGAAATGTCCAGCCTAGCAGCAGCCCTGGGAAGATGGCCTATAATGTGGTTTTTCATCCAAGATTCCTAACAAAGTATCCAAAGTTCATAGCAACAGAAAACACTAACGGGACTCATTCTAGGGCTTTCTCCTCCAGGTGACCGTTTCAGAAATGACTCTTCCGTAACAACTGCTCATCACTGACCTACTAGTTTAGATGAAGAGGGCTCCTATCCCTTTGGTTAAATTAAATCAGAAGACTCAAAAACAGGCAGTGTTGCATATTTATTTATTTTAAAATATTTCCTGCCACCATTAAGATTAATAATTGTAGGGAACAAGATATGTGCATTGTGTTCAGCTTTTGCTAAGGTAAATGTTTCCACTGGGCATTGAACTGTAAATTCCCACCTCAGGACTTGAGCAGGAACCAGGCTGCGCTAAATATTTCCACAATGGATATCGCCCGACTCAGTGCGTTTTTTGTTTTCCTTTTGAGTCATGATTAATGATGTGCCTGCTCAGCAATGCCTGCATCTGGTCAGTACTTCCCTAGTGTTTATGAGACTTTAATGATTCCTGATATCAGCCAGTGGTTTTCCTTTTCTATTTTCCATTTTCTTCTCTCTTCTTCTTCTTTTTAAAGAACACAAATGTATCTGTTTCAAACAGTACTTTAAACTGATTTTCTTTTTGCTAGTTGCAAGATCATAGCATCCCAAAGTTAGATTTGGAAGCTCTCTTGGGAGTTGATCACCTTTAATTCTCCACCTGGGTCAGAGATCTCTAGAATATCTGGAAAGTGATGATTTAGCTCTTCCATGTTCATCTGCAATGTCAGGGAACTCACTATTTCAGATTGGGACAATTCACTTAGGAGAACATTCGACCAGTTCTTGAAGGTAAGAGACTCTGCCTTCCTCTGGTCTTTTGACTCTGAAAGGGTAGCTCTGTCCCTCTGAGTAATGGAGGTCCCCAGGCCCTTGATAATGAGGAATCCTTTTTTATTCTGAGCTGTATTTGGGCAACTTTGATAGGTTGCACTTTGAATGCACATGATGAGCTGAAATAGGATTTCTGGGTGTGATGCTTTCTGCTTGGGTAATGACTGTACTGCAGGCAGATCTTAGCGTAATGGAAAAATACGTGGTGAGATCCAAAGGACCCATGGATGGATACATGGGTAAGCCCTCTCTCCAGAAGCTTCTGTTCTACTCCTAAGTACAGTATAGTCATTGAGAGTTTGGTTCTGGAGTCAGGCTGTCCGTGCCCCTGAATAGTTCTGTGACTTTGGCAAGCACCTACATTGTAGAATCATTGTGTGGATTAGGTGAGATAATGTATGTAAAATGCTTAGCATAAGTCCTGGTACATATGAAGAACACAGTGTTAGTGGTTTTTAGTGCTGCTATTACTACTGCTATATGTCAGTGCCTGAAATTTTACCACTAAGCTGTACTTTATGTGCAGAGGTTCTGATTCAGTAGGTTCTGACTGGGGCTAGAATATACCTTTTTAGCAAGCTTGCAGGGTGATGCTGATACGGGTGGTTCTCAGACCACATTTTTTCTTTTTTAACTTATTTTATCTAAATTCACTTAGTTAACATATAGTGTATCAGTTTTAGATGTAGAATTCAGTAATTCAGCAGTTGCATATAACACCCAGTGCTTATTACATCACGTGCCCTCCTTAATGCCCATCACCCAGTTAACCCACCTCCCCTCCAGCAATCCTTGGTTTGTTTCCTAGAGCTAAAAGTCTCTTATGGTTTGTCTCCCTCTCTGATTTCATCTTATTTTATTTTTCCCTCCCTTCCCCTGTGATCCTCTGTTTTGTTTCTTAAATTCCACCTATGAGCGAAACCATATGATAATTGTCTTTCTCTGATTGACTTATTTTGCTCAGCATAATACCCTCCAGTTCCATCCATGTTGATGTAAATGGTACGACGTCATCCTTTTTGTTGGCTGAGTAATATTCCATTGTGTGTGTGTGTGTGTGTGTGTGTGTGTGTGTGTGTACCACATCTTCTTTATCCATTCATCTGTTGATGGACATCTGGGCTCTTTCCATAGTTTGGCTATTATGGACATTGCTGCTATAAACACTGGGGTCCACATACCCCTTCGGATCACAATGTTTGTATCCTTTGGGTAAATACCTAGTAGTGCAATTGCTCGGTCGTAAGGTAGTTCTATTTTTAACTTCTTGCAGAACCACCATACTGTTTTCCAGAGTGCCTGCACCAGCTTGCATTCCCACTAACAGTGTAGGAGGGTTCCCCTTTCTCCACATTCTCACCAACACCTGTTGTTTCCTGAGTTGTTAGTTTTAGCCATTCTGACTGGTATAAGGTGGTATCTCATTGTGGTTTTGATTTGTATTTCCCTGATGCTGAGTGATGTTGAGCATTTTTTCATGTGTCTGTTGGCCATTTGGATGTCTTCTTTGGAGAAGTGTCTGTTCGTGACTTCTGCCTATTTCTTGACTGGATTATTTGTTTTTTGAGTTTTAGTTTGATAAGTTCTTTATAGATCCTGGATACTAGCCCTTTATCTGATAAGTAATTTGCAAATATCTTCTCCCATTCTGTCAGTTGTCTTTTGGTTTTGTCGACTGTTTTCCTGTGCTGTGCAAAAGCTTTTTATCTTGATCAAGTCCCAATACTTCATTTTTGTTCTTGTTTCCCTTGCCTTTGGAGATGTGTCTAGCAAGAAGTTGCTGTGGTTGAGGTTGAAGAGGTTGCTGCCTGTGTTCTTCTCTAGGATTTTGATGGATACCTGTCTCACATTTAGGTCTTTCATCCATTTTAAGTTTATCTTTGTGTATGCTGTAAGAAAAGTTGTCCAGTTTCATTCTTCTGCATGTGGCTATCCAATTTTTCCAACACCATTTGTTGAAGAGACGGTCTTTTTTCCATTGGATATTCTTTCCTGCTTTGTAGAAGATTAGTTGACCATAGAGTTGAGGGCTCAGACCACATTTTGAGAAATGCTGCACTGGAGAAATCCATTGCTTCTGGTTTTAGGGCCTTATGAAGTCCCCAGTCAAAGTGTAAACATCTTTGCAAGGGGCTATCACTCTTACCAGTTTGTTAACAAGTATTTATTCAGCAAACGATTCTGGAGAATTTGCTGTTCACAGTGCACTGTTCTCTAGCTGGTGAAATAATAGTGAGACCATAGTTGCTACAATTAGAGAGCTCAGAGCCCAGTGGAAGAGGACACAAGGTTAGTATGGATGCTACTGGTGGTGTCTAAGAGGATCTAAGAGGTGGTATGTTGAAGAACGATGTGAAAATGCTAACTGTTGTGTATTACCTTCCCTTTTTGATGTGGGTTACTGGTCTTCACTTGTTATAGTGACATAAAGTTTATTTGCAAGGTAAAACGATTTCACTTAAACAAGTAAGTTGATCTAAACAAACCTATTAAGTAAATAGAAGTGATAGAGTGGAATTTGAAAGTGCTACATGGATGTCTGAAGTTTAGGAAAATGCAGTATTTTGGTGGGGTGGTAATGCCAGACCCAACGTGGTTCATTAAATAGAGGAGAGGTCAGTGAA
This sequence comes from Neomonachus schauinslandi, assembly GCF_002201575.2. NCBI lineage: Eukaryota > Metazoa > Chordata > Mammalia > Carnivora > Phocidae > Neomonachus > Neomonachus schauinslandi. The sequence goes on along the minus strand of NC_058409.1, from coordinate 105,133,229 downwards.
TTCAGCCTTGGAGGGCAGGCAGCATTTCATGGATGAGGCAGTAGTCTTTCTCCCTCTTCTCTTCCCGTTCCTATTATAGTAATTACCACAGAAAGAAGGTTCACCTGTAAGGAGTGCGCTATCACTCTCCTTTACGTGCCTTATCTCACTTAGTTCTTGTAAGAACCCTGTGAGGTGGGTGGATGTTATCTCAATTATGCAGATGAGGAGATCAGGGTCATAAAGCGCATGAGGAGAAGGAGGATTTGAAGCCAGCAACCCACTCCGAGCTCCAGCTCCAAACCAGTGCTCCACCATCTTGACTCAGCGAGGGTTAGAACAAGTGGATATGATGAGGTCCTGGAGAAGATGTGTGTGGGGTGTGTGTGTGTGTAGGGAGGAGGCTTGGCAGGATTGGCTTCATAATTTGTGGGGCCCAGTGAAACATGAAAATGCAGGGCCCCTGGTTAAAAAATTACTCAGAATTTAAACACAGTGATAGAAGAACATTAAAGCCTGCATGGTGGCCCTTCCAAGCTCAGTGCTCTGTGCACATGCTGCACATCCACCCATGAAGCCAGCCGTCGGACTTGGGGTCATGTGCAGAGGGGCTGAGAAGGGCCAAAGGAAGGATCCCAAGCCCTTCACCCCCTTTTTTTCTCCTTTCCAATAACCCACCTGGGGAGCTGTTGTTATAAAGCAATTTCCTCCTGTTTTTTCATGCCTTTTGGGGAGAAGAAAACCTTCACAAACACTAAACCAGATAAGGAAGGTTCCATTGCCCTGTGATGACTTCAGAGACCTTAACACAGCTCCAAATGTCAATATTCCTTCAATGGGTTCTGCAAATAAGAGTCTGCTGGGTAATTACATTTTTAATAAATTACAGTTTGCAGCTTGATAGTCAAGTAGATTTCCTGTTCTGGAAGCTGGCCTTTCTTCCCAGCCCCGTTACCAGGCCCTAGTCATACCGCTCCCTTCTTGTAAATTCTTCATAATTAGGAAAGAGTTGTTCATTGACTTAAACGTTCTCATAGTCTCAGTTCCTGCTAATTCATTGCGTGAAAGAACTAAATGTTATGAAAATTGCCGTTTATTGCCTCATATTCATAATGTGCCGTTTAATGAAATGAAGTAGGAATGAATTATTTTTGGACTTCATTGGTGGCTGCATACCACAATGACAAATAATCATGTGCGTGGAAGGTTTAAGTGGAATTTTCATAGAAAATGCGCATCTAACTTGTTTTATTAAGCAACCTTGATACATGAGAGTCTAGATTTATAAAATATATTTCAGGACTCATTATTTACTTTCCAAGACAATTTTTAGCATTGCAAAAGCATTTGCTGTAGTTTTCTTTTAAAGAATAGCTACTTTAGGTATATTTGAGGTGGACTTTCTTTTAAGGAGTAATCAGTTTGCACACAGTTATTCAGGATGCCATCTGTGTGCAGAGCCCACCTGCAGTCCCTTGGGAAAGAAGTAAGGTGATTCTGAATTCTGGGTTTTGTGTTTAGAACTGGTATTGGCCTTGGCTTCTAACTCCATTTCATTAGTTCTGCATTTATGGGTCCTATTAGGAACAGCTTCTAATCTGAACAAATATGCAGCATTGTTGATTTAATGCCTGATTCACATTTTTTTTCCCCACCAAAAATGCAATCTGTGGGACAATAAGGAGCTTCTCTGGTAAGCCCTTCTAGCTGAATGGTGATTGTCAGAAGTGGATAAACATTCACAGACGTTAAAAGAGCAATACCACTTTTAGAAAGGATCTGCACTGGTTCCTTGGTGCTCCCTTCAGGGAAAAATATCATACTTCTATATGCAGGATAATCGTCAGGTTCATTGGATGCCCATTCCCTGCCTAACAAGGTGTCTGGCCCATACTAGGTTGGCAGTAATGGATGAATGCATGGCTGAATCAAGAAAACATTTTTACGTGAACATTCCAGAGAGTGAGATAGTAACCATCCAATTATTTGGAACCGTCCAATTATTTCAAAGGAATTTCTAAACAACCAGTTTTCTGTTATATATACAAAGATGTGGTCATAATGGGGCTCAAAGAGTATCAGAAAAAAGTGGGTCATGAGCTTAAAGCTCATTTAATCACACTTTGAGACAGTAATAAGTCATGATGATGATGATGAGGAGGATAATTATGGTATTGATGGCATTCTTTGAACACCTACTATTTGAGACCCTTTACACATATTACCTCATTTAATCTTTTTTTTTTTAATTTTATTATGTTAGTCACCATACATTACATCATTAGTTTTTGATGTAGTGATCCATGATCCATTGTTTTCGTATAACACCCAGTGCTCCATGCAGTACGTGCCCTCCTTAATACCCATCACCGGGCTAACCAATCCCCCCTCCCTGCTCCCCTCTAAAACCCTGTTTGTTTCTCAGGGAAATAGTCTCTCATGGTTCATCTCTCCCTCCAATTCCCCCTGCCCGTTTTTCCCTTCCTTCTCCTAATGTCCTCCATGTTACTCCTTATGTTCCACAAATAAGTGAAACCATATGATAATTGACTTTCTCTGCTTGACTTCTTTCACTTAGCATAATCTCCTCCAGTCCCATCCATGTTGATGTAAAAGTTGGGTATTCATCCTTTCTGATGGCTGAGTAGTATTACATTGTATATATGGACCCCATCTTCTTTATCTATTCATCTGTTGAAGGGCATCTTGGCTCTTTCCACAGTTTGGCTATTGCGGACGTTGCTGCTATGAACATTGGGGTGCGTATGGCCCTTCTTTTCACGACATCTGTGTCTTTGGGGTAAATACCCAGTAGTGCAATTGCTGGGTCATAGGGTAGCTCTATTTTTAAATTTTTGAGGAAACTCCACACTGTTTTCCAAAGTGGCTGTACCAACTTGCATTCCCACCAACAGTGCAAGAGGGTTCCCATTTCTCCACAACCTCTCCAACATTTGTTGTTTCTTTCCCTGTCCATTTTTGCCATTCTAACTGGTGTAGGTGGTATCTCAGTGTGGTTTTGATTTGGATTGCCCTGATGGCTAATGACGATGAATATTTTTTCATGTGTCTGTTAGCCATTTGTATGCCTTCTTCAGAGAAGTGTCTTTTCATATCTTCTGCACACTTTTTGACTTGATTATTTGTTTTTTGGGTGTTGAGTTTGAGAAGTTCTTTATAGATCCTGGATACCAGCCCTTTATCTGTAGTGTCGTTTGCAAATATCTTCTCCCATTCTGTGGGTTGCCTCTTTGTTTTGTTGACTGTTTCCTTTGCTGTGCAGAAGCTTTTTATCTTGATGAAGTCCCAAAAGTTCACTTTTGCTTTTGTTTCACTAGCTTTTGGAGATGTATCTTGAAAGAAGTTGCTGTGGGCGATGTCAAAGAGGTTACTGCCTATGTTCTCCTCTAGGATTTGGATGGATTCCTGTCTCACATTGAGGTCTTTCATCCACTTTGAGTTTATCTTTGTGAATGGTGTTAGAGAATGGTCGAGTTTCATTCTTCCACATGTGGCTGTCCAATTTTCCCAGCACCATTTATTGAAGAGACTGTCTTTTTTCCATTGCATGTTTTTTCCTGCTTTGTCAAAGATTATTTGACCATAGAGTTGAGGGTCCATATCTGGGTTCTCTATTCTGTTCCATTGGTCTGTATGTCTGTTTTTGTGCCAGTACCATGCTGTCTTGGTGATCACAGCTTTGTAACATAGCTTGAAATCGGGCAACGTGATGCCCCCAGCTTTGTTTTTCTTTTTCAACATCTCCTTGGCGATTCGGAGTCTTTTCTGATTCCATACAAATTTTAGGATTGTTTGTTCCAGCACTTTGAAAAATGTCATTGGAATTTTGATCGGGCTGGCATTGAAGGTATAGATTGCTCTGGGTAGCATAGACATTTTAACAATATTTATTCTTCCGATCCATGAGCATGGAATATTTTTCCATCTTTTTGTGTCTTCTTCAATTTCTTTCATGAGTGTTCTGTAGTTCCTAGAGTATAGATCCTTTACCTCTTTGGTTAGGTTTATTCTGAGGTATCTTATGTTTTTCGGTGCTATTGTAAATGGAATTGTTTCTCTAATTTCTCTTTCTACAGTTGCGTTGTTAGTGTATAAGAAAGCAACTGATTTCTGTGCATTGATTTTGTATCCTGCCACATTACTGAATTGCTGGATGAGTTCTAGTAATTTGGGGGTGGAGTCTTTTGAGTTTTCCACATAAAGTATCATGTCGTCTGTGAAAAGAGAGAGTTTGACTTCTTCTTTGCCAATCTGAATACCTTTTATTTCTTTTTGTTGTCCGATTGCTATTGCTAGGACTTCTAGTACTATGTTGAACAGCAGTGGTGAGAGTGGGCACCCTTGACGTGTTCCTGATCTTAAGGGAAAGGCTCTCAGCTTTTCCCCATTGAGGATGATATTTGTGGGTTTGATGGATTTTATGAGCTTGAGGAATGTTCCCTCTATCCCTATACTCTGGAGAGTTTTAATCAGGAAAGGATGTTGTATTTTGTCAAATGCTTTTTCTGCATCAATTGAGAGGACCATATGGTTCTTCTCCCTCCTCTTATTAATGTGTTCTATCACATTGATTGATTTGCGAATGTTGAACCACGCTTGCACCCCGGGGGTAAATCCCACTTGGTCGTGGTGGATGATCCTTTTAATGTATTGTTGGATCCTATTAGCTAGGATTTTGTTGAGGAATTTGGAATCATATTCATCAGGGATATCGGTCTGAAATTCTCCTTTTTGATGGGGTCTTTGCCTGGTTTGGGGATTAAGGTAATGCTGGCCTCATAGAATGAGTTTGGAAGTTTTCCTTCTGTTTCTATTTTTTGAAACAGCTTCAATAGAATAGGTATTATTTCTTCTTTGAATGTTTGGTAGAATTCCCCAGGGAATCCATCAGGCCCTGGACTCTTGTTTTTTGGGAGGTTTTTGATCACTGCTTCAATCTCGTTACTGGTTTTTTTTTTTTTTTTTTAAAGATTTTATTTATTTGACAGAGAGAGATACAGCGAGAGAGGGAACACAAGCAGGGGGAGTGGGAGAGGGAGAAGCAGGCTTCCCGCTGAGCAGGGAGCCCGATGCGGGGCTCGATCCCAGGACCCTGGGATCATGACCTGAACTGAAGGCAGAGGCTTAATGACTGAGCCACCCAGGCGCCCCTCGTTACTGGTTATTGGCCTATTCAGGTTGTCAATTTCTTCCTGTTTCAGTCTTGGCAGCTTATAGGTTTCCAGGAAGGCCTCCATTTCATCCAGATTGCTCAGTTTATTGGCATATAGTTGTTGATAATAATTTCTAATAATTGTTTCTATTTCCTTGGTGTTAGTGGTGATCTCTCCCCTGTCATTCATAATTTTATTACTTTGGGTCCTTTCTCTTTTCTTTTGGATAAGTCTGGCCAGTGGTTTATCAATCTTATTAATTCTTTCAGAGAACCAGCTTCTAGTTTCATTGATGTGATCTACTGTGTTTCTGGTTTCTAATTCATTGATCTCTGCTCTAATTTTAATTATTTCTCTTCTAATGTGTGGCTTAGGCGTCGTTTGTTGCTTTTTCTCTAGTTCTTTAAGGTGTAGAGTTAGTTGGTGAATTCGGGATTTTTCTGTTCTTTTGAGTGAGGCTTGGATGGCTATGTATTTCCCCCTTAGGACCGCCTTTGCAGTATCCCATAGGTTTTGGACCGATGTGTTTTCGTTCTCATTGATTTCCATGAATTGTTTAAGTTCTTCTTTGATTTCTTGGTTGACCCAAACATTTTTGAGCAGAGTGGTCTTTAGCTTCCAAGTGTTTGAATTTTTGCCAAATTTTTTCTTGTGATTGAGTTCCAGTTTTAGAGCATTGTGGTCTGAGAAGATGCAGGGAATCATCTCAATCTTTTGGTATCAGTTGAGACCTGATTTGTGACCCAATATATGGTCTATTCTGGAGAAAGTTCCATGTACGCTCAAGAAGAATGAGTATTCTGTTGTTTAGGGTGGAATGTTCTGTAAATATCTATGAGGTCCATCTGGTCCAATGTATCATTCAAAGCTCTTGTTTCCTTGTTGATTTTCTGCTTAGATGATCTGTCCATTGCTGAGAGTGGAGTATTGAGTTCTCCTACAATTAATGTATTGTTATCAATATGACTCTTTATTTTGGTTAACAGTTGGCTTATGTAGATGGCTGCTCCCACGTTGGGGACATAGATATTTAGAATTGTTAGATCTTCTTGTTGGATAGACCCTTTAAGAATGATATAGTGTCCTTCTGTGTCTCTTATTACAGATTTTAGTTTAAAATCTAATTTGTCTGATATAAGAATTGCTACCCCAGCTTTCTTTTGAGGTCTGCTGGCATGGAAGATAGATCTCCATCCCTTCACTTTCAGTCTGGATGTGTCATTAGGTTCAAAATGAGTCTCTTGTAGACAGCATATGGATGGGTCCTGTCTTTTTATCCAATCTGCAACCCTGTGCCATTTTATGGGAGCGTTTAGGCCATTCACGTTGAGAGTGATTATTGAAAGATATGAATTAATTGTCATCATGTTGCCTGTGAAGATGTTGTTTTTATAGATTGTCCCTGTAAATTTCTGTTGTAGATCACTCTTGGGGTCTTTCTCCTTTTATAGAACCCCCCTTAATATTTCTTGCAGGGCCGGCTTAGTTGGTCACATATTCTTTCAACTTCTGCCAGTCGTGGAAGCTCTGCATCTCTCCATCCATTCTAAATGAAAGCCTTGCCAGATAAAGTATTCTTGGATGCATGTTCTTCTCATTTAGTACCCTGAATATGTCTTGCCAGGCCTTTCTGGCTCGCCAGGTCTCTGTGGATAGGTCTGACGTTATTCTGATGTTCCTCCCTCTGTATGTAAGGACTCTCTTCCCCCTAACTGCCCTTAAGATGGTTTCCTTCATTCTAAGATTTGCAAGTTTTACTATTACATGCCAGGGTGTTGGCCTGTTTTCCTTGATCTTAGGAGGGGTCCTCTCTGCCTCTAGGACTCGAATGTTTGTCTCATTCCCCAGATTAGGGAAGTTCTCAGCTACGATTTGCTCAAATACATCTTCTAGCCCTCTCTCTCTCTATTCCCTCTGGGATTCCGATTATTCTGACATTGGAACGCCTCATGGTGTCACTTATTTCTCTGATTCTATTTTCATGGATTCTGAGTTGTTTTTCCCTGGCCTCCTCTTTTCCCTTTTTATCTATTATATTGTCTTCCAGGTCGCTTATTCTCTCTTCTGTCTCAGTTACCCTAGCTGTTAGATTATCTAGATTGGATTGGATCTCATTGATAGCATTTTTAAGTTCTGCCAATTCACCTTTTATTTCTGCCCTTAGAGACTCTATGTTGCCATTAATTGATTTCTCCATTCTAGCCATTGTCTTCACAATTGCTAGCCTGAATCCCGTCTCCGACATCTTGGTTATATCTGCATCCATTTGTAAATCTGCAGCATAAGTCATAATCTCTGAGTCATTCTGTTGATGGGTGTTTGAGGGAATGTATAGAGTCCAAATTATTGACCAGAACCCAAGCAAGATGCACCTGTTTTCTTGGGACCTTAGGGTTGCTGGCATCTTGTTTTCCCAGCCTGTCTTCTGGGGGAGGGGCCTGCTGTGCTGTTACTCAGGCAACCCTGTTTGGGCGGAGTTGCCCTGAGCCCCTGTGGTGGGGGATGGGCTCAGTGGGAATCAGTCTTTAGGGCTTTTGTTCTCTGGCGCCTTTCCCTGGCAGCTTTCTGCGTCTCTTCCATGAGTCAGAGCAGAAGAGACCGTTTCCAACCCTCTGCCTCAGAGCAGAGAGACCTCAGTCTGTTCTTCAGTGAGCTCTCCAAGCCACACTGTCTCCGTTTCTGTCCGTGCTGCTATAAACTGCAGCGTCCTGGGTTGTGCTCCCCTCCACAGCACCCCCAGTCCTGCATCCAGGTCGGGGCATGTCTCTGCCCTTTGTGCTTCTAAAACTGCCATCCGTTCCCAGTTCGCGCGCATGCGACTCCGCCTCTCGGGGTTCCCACCCCGGGTGTTGCAGTTCACCGGCGGGGCTCAGTGCACCAGGTTTCCGTCTCGGAGGCTGAAGTTCGCGTGCGCGACCGTCGCTCCGGGGGGCTGCGGTTCGCGTGCGCGCAGCCCTGCCGGTCTGGTCTTCCACCCCAGGGTCTGCCCTAAAGTCCTTTCTCCACGCTACTGGTCTGCGAGTCTGAGTCTGTGCCCCGTCTGCAGCGCACGAGGCTGTCACTCACCGGCGGTGCAGGATCCCCACGGCCAGGCACCCTCCCGCTGCCGTTTATCCTCGGATATCTGCCTGCAGAATCCCGGCTCTCTGCTTTGTACCTCAAAACCAACTGCCTGTGATATTCTGTTTGTAGAGATCCAGATCTTCTTACATCTCAGGCTGGTTTCGTGGGTGCTCAGAGTGGTCTGGTAGATATCCAGCTCAATTCCGGGGACCAGTTGAAATAGGGTCCCCTACTCCTCCGCCATCTTTCTCCCCTCTACCTCATTTAATCTTTACAATAATTTTTCAAGAGCGGTATTGTCATCCTAATTTACAGTGGGGAAATTGGGGTCAGAGAGGGAAGATAATGTTACCAGGGGCATAGTTAGTAGCTGGTTTGAACTCACTTCTTTTTTTTTTTTTTTGGCTTCGAAGCCCACATTCTTTTCTGCCACCATTTTATCTCTACACAAAGTCCTAGGGCTTGTCATTGCCCAAGGCAGGATCAGAATACAAGTCTCTTGACTCTTCTGTCAGTGTTCTTGGCTCTGTGACAGGCTGCTACTGGAACCCAGACAAAAGGATGAAGAAAATGCTAATCAAAGTGTTTCAAAAGGCATATTTTAACTCTAACCAAGGGTCATAAAGTGGGGGCCAAAGGCCATCCTCGGTTAAGTCTATTGCAAATTGGTCAAATGGATTCAGGTTACTCATGGGATATTTAGAGTAATCAGGGCAAGATGTGCCAATGTAGCAGAAAAAAACCCCCACAATCTGTAGACATGAACTTGGTTTTAGGTCATGATTTGATCTTATTAGTCATGTGATCTTGAGCACTTAACCCTCTTTGAACTTGCCTCCTCATTTACAAAATAGAAGGAATACAAACACTTTCCACAGTGGCTGAGATACTATGAGAGATCAGGTCTAGGAGAGTTTTCTAGACTAAAACATAGTTAATGTATCTTCACTCTCAATCAGTTGCATTCCTCTTTTCCTTATTTTGCAGTTTTTTGGTTTTGTTTTATAGACATTTTATAAACATTTTATTTTTAGTTTTTCTTATGTGCTTTCTTTGATTGCTTTGATGGTAAATAGCGATTTCCTCTTTATGGCGGGGACAAGTATAATTTTTTATAAGTTTATTAAAGTTGGAAAATTGTGTTCAGCATCTGGACCAGAAAAACTATTTGCACAGAAGAGGTTCGAGGGAATAATCTTAACACTAGTAAATGCGACAATGTCTCTGGAAGGTTGGCTGATGGCCAGGTCAGTAGGAGCCAGGACCAAGTCCAGCTGGATTAATGAATGGATGCTGAAGGCCCAGAACAGAGGAGATAACTGCACCTGAAGCTAATCAACCAACACAGTGAGTTGTTTATGCAGTTTGAAGAGTCTCCCTTGGAAAGGAGTGTTGTTTCACATTCTTGCCAACACTGAGGGTCATCAGTCTTTTTAATTATACCTATTTTACTGAGTGTGAAGTCGTATCTCTCTGTGGTTTTAATTGCATTTCCCTGAAAGTTAAATATACACCTACCCTATGAACCCAGTTATTTCACTCCTGGGTATTTACCCAAGAGAAATAGAAGTGTACATCCAAACAAAAAACTTATTTAAGAATGTTGTAGGAATTTTATCCAAAAGAGCCCCAAACTGGAAATAATCAAACGTCCATTAATAAGAGAATGGATACAAAAAATTATGGTATATTTCCACAGTGAAATACTACTCAGCAATAAAAATGGAATGTATTACTGTAATTTACAACACAACGAATTCCAAAAATATTATGCTGAGTTAAAGAAGTCAGATGCAAAAGAGTACTTACTGTGTGATTAGAGGTAATATTAATCTATGGTGATAGGAATCAGGTCAGAAGTTCTCTTGGGTGGGAATGGGTGGGGAGTCTCTGGCAAAGGATGCTAGAGAAGTTTCTGAGGTGATGGAGATAGTCTCTCTCTCTCTCTCTATATATATTTTAAAGATTTTATTCATTTGAGAGAGAGAGCATGAGCAGGGGGGAGGGGGAAAGAGAGAAGGAGAAGCAGACTCTCTGATGAGCAGAGAGCCCGACTCGGGGCTCAATCCCAGGACCCTGAGATCATGACCTGAGCCGAAGGCAGACGCTTAACTGACTGAGCCACCCAGGCGCCCAGAGATAGTCTATATTTTAATAGAAGCATTGGTTTCATAGTTGCCTTTTGTCAAAACCCATTAAATTGTAATATTTAAAGTCTGTGTTCTTCTTTGTATATAAATTTTACCTAATAGGGTTTATTTGTAAAATAAAAAAACAAGGAGGGATTGGGATGAAGCCCTTTTGGATGTTGAGGAATCTTGAAGTCTTTGTACAGCAAGAATTAAGGATTGAGCCAGAAGAGAGAGAGGAGAGAGGTCAGGAGAGCTGACAGCAGAGACTGGAGGGACTGTCCTGTGAGGGGGGGATTAGATGCCCATTGTGTGTCACTCCAGAAGGGAGAAAAAGGGAGTGTGAGGGAAGCAGATGGTTTGAGCTCCATGGAAAGAAGAGCTTTTAAAAAAAGAATCAGAGTTGCTTGTGATGGAATAGGATGTCTCAGGAGATTGGGAGCTCCTTGTCACTCAGCAGAGGCTGGGTAGCTTCTTGTCAAGCATACTGTCAAGTGGGTCCTATAGTGATCAAAAGACTTAACTAGAAGACCTGAACACTTTCTCCTGTGCGAAGATTCTGCAGTTACATGTGGTGTTGGGTAAGGGGAGAGCATGAGCTTTGGAGTCAGGCTGCCCACATCTGGATCTAGAGATCATGAATGAAATTATCTTATGCAAGTTGATTTCTTTAAATCTCAGTTTGTGTGTATATGTGTATCTTCCTTCCTTCCAATTTGTAAACCACATACAGTGCTGCACAACTTCAAAGAATTGTAACTGAGACTGAAATTGAAGTGATTGATGTAAAGAGCATAGCAAAGCACCTAGCACATATCCTAAGCACATGATAAGTGCTCAATAAATTTTAGCCATTATTATAATATTATTGCTATTATTATGATTTCTAAGAATTTTAGGTATTAGCACATGCCAAAGATAGATTTGGGGGCAGAATCTAAGAGCTTATATAGAATCTCTCGTATTAGACCCTGAAAGTGGCTATCTATTACCTCCAGCAGAAAGCATGATTAACATTCCACAGGTTAATTTAAAAACAGGAAAAATAAACCTTTGTGAAATGTCAAACTTTGTGGATTAAAAAAAAAAAAAAGGGCAATGCGTATGTGTCCTTGACATGAAGAGATTCTTTTGTACTTTGTTATGTTCTTACTCACTTAATAATATTTTATTTAGAACTCCAGAGGTTCTCTTTCATTTGAATGGCTACATTGTATTCCATAGTATGTATATATCATGTTCCACTTAACCAATCTGGTACTGAGGGACACTTAGGTTTTCCCCACCTTTTGCTAGTAAAAACAAGGCTTCAATAAATAATTTGGTTCATAGGTTATTTGACACATGTGCAAGTATATCTGTAGGATAAATTTCTGGAAGTAGAGTTGCTGGGTGAAATGGCATGCATTTTAAAAACATTCTGATAGCTCTTGATGGTTTTCCTCCATGAAGGTTATACCAATTTACCTTTCATCAGCAGTGTATTAGAGTGTCTCTTGACTTCAAATCGTCACCAACATGATACATTCTCACTCTTTGGCCTTTGCCAACCAATGAGTGTAAAAGTGGGGTTGAGCATATCTTTATATATTTAAGGGTAATTTGTGTTTCCTTTTCTGTAAATTGTCTATTTATATCCTTTGCCCATTTTTTGATCGGTTAAGATAGGTAATAGTTTTCTGTTATTAAATTTATTAAACATGTTTATAATATTCCCTTTATAACCCTTTTCTTTGCAGACTTTAAGCTTTATTTAAAAACTTAACATTTGATCAAATGGACTTTTCTGGTATACAGTTCTATGACTTTTAACACATATGTAGATTCTTGTAACCACCCCCAAAATCAGGACATGGAAAGGTCCCATCATCCAGAAAATTCCCTTGTACTGCCCATTTATAGTCAAATTCTCTCCCCTCCCCAAACTTAGGTTACTGTTGCTCTGTTCTCTACAGCTGTAGTTTTGCCTTTTCCCAAGTGTAGTATAAATGGAATCATGCAGTATGAAACTTTTGGAGACTGGTTTCTTTCTCTCAGCATAATGCCTTTGAGAGTTATCCTTGTTACTGTAAGTATCCAATAGTTCATTTCTTTCTGTTGCTAAGTGGCATTCCGTTGGATGGATGTGCAAAAATTTGTTTATCCATTCATCTGTTGAGGGACATTTCAGTTTTTGGTTATTATAAATAGAGCTGTTTTAAGCATTTGCATACAGGGTTTTTGTGTGAATGTAGGTTTTCATTTCTGTTGGGTAAATACCTAGGTCAGTTTCTCCTGACTGATCTTTTTCTTCACTATGGTTGTTTTTGTGTGTGTGTGTATGTTTGCATCTTGTAATATTTTATTGTGTACTGCTCATTGATGATATTTTGTAGACTCTGGATTCTGTAATCTTCCTCTGAAGATGATTTATTTTTCTTTAGTAGACAGTGTAATTACTAGATGATCACCTAATAATTGTGTAGACTTGGTTTTATTTTTTGTTATGCCATACCTGTGAAAAGCCCAAGGTAATTCACAAGGCCCTCTAATTTGGAGGGACTCAAGTTCTAAGCTGTTTCCTTTGTGGATCTAGTCAGGGGATCCCCAACATGGGGGAACCCTGTGGGTTTGGGAACCCCAACATTGAACTTCTAGGGTGCTTCTCTGTTACAGTTCTCTCCTCTCCAGTTTCCAGTATCAGCTGCTGCAAACTGATCTTTGCCACTTCAGCTCAGCAAGACCACCATGCCCTGCTTGGATTTCAGCTCATTGTGCCTTAGTTGGGAAATTGTCCCTCAGGCATATTACTGAGCAGCTCAGCTCATGAGTTCCCTGTCTCTCAGGGGTGCAGTTCTTGCACTGTCTATTGTCCCATGCCTGGGCACTCATTGGTTGGCAAAGGCTTCTTCAATATATCTACTTTTAGGGTTGTTTGCAGCATAGGGAAAGCCTGGTACTAGGCATTTCTGTCACAAGCTTATTTGAATGACAGATCCAGCCTGATTTCTTAAGGGCAACCAGGGGTCTTTTGTCTGCAACCTAAGTTTTCATCAAGTTTGTTTTTTTTCAGCTGCCAGAGAACTCTGCTGAAAGGTACTAGGGATCTGACCTGGTTTGGTAATTTTTGTGTTCTTATGTTTGCTACATTGAGTGGATTGGAAACCTTTTCCAAGGAGTTGAAACTTAGGTTCTGTAAAATACACTAGGTAATGAATTTTTAATTTTTGATCCAGTTTTATTGTGGTAGTAAAAACAGTTTCAATTATATGCTTATTGGGAATTCCTGATTCTTATAAATTCTAGAGTTTTATTACAGCAGAGATTAGATTTTCCCCCCAGCACAGTGTGACTTCAGGGCAGTTCTGCCCTTCTCAAAAGAGTAGTTTTCTTATTTGTGGGATGGAGACAAGGTCAGTGAAAGAAAGAGTATATAACAAAATGAGAAAATTTTGTCCCTTTGCTTAAACTGCTTTAAGTAATAACATCTTAGAGATCATGTCTACTAACTTTCCAAATGGGGCTGTGGTGCTCTATGCTTTCATCTCCAATTGAAGGAGAAATAGATATTGGAATGATTTTCTATTGATGAATGACCTGGTTTCTTTCTTGTTACTTTCTAGGAGATAAGTAATTGGTGTATGACAATACTGAAGTCATAATATCATAATGCTTATTTATTTATTGGGGGTTGGCTGATATAGGCTGCGCTCAGGGAGCCATTGAATTCTCCCCATATTTCCTATACTCCTTCTGAGACCAGTGAGCTAGCCTAGAAATTTTCTTCTCATGGTTATAGCAGAGGTCCAAGAGAGCAGGAACACATTTTCAGCTTTGGCTGTATCACATTTGTTAGCATCTTATTGACTAAAGCAAGACACATGGCCAAGCCCAAATCAGTGAAACATGTGAAACAAACATCCTAAGAGTGAAACAAACATGTGAAACAAACAGTGAACAAACATCCTAGTCACTAAGACTGCAAAGATGAGTAAGACAGAGTCATTTGCTTTAGGAACACAAAAAAATTGATCCTGAACTGCAAGTGTAGTGATCTTATAGCTAATGGAAGGTGCAAAGAAGGAGTTAAACTCTAGTTCAAATGAACAGAGACTCTTAGGCTTTTAGAATTTTTTTCTTTTAATTTCACACCCTGGAGGATGTTAAACTTGGATTGCTGGCAGTCTACCAGAGCATTGTGTTGAGCTGAAATCCTCTGCTATTAATAACTAAGCATACTGTGATTTGAGATTTAAAGCCATGATCTCATGTTAGAAGCTGCAGTGGGCCAGGAAGCTGTTTGGGTTCATATCACTTCTAAAAGCACTGGGGCAAAGGTGCTGAGGACTAAAGGGAAAACTCATAAGCAGGTCTGTACACAGGGACTTGGGGCTTTATGGCTTTGTTTCAGGAACTCTTAGTAAGAAATTCACAATAGAAAACTAAAATATGCAGACCATCCAAACCCTTGAAACAACAATCTAGATTATTGAAATGGATGACTAGCGGGACTAAGGAAGATCTTGATGGATTGTGGAGAGCAGGGCAAATGGCATGGAAATACTGATGCTTCATGCCTCCTCCCCCTTTCTGAGGGTCCCTTCTTCACCAATTAGTGTAGAGGTTGGAGTTGGACCTGAGAAAGACTCAGAAAACTTGGGCCAGTGGGATGTGGAGAATCTCAGGCATTTTTTTGGGGGGGGGTGCTCTCATCCAAAATTTATGACACTAAATTCAGGGGTCCTGAACTGATTGCTGGGGTTATGGTGTCCAGGATCCCCAGACTCCTCCAAGTCTGACTCTTGACCATATCCAAGGATGACTGAACAAAGGACAGAAATTAAATAGGAAACATTTCATTGGGACACAAGAAAGAAGATTTCAGGTTTTGTGGATTCATCTGTAGAAGTATCTGTTCTGGTCCAGCTCTCATTTCACAGTTGAGGAGGCCTTTCTTGAGGTCACATGAGGCTAGGATAGAATCAGTTCTCTGGCTTCATGGTGGCAGCTAACAGCTGACATTACTAAGGAATTGTTATGTACTAGGCTGTTCTGAGCACTATGCAGATTATATATTTTTTGTCCTTACTGAAGTTCTATGAAGTAGGTACTGATTATTCCCATGTAACAGAGGAGGTAACTGAGACACTAAGATACCACACAACTTGTCTGATGTCACACAGCTGGTAAGTGGGGGAGTCAGGACTTGGGATCTGGAGTAATCTGACACAGAGCCTGGACTCTTAAGTTCACTGTTACTCTGCAGTGAGAGAACTAGTTAGACAATCACATACATAAAAGATCCTCAATAGACAAGGGTGTTCCTCCTTCTGGAGACTGGCAGATTCCCTGATTGTAAGACAGAGAACCCTTAGGTTATCCTTACAGAGAGGTAAAGCTGGAAAACAACGTGGACTGTCAGAGCTGCAGCAGAAATGCTGCGACAACATTCGGAGCTGTCCAAGGTTCTGAGTTCCAACTTCATCTCAAGCACCTTTTGTCTATTGCACTCATCACCAATATTTTATAAGTTTTACCCTAGAAGCCGAGAATTTTACAACTGAATAGATTGCAATAAATAATAATTGTACTTCTACTGGGTTCTAGGCACTTTAGATTTGTTATTTCACCATAGCCCCACATCAGTTCAGTGACCTCACTTTCTTTTGAGGAAGAGAGAATCAGATAAACTACTACCCATGTTATAAGGCAAAATGAAGCAATTACTTTTTGGAAGTATAAAAATTAGAGTGTCAAAAAGGGTAGTGAGAAAGTATTTATGGAGCCTTTGAAGTGGAAATAGAGGGCTAATTTTGATAGGGCTAAGGGAACAGTATGAGCAAAGGAATGGTCTATTGGAGCAAAGGAAATAGATCTGAATGGTTATGTTGAGACTATCAAACAGTCAGAATACATGTTTCTAATCCCCTTCCCACATGTATGACACACATCTCTGAATGACCATCTCTCCCCACCCCCTTACTGATCTGACCTCAGAATCCTTCCCAACACAGAGCTTCAGGCAGGCACTACCAACTGAATAGTTTGAGCATTTTAGATATGCTTTTTTGGTCTTCCTGGACTAGCACATTTGTGAATGGAATATGCTGTAAAAAGTTAGATCATTTATACCATTCTTCTTCACTGAGAGATGATGCAATTGAGAGTCAGTAAAATAATTATTCAAGGTCATGGAAAAAGTGAATGGCAAAGCCAGAAGAAACAGACCCCAAGTCTCATGACCATTACTGCACACTGGTTAGCTATCTCAGGGTTTCTCAAAGTTAGAGTCGTGGACCAGTTACATCAGATGCATCAGCAACACCAAGGTGCTTAATAAAAATGCATGGTACTGAACTTCATGCAAGACCCACTGGAATAGAATTCCTGGAGGGCAGGGCTTGAGAATATGGATTTTTTATAAGCCTTCTAAGTTATTATGCATAGAACACCAGTAGTCTATTAGATGCTAATAAGATTCCACTGGGAAATTGATGTTAGCAATATTGTTTCTTTTACCACTGGCTTAAAGGCTATATCACAAAAAACTTTAAATATTATGTAGTTATTCTACCCCTGTGATAATCTGCCATTAAGAAAATATGCTCCTTATTTAAGAATTGACTTCATGGCATTTGAATTTTTTGCACTGCATTTATTCGCTGAATGATTTTGAATATATTTCTCAGCCCCTCAGCACTGCAGTTTTCCCACATGTAAATAACATCCACCTTATAAAGTTGCTGTAATATTTATATAGACAATACCAATAGAACATTTAGAACATCGTCTGGCACATAATAAGCATTTTGTACACGACAATTATTTTTAGCATTGGTTGTTTTAATATTGTGGCCATAAAAATCTTCTAGAAACACATTTGGTAATTTTTAATTGCTATACATATTCTCTATTTGAGCATGCATTATATCTCTTGATTTTATTTAAAAATCAGTATATTATGTTTAAAAATATTTCTTTTGGTCAAATACTATTATAGTGCATGTGGTGGTCAAACTGGGGAGGTAAGAAGCCATCGGATCATGAGGAGTCTCATATGTCATGCTGAACAGTTTGGATTTTATCCTGTAGATAGTGGTTAGCTACTGAGGATTTTCATCTGAAGAGTGATGAGGCACAATGTCTTGAGAAAATTAATTTGGCACAGGACACATTGGAGACAGGTAGGCCAGTTAAAAAATTATAGCAATTACTCATGTAGGAGGTGATACTTTTCTGTATTAAGTTTGGCCACTGGGAGTATGATGGCAGGAAGAGAACTGAGAGAAAACATTATTAGGGAAAATAGAAAGTATTTGGTTAATGGATATAAGGGAGAAGAAAGATGAGGACAACTGTGGGGCTTTCAAGCTTGAGTGATGAGAAAATTGACAGTATCCTTGACAGAAATGGAGATTATCTAGAGGGAGACCTGGATATGAGTGGGAAATCAGTTTAGATCTTGATCCTGTTTTTACAAATTGTGAAAATATGATCATAGCCAGGGGTATTGACTCCTTTGTACAGGAGTCAGTTTTAGTGAGATTTTTCATCAAGTACATTTGAATATAATTTTTAAAAGAAATTCTACCTCAACCCATCCCTTGTATTTTTGTCACAGTTTAGTCTTATTCCTTGATGTATCAGAGTTCTTAGTTGCAAGCAAAAGAAAGTGCCTCTGGATGACTTAAACTTTCAGGAAAGGGGTTTATTAAAGTGACATTAGTTTGGCCAAAGAATACCTGGGAAGGTTGGAGATCAGGCTCAGAATACAAACAGAAACAAGGGATAATGGGCAGCAGCTACAACCACTGCCAAAATCGTGCTTAGAACCAGCTTGTGAAGACAATGCTGTCCCCTCTGTAGAATGTTGGATGCCATGGCTGCATTGCCACTGGCAATGGACAGAGGATGCTGTCCCCTACCTCTGATGTCTTTGGAAATTGGAAGGTTCTGCTGCCATTTTTGCTCCCATTTCCAGAACAGATTCTCCTTTTTTTCTGCTCATTTGTGTCATTATGTCCTTATTCAAAGTCCAGGGTAGAGGTATCTGATTGATCAAGCCCAGGTTTTATGCCCTAGTTGCAATGGATGATGGGAGAGGAGTGTCTTGCCTTTTCAGCTTCTGTGGTGGGAGGTGGATGCTGCCTCCCACTGAGATTCTTAAGATGAGATATCTGCAGTGATAGGAAGGACATTCAGGTATTTGGCAGCCAAAATGAAGCATAGCAAACAAACTAAGAAACCACCAACAACCATCATGCCTGTAGATTATATTTTATATCATGAGAGCAGAGTTTCAAGAAACATTTTTTTTAGTTAGTTTCAAATATAGATATAGAGTGTCCCAAGAATCAAAGCACTTGCAGCCACAGCTAAAAAGGTCAGGAAATTGCCCGGTATTTCATGGCTAGGGTTGCTCAAATTGCAGCCTATTACAAACTGAAACAGAGCATCATTTGACCTTTTCATGTGGCAAGATGTTGTATTACCAGAGCTCCTTCTTTCTATGATTTTTTTTGCCCTTTCACCTTTTCCCACTTATTTGAATTCAGGCCCAAGAGGGAAAAAAATGAAGATAAAATATATGATCTGAAATTTTAGGTGGGGGGTGAACTGATTCGAATTTTGAATTTAGAAGGAAAGAGTTTTCTCTCATTTATCTGAGTAGAACATTGGATTGGGAATCAGGAAGTTAATCCTAATCTTGGACAAGTTTCTCAGATCTGAGATTCCTCATTGATGAGCCCCCCCTAATTTGGACTCAGGAAGACCCATATTTGAGCTCCCACATGCTGACTGGAGTAAATCCGGGGATACCTTTCTCCAGCTTCCTTTTTCTCATGGGAGAAATATGGATAATAATAGTATCTTCCTCATAAGTTTATTATGTGAGTTAAATATATATAAAACAATGTTTGTAAAACTCAAGATAAAAATAGGGTGGTTGAACCTTAGGTGATCTTTAAGGACGTCCTAAGTGTCAGAGAATGTGATATTCTACATAATTTACTGAGTGATCCACACTGTGTATGTGTGTGTGTGTGTATTTTATAGTTCATAGTGTAAAATATAGAGTAGTCTTAGAGCAATAGGTGTTCTCAGAAAATAGAGAAAAATTCCTACCTTCCTCTCTCTGTTCCATGCTCTATGACTATAGCTCCATTTAAAATACTATGAAAGATACTCAGAAATCATATGCATAATACATATTTAATACTCTCTGGGAGCCAATGACCCAGATGAGGAGACCAGAAGTTGTTCTATTTTGATATGGGTTGAAATATGGAATAGTCATCAAGGCAGTGTCATGATGAGGGAGTGGGTGCTATGAGCTCAGAAGAGGGAAAACAAAGGGTTACATTGGGCAGAATGGACAGAGCCATCTTCCTGGAGTTCTAGAGTTGTTCCTTAAAGAATACAGTTGAGCTTATACTGGGGGTGTCAAAGCAGCTTTACTTAAAGCTGTAAGATTTGACTAGATGAACTGAGATGTTCATATCTCTCTGAAGGTTGGAAACAATGGCTGGGATGATAGTTTTAAAGTATATTAGCAAATTCTTTGGCATGCCTTTCATCAAAATATGGGCTTTAATTCCCCTCCCCTTGAATATGGGTTGGTCTTTAGTGATTCACTTTTAATGACTAGAGTGAAGTGAGTGACTTTGTTGACTTTTGAGTTTATGTTAGAAAAAGCAGTACAGCTTCCACCAGACTCTCCTTTTGGGATGCTCACCCTTGAAACATTCATGCAATGTAACACTATATGAAATTTTTGCATTAATTTTAAATTAATAAATATATTTACTGATTGCCTTTCTCCATCCTGCATAAAGTAAACTCCATGAACTTAGGTCTTTTATTTATTTTGTGCTTCATTCAACATCTAGCTCAGGCCTGACACATAGATGCTTGACGGATATTTGCTGAATAAATGAATGACTGACTGGTTGGGTAGATATAGGAATATAAAGGCCAGGATGACAGAGGTTTGAATAATATTAGCATGTAGGTGAAGGTTGAAGCAATAAAGTAGAAGAGATCATCTGGGGATAGTGTAGAGATGATGGTCAAGAACAGAACCAATGAGGTGTCCCATGATCTCACTCTCTAACCAGCTTTTCCATAACCAGATTTAACAAAATCTCTACTTTCTATTTAGGAGATAGTGGAGTGCTGTGCTAAAGAGTGGGGTTTCTTGAACTGGACTGCTTGGATTTGAAGCCAAACTCTGTAACTTACTGTCTGATCTTAACCCAGCCCTTTAACCTCACTGAGTCTTAATGTTTCCTTTATAATGGGGCTAATGATAGTATCTAATACATAAAGATTCTATGTGAGGGTTAAATGATATTATAGCCTAGAATCCTGTAAGCCTTAAATAAAAACTGGTTATTATTATTATTATTATTCCAATTATTAAGCATAGGGTTTAAATGCATTGACCCAAAGCGGAATGATTGTAATAAGAAACAGACATTTATATAGTACCTTATAATTTCTGAGGTGCTTTTGCATTTGTCAACTTATTCATTTTCACAACAACTCAGCCTCTGAGATATCATTACCCTTATTTTTTAATGTTAATAAATGGTGAAACTTGGGCAAGAATCTAGATTTTATATTTCCCAAGTCCAGCATTCTTTCAGATTGAGGAATCAGAAGGAGAATATTAAATACAAAGATTTAGAACTGACATTACCCCATGTTGGATAAAATTGACTTATCTCTGAAAGAGTTTGGTGCCAAGCCTTTGAATCATATATATCCTAAAAATTTCCAGAATTCAGTAGAAGAATGTCACTCTGACATGGTTTGTTTGGACTGCAACATTGGAGCAGTTGAAGTTAATCTTTTTCATTCCTTCATTCAACAGGAATTTGTAGAGCTTTGCACTAGGTACTATGTGGGATACAGAGAAGTACAATTTATAGATTTGCCCTTTAAGTTTTTATTGCTTAATTGGGATGAGAGGAGGGCAATGACATACAGTGTGAAGCCATAGCTAGATAGAGCAGAGTATGAACTTTGATTCTCCATATTTGAAGTTTAGGGAAACTTATATGAAATATGGATCATATTTCCTGTTAATCAAATGAACATCACTTGGCAGAGAAGCCATTAATCATTGCTTTCTTGTCATGGATTGACTTGTTCAGCATGGGGAGGAGATTGTTCAAGGTACTGGGGACTTTTTATCATCATGTATTATGACATACGGTTCCTGTGTGTGAGACTGGAAGGTGAGAACAACAAGACTGGGTGTGCCTCTCATCTGGTTATTGCCTCCAAACCCCACTTTGATTTTCAAGGGTGGGAAGAAGCCCTTTAATTCCTTCTTTCAACAAACATTGACTGAATGTCTCTTTTGAATGAGACAATGTGAAAGACTCTGGAAAAATAAACATAAGATTAGAACTTGTCTCTGTCCTCAAGGAGCTCATAGGGCAGAGGCAACAGTATAGAGTCATAGCACTACTCTTTTTTTTTTAAATTTTTATTCTTATGTTAATCCCCATACGTTACATCATTAGTTTTAGATGAAGTGTTCCATGATTCATTGTTTGTGCATAACACCCAGTGCTCCATGCAGAATGTGCCCTCCTCAATACCCACCACCAGGCTAACCCATCCTCCCACCCCCCTCCCCTCTAGAACCCTGTTTGTTTTTCAGAGTCCATCGTCTCTCATGGTTCGTCTACCCCTCCGATTTCCCCCGCTTCATTCTTCCCCTCCCACTACCTTCTTCTTCTTCTTCTTTTTTTTTCTTAACATATATTGTATTATTTGTTTCAGAGGTACAGATCTGAGATTCAACAGTCTTGCACAATTCACAGCGCTTACCAGAGCACATACCCTCCCCAGTGTCTGTCACCCAGTCACCCCATCCTTCCCACCCCACCCCCCACTCCAGCAACCCTCAGTTTGTTTCCTGAGATTAAGAATTCCTCATATCAGTGAGATCATATGATACATGTCTTTCTCTGTTTGACTTATTTCACTCAACATAATACCCTCCAGTTCCATCCACGTCGTTGCAAATGGCAAGATCTCATTCCTTTTGATGGCTGCATAATATTCCATTGTATATATATACCACATCTTCTTTATCCAGTCATCTGTCGATGGACATCTTGGCTCTTTCCACAGTTTGGCTATTGTGGACATTGCTGCTATAAACATCGGGGTGCATGTACCCCTTCGGATCCCTACTTTTGTATCTTTGGGGTAAATACCCAGTAGCATAGCACTACTCTTGAGTCAGACTGCCTGGGTTTCTATTCAGTCTCTACCACTTGGTAACTGAGATCTTGGGCAAGTAAGTAAACTGCTCTGTGTCTTGGTTTTCCAACCTAGGAAATGAATGTAAAAATGGTGAGGATTAAATGAGCTAATTCATGTAAACCCTATAGGACTATGCTAGGCACATCATAGATATGCAATAAATATTAGCTTTTTTTATTATTAGTGTATACAAGCATAGAGGATTTATGCTTCCATTTAGGATGTAGAAAGTTGGAAAGAGCATCACTCTCAGTACAGCAATGAGAAAAATTCAGCTGATTACAAAATCATAACTTGTTTTTGGACCTATTAGAGAACGATAGTCACAGAGCAAACAGTCTAGATTCTGAGATGGAAGAGGTCCCTCAAAGGGGAGACTTGATATGTAGAACATCTCCTCTGTGAAAGAAGACAGGAAGAAGGGAGGCTATTGTACAAATGGGTAAGAAAAAATTAAATAACATTCAAATGAATTGTTTTAGGGTAAGTATGGACTAGCATAAAATAAGAGAAATTGGGGACCCCCTGACACAAGAGGGGTTTGTACTACTCTCAGACTCTTTTCTATACATCTTTACCAAGTATGAACAAGAGAGTTTGGAGGCAGGGCAAGAGACCAGAGAGAGTCATCTTCACTAATGGAGATATGGAGGTGGGGATTGGAGAAAGGTATAAAACCCTACCCTCTTGCCCAAAACCATATCTCCTGACAGAGCAAAAGACTTAAACTGCTGGGAAAGGGCAGTACTCTGTAACCCTCTGAAATAGCTAAGGATCCATTATTGCTGGAGGAAAAAGCAGAGGTTCAAAAGATCAGGTATAACTGCATGAGCACATTTCTAGCCTCTGTTGCATTACATTTGCTAGAATGACTCAATCCTTGACACTGATGGCCTGACCTAAGTAGAAGCATGCCCAGTCCCAGGTATAAATACTATTGATCTCATACAGATCTCTACACACAATATCTGTTATTTAATAAAAATTAATAAAAAATTATGAGGCACACAAAATAGGAATTAAAAAAATAAATAAACCCATTGTCAAGAGATAAGGCAATCAACAGAACCAGACTCAGAGATGACCAAGGTGTTAGAACTATCAGTCAGGGGCTTTAAAGTAATTATGATTACTTATGATCTAGTGGAAAAGGTGGACAACATAACATATAAGAACAGATGAGGAATTTCAGTGGAGAGAGAAAAACTAAGAGGAAGAGTTACGTAGAAATGCCAGAAACACACACGCACAAGCATACATGCACACACACATATCAGAAATAAAGAATTCTTTTTTTGGCTTATCAGTAGACTTGACACAGAGAAGGAGAGAATCAATGAGCTGAAGATAGGTCAATAAGAATTACCCAGCTTTTTCGCAACGGGTTTGCCACCAGAACACAGGTGTCGTGAAAACCACTGCTCAACCTAAACCAAAATGGGAAAGGAAAAGACTCACATCAACATCGTCGTCATTGGACACGTAGATTCGGGCAAGTCTACCACTACTGGTCATCTGATCTACAAATGTGGTGGGATCGACAAAAGAACTATCGAAAAATTTGAGAAGGAGGCTGCTGAGATGGGAAAGGGCTCCTTCAAGTATGCCTGGGTCTTGGATAAACTGAAAGCTGAACGTGAACGTGGTATCACCATTGATACCTCCCTGTGGAAATTCGAGACCAGCAAGTATTATGTGACCATCATTGATGCCCCAGGACACAGAGACTTTATCAAAAACATGATTACAGGCACATCTCAGGCTGACTGTGCTGTCCTGATTGTTGCTGCTGGTGTCGGTGAATTTGAAGCCGGTATCTCCAAGAATGGGCAGACCCGTGAGCATGCCCTTCTGGCTTACACCCTGGGTGTAAAACAACTAATTGTTGGTGTTAACAAGATGGATTCCACTGAGCCACCCTACAGCCAGAAGAGATACGAGGAAATCGTTAAGGAAGTCAGCACCTACATTAAGAAAATTGGCTACAACCCCGACACAGTAGCATTTGTGCCAATTTCTGGTTGGAACGGTGACAACATGCTGGAGCCAAGTGCTAACATGCCTTGGTTCAAGGGATGGAAAGTCACCCGTAAAGATGGGAATGCCAGTGGAACCACACTGCTTGAAGCTCTGGATTGCATTCTGCCACCAACTCGTCCAACTGACAAGCCCTTGCGTCTGCCTCTCCAGGACGTCTACAAAATTGGTGGTATTGGTACTGTCCCTGTGGGCCGAGTCGAGACTGGTGTTCTTAAACCTGGCATGGTGGTCACCTTTGCTCCAGTCAATGTTACAACTGAAGTAAAGTCCGTTGAAATGCACCATGAAGCTTTGAGTGAGGCTCTTCCTGGGGACAATGTGGGCTTCAATGTGAAGAACGTATCTGTCAAAGATGTTCGTCGTGGCAATGTGGCTGGTGACAGCAAAAATGACCCACCAATGGAAGCAGCTGGCTTCACAGCTCAGGTGATTATCCTGAACCATCCAGGCCAAATCAGTGCTGGATATACCCCTGTGCTGGATTGTCACACAGCTCACATTGCTTGCAAGTTTGCTGAGCTGAAGGAGAAGATAGATCGTTGTTCTGGAAAAAAGCTGGAAGATGGTCCCAAGTTCTTGAAATCTGGTGATGCTGCCATTGTTGATATGGTTCCTGGCAAGCCTATGTGTGTTGAGAGCTTCTCTGACTATCCTCCTCTGGGCCATTTTGCTGTTCGTGACATGAGACAGACGGTTGCTGTGGGTGTCATCAAAGCAGTGGACAAGAAAGCAGCTGGAGCTGGCAAGGTCACCAAGTCTGCCCAGAAAGCTCAGAAGGCTAAATGAATATTATCCCCAATACCTGCCACCCCAGTCTTAATCAGTGGTGGAAGAACGGTCTCAGAACTGTTTGTGTCAATTGGCCATTTAAGTTTAATAGTAAAAGACTGGTTAATGATAACAATGCATCGTAAAACCTTCAGAAGGAAAGGAGAATGTTTTGTGGACCATTTGTTTTTTTTTGTGTGTGTGTGGCAGTTTTAAGTTATTAGTTTTTAAAATCAGTACTTTTTAATGGAAACAACTTGACCAAAAATCTGTCACAGAATTTTGAGACCCATTAAAACAAAAGTTTAATGAGAAAAAAAAAAAAAAAGAATTACCCAAACTGCAACACAATGAGAAAAATAATAATATTCAAGAGTTGTGATACAATATCACATGGTTTGGCATTTGTATAGTTGAACACTAGGAAGAAAATGATGGAGACAGAATGGGGCAGAAGAGATATTTGAGAATATTCCAAAAATAAGTAAAAATACAAAACTACATATCTAGGAAACTCAGAAAACTCCCAGAAGGATTAAAAAAAATTAAAATAACAACTAAACACACATACAAACTGCTGAGAACTAATAATAAGAAAATATTGAAAACATCCATAAAAAAGACACATTGATGGGAATAAAGGTAAGAATTATAGCTGACTTCTTCCAGAAGATATACAAGTCAGTGGGCAATAAAGTGACATCTTTAAATTTCTGAAAGGAAAAAAAAACCCTGGCCACCCAGAATTTTATACCCAGTGAAAAGATCTTTCATGATTGAAGGTAGAGAAATATTTCAGATAAACAAAAGCTGAGAGAATTTATTGCCAGTGGATCTGTGCTAGAAGAAATGGTAAGGAAAGGTCTCAGGCACAAGTAACATGACATCAGACAGGAACTTGGATGTAGGCAAAGAAATAAAGAGCTCTAAAAATGGTAAAAATGAAGACAAACAGAAGGGAATTTTATTCATATATATATATATATATATATAGTCGTTGTTGTTGTAGTGTTCAACAATTCATTAGTTCCATATAACACCCAGGAGCTCATCCCAACACGTGCCCTCCTTGATACCCGTCACCCAACCACCTCATCCCCTCCCCCCTTCCTTCTGTAACCCTCAGTTTGTTTCCTGGAGTCCACAGTCTCTCATGGTTTGTCTCCCTCTCTGACTTCTTCCCATTCAGTTTTCCCTCCCTTCCCCTGTGGTCCTCTGCTCTATTCCTTATGTTCCACTTATGAGTGAAACCATATGGTAATTGTCTTTCTCTGCTTGACTTATTTCACTTAGCATAATCCCCTCCAGTTCCATCCACGTTGATGCAAATGTGGGTGTTCATCCTTTGTGATGGCTGAGTTAATATTCCATTGTATATATGTACCACATATTCTTTATCCATCTGTCTGTTGAAGGGTATCTTGGTTCCTTCCATAGTTTGGCTATTGTGGACATTGCTGCTATGAACATTGGGGCGCATATGGCCCTTCTTTTCACTACATCTGTGTCTTTGGGGTAAATACCTAGAAGTGCAATTGCTGGGTCACAAGGTAGCTCTATTTTTAATATCTTGAGGAATCTCCATACTGTTTTCCAGGTGGCTGTACCAGCTTGCATTCCCACCAACAGCGCAAGAGGGTTCCCCCTTCTCCACAACCTTGCCAACACTTGTTGTTTCCTGTCTTGTTAATTTTGGTCATTATAGCCGGTGTAAGGTGGTATCTCATTGTGGTTTTGATTTGTGTTTCCCTGATGGCTAGTGATGTTGAACATTTTTTCACACGTCTGTTAGCCATTTGGATGTCTTCTTTGGAGAAGTGTCTGTTCATGGCTGAGTAATATCAGAAAGGATGAATACCCAACTTTTACATCAACATGGATGGGACTGGAGGAGATTATGCTAAGTGAAAGAAGTCAAGCAGAGAAAGTCAATTATCATATGGTTTCACTTATTTGTGGAACATAAGGAATAGCATGGAGGACATTAGGAGAAGGAAGGGAAAAATGAAGAGGGGGAGATCGGAGGGAGAGACGAACCATGAGAAACTATGGACTCTGAGAAACAAACTGAAGGTTTCAGAGGGGAGGGGAGTGGGAGGATGGGTTATCCCAGTGATGGGTATTAAGGAGGGCACATACTGCATGGAGCCCTGGGTGTTATATGAAAACAATGAATCACGGAACACTACATCAAAAACTAATGATGTATGGTATGGTGACTAACATAACATAATAAAATAAGATTAAATTAGGGAAAAAAAAGAGAAATGTCTGTTCATGTCTTCTGCCCATTTCTTGACTGGATTATTTGTTTTTTGGGTGTTGAGTTTGATAAATTCCTTATAGATTTTCGGTATCAGCCCTTTATCCGAAATGTCATTTGCAAATATCTTCTCCCATTCCGTGGGTTGCCTCTTAGTTTTTTTTGACTATTTGTTATGCAAAAGCTCTCTCTCTCTCTCTCTCTCTCTATATATATATATATATATATTTAATTTAAATTCAATTAGCCAAGGTATAGTACATCATTAATTTTATTCTTTGGGTAAATACCTAGCAGTGAGATTGCTGGATCATAGGGTAGTTCTGTTTTTAACTTTCTGAGGAACCTCTGTACTATTTTCCAGACTGGCTGCACCAGTTTGCATTCCCACCAACAGTGTAGGAGGGTTCCCCTTTCTCCACATCCTCGCCAACATTTGTTGTTCCCTGTCTTGTTAATTTTAACCATTCTGATTGGTGTGAGGTGGTATCTCATTGTGGTTTTGATTTGTATTTCCCTGATGGCAAGCGATGTGAGTTTATTCTTATTTCTTAATCATTCTGAAAGATAATTGACTGTCTAAAGCACAAATGGTAATGATGTATTTTGGGGTGTAGTGTCTATAAAGGTAAAATGTAGAACAACAGTATCATAAATTATGGGGAGGGAGGAATTGGAAGTATACTGTTGTAAAGTTCTTATACTCTACATGAACATAATATTTGAAGGTAGACTGATAAATCCTAGGGAAGCAACTAAAAATATTAGAAAGAGGTATATTTAATAAGCCAATAGTAGAGGTAAAATGGAATTCAAGAAAATAACCTAAAATCATTGATATGTAAAAATTATGATGCAGTGGAGGAAATTGTGAGAAGCCTGGTAAAAATGTTGACTGTATAGAAAGTAGAGGGTGAGCATGGAGTGTGAAGAAGATAAAGCTGGAAAAGCATATAAGAGCTTGATTATGAAAAACTTTATAGTCTAGTGATATTGAATATTTAAGAAAATAACACTTTTTCTCATCAACTTTAATAAAATAAGGATTTTTCACCTAAGTTGATTTTGTGGTGCCTTTTTTATTTTATAGATACAGTTTCTTTAGATGATAAAAAGGGTTTGTGATAAGTTTGTGAGGTTCACAAGGATGCTTGAATACTATTCTCTTAAGAAGGCAAGTTACTTCATTTCAAACTTTTGAAGAAAGGGTAGCTTAGTCACAGGCATGATGTTTGTTTTCAAAGAGAAACTTAGTCTTTGTGTATAGGGGATATCTTTTTGTGGCTTACCTTGTGTCCTTTCTCTGATTCCCTCTTCTTGCTCTGGATCACAGTATGCCAAGCCATGTGATTTGGGTGGGATGAACCTAACTCTCAGCTCCAAGGACGGATTCTGAGGGGCATAAGCCAAGCGACTGGCTCTGGGATGGGCAAATAACCCAGATCAAACCAATCAAGAGAAACCCACAAATTCTGGGATTTTTGTTTAAGTTACACCAGTGAGCAGATTTTTTCAGTGTGAACATGGAAGTTTCTGGTACTACCAGGGATAAGTATGTCTGAGAATGAAGCCCAGTTCTGAGGTTAAAAGAGGTGGTCTGGGACCATACTGAGACCTGAGTAAAATCTCCCCTGCTGGTGGATCAGTTAATAACTCAATATACTATCTTTTAAAATGTTTAACCAGATTGGGTATGGCTTGGCAACTAAAAGCATCTTGTGTGTGGAACTAACAATTTCAATTTTAATTAGATTTTCCTTTGTTCTTGCTTCTTTCTCTTGCTCAAAATCTTTACAATTTTTTCCCCTCCCTTCACCTTTCTTGGACATCATTTCTAGCCTTCTTTTGGATAAAAGGTCAGTGGTCTCCCCATTTTCTCACAGCTATCACTTATTCCAATTGACATTTACACTTGACTAAACCTTAAACTTCTCTGACCTTTTTTTTAAAAGCTAGCTTTTTTTAAAGAGATATTTTGTCTGTTTTAAAACAGTACATTATTGTTGCTTTTCTTTGTAAAAGACCACATAACTCCTTCTAGATTTTTTGGATGCTTTGTGTGCCCATTTAGATTCCCCCCTCTTTAAAGTGGGGGGTCTCCTCCTTTTCTTTCTTTTCCCTTGCAGCATAGGATGCAGATGTTTTGTAGACTCATGGGAACTACTTAACAGTAATTAAAAAAATATTTAGCCATTTTCACACACCATTTTTAGTCATGTGAAATAAATAAGGGAATAAATCAGCCCTTAAATATTCCATTTAGTGTTGAAAATGAAAAACAACAGATGTAGGTATTCGAGTGGGATAAAATACTGGTAGATGTTAAGTCTGAAGTCTTGCCTAGTTTGCAAATTCAATTCAGTTTGAGCAAGATATGCTGAACGCTTCCCTTAGCTAACTTTTGGAAATGCACTGGCAAAAGATGAATGAGACATAGATTCAGAGTCTACCTGCCATGGTTGGCCCTAAAAACATCTTCAGTCAATCTGCTCCCTCTTTTCACTGGGGGATGGTGTTTCTCACTTGACTTGTCTATTCAGTTCCATCAAAGCCTTCCTATAGCCCCTTCTCTTTCAGTGACATCTTGGGTTGATGCTACTCCAGGCACTGTGCCACATGCTTTACCCATATTATCTCATTTAGCTCTTACAACGACTCTAAAAGATATCTGTAAGATGGGCATAATTGGAATGTGTGAGGAAACCAAGATTTGGAGGGTTAGGAACTTGCCTGGGCCCTCAGCTTACAGTGGTAAAGCTGAAGTCCATGCTGAGGCTTGTCTGAGTCCAGAGCCTCAATGATAACTGTGGCTGAGTGCCCTCTTCACTTCCACTGAGGGCCCTAGGCTGATGAGGCAAATGCCTCTGAGTGAATAGATAAAATATTTCATAATGGGATGAATCCATAAGACAAAGACCAATCTCACATGGATTGATTTCGTGCTGCTGCAATAAGGAACTATTGGGCAACTGTTGGGGGTAGGCTAGTATTCCTATAATCATAATCTGTTGGGCCACCAACTCCCCCTGGGGTGTTTATATTCATAAAAACTTTGGGTACTGTAAAGTCTTCCCCTGATGTGTCCTCTAATGTTCTTAAAGTCTTTTCCCTAATGTTATTTGCTGTTATTTATAAAGGCTATTGGTCCCCAGATCTCATAAATAAATATACTTCATATATTTAGAAATACTACCAACAAATCATTCAAAATAAAAGTCAACTTGAGCATTAGGCTATTACTGAGAGAAGAGACTCCCTGGGCCTCTAACCTAGTCTCCCTGGGAACCTGTAACCTCTATCTTTCTTCACATTTAGGGTAACTTTGCATCTTGTTTACTTTTTTCTTTATACCCAAGGGAATTTGAGAGATTTTTAGGGTCTTAAGCTGCCTGAATCTTTTGCTGACATGTCAGCAAAAGCTTTTCATTCTCTCTTATCCACAGACATCCTCCCACTCCCCTCTTCATACCTCTCTTTCAATGTCACTAGTCTATATCTTGGTAAGTTCTGGCTAATAGAACTGCACACCCCCCTTTTTTGAAGTGTTTGCTGGTGGACATACTTGTGTCCTTGGGTCTGCTATCAACTATTTAGCTCAAGAGACCACACAACAGAATGGCTCAGAGCAGAAAGTCATGCCCCAGAATGATCCTAGCTGAGGACCCTCAGGGTTTGCTAGAGTTTCTGATTTTCCATCTAGCTTGGGTGGACCTTTAATGTCCAGGCCGGGATTTGAACACAGGAACTTCTCTAGAGTTGAAGCCATCAGGACTGTAAGTACAGTGGAACCCTCTTTAAGAGCCATCTGCGGAAAGGGGATGTGTCACCAAGCAACCTTCAGGCTTCTGACTCTTTCTGAGGCATGAACATTGGGTGTGATGGAACACAACTCTTGTTGGACCAGTCTTTAATGCCAGGCCAGTGGCAGGAGGTTCGTTGCTATTGGTCCACAGGCAACTTTGAAACCAAATCAGTCCCTTCAGCAAGTGTTTTTTGGAGCAGCAGAGGACTGATTCTCATCAGAAAGCTCCACTTGCCCGGCTTAGCATGGGAGAGTTTTCCTGTGGATGCCTTCCTCGTGGGGGATGGGAACCCCTGCAGACAGGTCAGCCCCTTACTCTGGGTATGTGGGGATGTGCAGAGATGGGATACCACCCCGTGTGGAGTCAATTCACAAAGGCTCAAATTTTAAACTTTGTGATATTTTATATCTTTGAGTTTGTCTAAGGATTTCTCCTATTAGACATCCACTTATCTAACTTAAAATCTTTGGATATATTTTCATAAGAGATCTTTGAAAACTACATCCTGAGTTAGGTTCTGCAGGGGCATTGCTATGCAATGGTTGGCTAATATTTCACCAATAGGTCCTGGCTTGTGCTAAAAGCTGTTATTTCATGATTACACTATATGAAAATACAGTAACCAAGGGAACAAACAATACCAAAAGTGAGTTTTATCTGGAGGGTGAGTGTTAAAATCATTTTGTCCCAGTTAATTAACATACAGCATTAGTTTCAGGTGTAGGATTTAGTGATTCATCACTTAGAATTTAAATAAAAACTTGGAAGAAAAAAAATCATTTCCCCCCATAACTGCTTAAAGTGAGAGAGAATGTCTTTGTAATGTTGCCTTCATTAAAACAAACCAGGAGAGAAAAAAATATTGCTGACGTCAATCTCATGACATGCTACTCTGACTTAATGAGCAAACTGCATTTCTAATAGTAACGATTATTTTGCTTCCCTTCATGGAAGAAAGGTTATTGAGTATTCTCCAGCTCTCCAGGGAATCACTTATGAAGTGAAGTATTTTACACGTTAGGTAAACCATAAATCTTGTTGACCTTCTTGCAGTTAGAAGCATTTAAAAGTGCATCACTCCTGTTTCCTTGGGACTAACATTTGAGTAAAGTCACCTACCAGTTATTAAGTAACTTCTAGACACCTGGCTCCACCATCAGACAGAGTGAAGTAATGTGGCTACTTCTAGTGAATGTTGGTTTTTAGGGAGACAGAATTTTATTTTATTTTATTTATTTATTTTTATTTTTAATTTAATTTAATTTTATTATGTTATGTTAGTCACGATACATTACATCATTAGTTTTTGATGTGGTGACTCATGATTCATTGTTTTCGTATAACACCCAGTGCTCCATGCAGTATGTGCCCTCCTTAATACCCACCACGGGGCTAACACATCCCCCCCCTCAAAACCCTCAGTTTGTTTCTTGGAGTCTGTAGTCTCTCATGGTTCATCTCCCCCTCCAATTTCCCCCCTTCATTTTTCCATTCCACCTCCTAATGTCTTCCATGCTATTTTTTATGTTCCACAAATAAGTGAAACCATATGATAATTGACTTTCTCTGCTTGACTTGTTTCACTTAGCATAATCTCCTCCAGTCCCATCCATGTTGATGTAAAAGTTGGGTATTCATCCTTCCTGATGGCTGAGTAATATTCCATTGTATATATGGACCACATCTGCTTTATCCATTCATCTGTTGAAGGGCATCTCGGCTCTTTCCACAGTTTGGCTATTGCGGACATTGCTGCCATGAACATTGGGGTGCATATGGCCCTTCTTTTCACTACATCTGTGTCTCTGGGGTAAATACCCAGGAGTGCAATTGCTGGGCCATAAGGTAGCTCTACTTTTAATCTTTTGAGGCACCTCCACACTGTTTTCCAAAGTGGCTGTACCAACTTGCATTCCCACCAACAGTGCAAGAGGGTTCCCCTTTGTCCACAACCTCTCCAACATTTGTTGTTTCTTGCCAAGGGAGACAGAATTTTAAACTGATTGTTCTTATGAATTTGATTTACCAGCCAGTTTACAGAAACAATTCGGGTACTAATATGTTTGCATATTTCCCAAATGTGAACATGAGAAGCAGGTATGTTGGGGAACTGACATATGCAACCTATTTTAATTTCTTCAAGAGGAGAAAGGACATAAATATGAACCCAACTGAGAGCTCATTGAAGGCAGAGATCTGTAGCTTATCTTTTTGTATCCTTAGCACCTAATAGTCCCTCATCCATTTAACAACTATTTCATCCAACAAGTATTTACTGAGCACACTGTATGCCAGGCACTGTTCTAGGTGCTGAGGATATAGAAGTGAATAGAACTGAGGATATAGAACAAAACAGAATCTCTGCTTATATGGGGCTAGAATTCTCAGGAAGGATGAGGCTAAAAAATAACAATATAATTGGTCTGAGGGAAAAAAAGGGTAATAGGACAGAGAGTGAAGGGAGGGGTGAATGTGCTCTTTTCTGTAGGTGGCTTCTCTGCTATGGTGACATTTGAACAGAGACTGAAGGAAGTGCAGAAAGCAGCCATGTAATTATGGAGGGAAGAGGGTTCCAGGTGGGGGAACAGCAGATGCAAAGGCCCTGAATGTGTTCGATGTGCCACGTATTCCAAAATACATGCATGCCAGATAATAGAAGGTAAGTTGTCCTGAGTGTTGAGTAAAACGATAGATCTGGAAGGACAGAGAGGGGGGTCTGAAGCCAGGTCACCGAGGATTTGGAGGGATGAAGGCATTTGTGGGTGGGTCGATGGTGGGAGTAAAATCTCATTGAAGGTGGTAAGCGAGAGGTATGTGTGTGCATAGGGGGACTGGGAAGTTAGGGACCTGGCTGGCTAGAGGGAAAAGACCAGTTTGGGGAGACCAGAGGAATGGATTTTGGAAACAGGCCAAATGGGGAAGAAGCCTTGGACCCTGGAGAATGTAGATTGGTCAATCATATCTAAGGTAAAACAAAAAAATTTCCTCAAGGAAAAAGTATAAAAATGTGCCTGAGTAATTCGTTAATGAGAGGGGCACATGTGCCCCAGGTTTCTTTTCCTGCTGAAAGAGACATTACCTTATGAATAGCAACAAATGGTTACAAGCTCTAAGTAGGTGATGTAATTATGCTTTTAAACATTGAGGAGGAAGCATCCATTATAAAAACTAAAGGGAAGGGTAAAAAATATTAACATTCTATAAAAAGGCTGCAGCGCCTGATTGAAGCAAGTGTGCTGAATGCTTTAGTTTTTATTTATTTATTCATTTACAGTCTCAAGTATTGTGATTTGGAAAACTGACTTTCACAACAGGCAAAAGAATAGTTGAGAATTCTAATAATACTCTAACAATGTATGTTTGCCTTTTATTTTCAAGTACAATAAAATCATGAGGACATTTCCTGACCCACTGTTGCGGCTCTTGGAATTTGTGAACATACTAAGAATTTGATAATAGGCATTTTAAGTAAGCAGATGATCCTCTAAACATAAACATAGCTCTCAAGTTATTTTAGGGCAATAGCCATGGAAGAGACAGGAAATGAGAGTTTAATAGCAGTAATACACATTTCAATAACATGATAGCAGATGTGATCAATATATGTTAAGGGATGATTTTGTGCCAGGCCCCATGTGTGGGTACACACACATACACAAACACTTTTAAGAACAACTTCATCAAGGTATAATTATATATAACATTTACTCAATGCGAATGTACAGTTTGGTGATTTGAATATAAAATATAGACTTGTGCACCATCATCACAATCCTGTTGTAGAACATTGCCATCACCCCAAATTCTTCTCTGGTGCCTGGTTATAATCAGTCTCCCCTCCAATCCCAGCCCTGGACTACTTTACTTTCTGGCTCTACGGATTTGCCTTTTCTGGATATTGTATGTAAATAGAATCATACAGTAGGTAGTCTTTTGAGCTTGGCTTGGCTTCTTTCACATAAGCCTAAGATTTTTAGATCCACCCATGTAGTACCATGTGCCAGCAGTCCATTCATTTTTATTACCATATCGTATTTTATTATATAGTTATACAACTTTTTGTTTGTTCACGAATTGATGGGCATTTGGAATTTTTCCAGTTTGGGATTGTTATGAATAATGCTGGTATGACTATTTGCTCATGTGTCTCTGCACATACATAAAATTTTAATCATCCCAATTACCTTATGGTTTAGAACCATTATAATTTTTTTCTCTGGATAATGAAACTGAAGATCAAAAAATTATGAAACTTGCCCAAGCTAATAAATGCAAAAGGGGTAATATTTTGAAAAAAAAAATACTGAGTGCACTTTCTTCTTTGGCACTTCCATAGGGTTTGCTGACTCCCCAACTTGCTCTGAGTCACTCATCTACTTCAGGTGGGAAGTGGTGGCCTAAGGAGCCTTATAGCAGAAATGTAAAGGTAAAAGAGTAAGTTCATCAGCTTCTGACATTTAACATAAGATTTAGGGGCAAGGCAGGAAGATTAAAAGCCAGTTTTTATTTATTTATTTTTTAAACTTAGATTCAATTAGCCAATACATAGTACATCATTAGTTTCAGATGTAGAGTTCAATAATTCATCAGTTGCCTGTAACACCCAGTGCTCCTCACATCACGTGCCCTCCTTAATGCCCATCACCCAGTTACCTCATGCCCCACCCACCTCCCCTCCAGCAAC
This sequence comes from Neomonachus schauinslandi, assembly GCF_002201575.2. Lineage (NCBI taxonomy): Eukaryota > Metazoa > Chordata > Mammalia > Carnivora > Phocidae > Neomonachus > Neomonachus schauinslandi. The sequence goes on along the minus strand of NC_058409.1, from coordinate 105,097,062 downwards.
CCTCAGTTTGTCTCCTAGATTTAAGAGTCTCTCATGGTGGGGCACCTGGGTGGCTCAGTCATTAAGCATCTGCCTTCAGCTCAGGTCATGATCGCGGGGTCCTGGGATCGAGCCCCGCATTGGGCTCCCTGCTCAGCAGGAAGCCTGCTTTTCCTTCTCCCACTCCCCCTGCTTGTGTTCATTCTCTCACTCTGTCTCTCTCTGTCAAACAAATGAATAAAATCTAAAAAAAAAAAAAAGTCTCTCATGGCTTGTCTCCCTCCCTGATTTCTTCCCATTCAGTTTTCCCTCCCTTCCCCTATGATCCTCTGCGCGATTTCTCATATTCCACATATGAGTGAAACCATATGATAATTGTCTTTCTCTGATAGACTTTTTTAGGCAGAGAAAAGGGAAGAGAATGGGAGATTTATTTATTTTTTATTATTTTTAGCATATCAAGAGGAAACTTGGAAGATTTAAGTCATAGTTTCTTTCGTGGAGTGGAGAAGAAACCTAGTCCACCTGTTGGCTAGGTTGTTTGGCATCCTGCCCTAGGTTAGGATGAGGATATGGCAAAGTGTGATGATAACAGTAGGATTCTGCTCCTCTGGCCAGGGACTTTATGAGGAGAAGTGGTAAGAGAGTCAGGGCTGGGCCTGTGGGCCCCGATCTCTCCGGTGTGGACTTTGGGTTGGACAGAGCAGGGGTGGCGGGGTTAGTTGAGGAGGTGACCAGGTCAGGGGTTTTGGACTCAAGGTGCATTTGGGGCTCTGGGCAGAGATTGCCTCCAGGCTGCTCTGCTCCAAACTGGGGGACAGCTGTATCAAGGGAAGCTTGGCAACCCAGCATGATTAGGCAGAGAGAAGGCCAACTATACCTTTCTAAGTCACCTTCGGTTTCCTTGTGGTGTGGAGGGGCCCCTAGCATTCCCACACAGTCCCAAGAGTGCACAGCTGTCATCAGTGGTCTTGGAGACATCAACCTGTGTGATGGAGGATGTAGGTGGACTGCCCACTTCTGGGTTCTGGATGGAAGATGTGAGTGGGACTCGCAGCTTTAGCAAGAGCTGGGGTGAGAATCTAGGCTGTCATTGACGGAGACCAGACATGGATGCATCAGGCACTGATTTCAGCAGTAGCAGAACACTCAAGGGATAGAACTGGTAACAACTATGAGGTCCCTAAGTGGCTGGCTCATACCCAGAGTCAGCATGAGACCAGGGTACTCTTGCCCCAGGGCTGGGGCTAGAGTGACGGCTGCGAGGTGCCTAGGTCACACAATTTCAGGAGGCACTGGCTTCTCCAAGTTTACATAAATCCACCTCCCATATTCCTGGTCAACATCTTGGGAGGGAGGGGACATCTATGGTAGAAAATTTATATTGAAAGTGAGTGAACCTCACCTAAGGAATTTTCCAGTACTGCATGTGTGTAAGTTTGCTGGAGTAGACTGTATCTAGGGTTTGTCCTCTGTTTGCTCATTTCCCACTCTTCAGGTCTTGTGCTCTTCCTTGTGGGAAAGAGCAGGTCTGTTAGGGAGATGGATAAAGAAATGCCATTTCCTTGGCACATGGCAGAGCAACATGACCTAGTCATGTATCACTAGTGAGTCATGGGGCTGGGATTTGAAACCACATTTGCCTGAATCCAAAGCTCGCTGTTTGCAGATGGTAATAATAATAACTCATGAATTTTGAGAGCTTAGTATGTGCCAGGTGTTTCAGGTGCTTTATGTGTATTAACCCACTGCTTCTTCACACCACTCTGTGTGGTATTGTGTGCCATCCTTGTTTTACAGAGGAAGAACCTGAGACGCAGAGAGGTACAGTACTCCCCCAAGGTCATACAGCATATAAACGCTGGCGAGCCAAGTCCTCTGGGTGTGGAGTTCATCCTCAGAATCACTTCAGCGTGAAGGCAGCTGACTTCGATGGTACCATTTCTTGTTGTGTAGCACTTCTCACTTTGCCAACAACTTTCACAAAACAGTTTTATTTTATCTTCGTGACAGTCTTAGCGGTTAAATGGGACAGGAGGCAAAATTGCCAGTTTACATCTGGGGGGACCATGATGCCAACAGCAGCTTGAAAGTGCCAGAACCTCTCTGACCGTGGGGAATAGAACTTTGGGGTGTGCAGGGCCCACAGGGAGGCATCATGGAGGACACTAAATGTCCTGTCAGGGAGTTTGGTGGGGAAAGTTACATACAGATAAATCAGAGACCCAAAAGAAAAGAAAAGAAACGGAAGACATAGTTGAAGTTGACAATGTTTTTAAGAATTAGTTCTCAATACGATTCTGTCTGGACCTAGAAAAAGAAAATAAAAAGCTGTGGAATGTGTCAGCTTTCTGGAAAGTCCCATAACCACGTCTTTCTTGCCATCAATTCTCATTAAAGGTTGGTTGAACCTAAAGAAAATACCAGTTTTGCTAATTACTAAAGATATTTAAAGAATCATCTCCATCATACAGTGTTAGATGAAGCAAATAAATGGCAGTGGAGATTGATTAATGACCAGAGCCAACTTGAGGTAATCAATCACAAAAGTCATTTACTCCAGGGCATTCAACAGAGAAACGTTTTCTAAAATGTGGCATGTGAGATGGTTTTAGGTCCTATCCAAAATGAATATTTTAATTTTAATAGTAATAATTTTTACTTTATGAGAGGAATATTGATTTCCTATTTATGGGAACAGTATACTTGAAGTAAAAGCCGAGTTGATTTAAAGAAAATTTTAAATAATAACACAGGTAGTGTACCAATATGGGAAAATCACAAAGATGGTATACTAGTGACTAGCGTTTGGGGAACACTGTATTAATGCCACAAAGACCAACAAGTTACATAATAACTCAAAGGTGAAGAGAAGATATTTTATTCCCTTCCTATGCTACTCTCACCTTTTATTCAGGGTTTACTATAAATCAGGCATTGCGCCAAACATTTTATTTGTACTAGCTCCTTTTATCTTACGGCATTTGTCACCTGAGAGTCATCTTCTTCTTCCTTATGGAACTCTGATTTTGTTGGGATGGTAATACTCCCAGTGGAAAGGCGACATTCCCAGGTTGCTTTGCAACCAGAACCATATGACTGTTCTGACAGATGAGCTGTGAGAGTGCTGTGTGGAACCTCTAAGACTGGCTGCTTAAATGGAGCTAACTCATGTGGAAGAAGTGCCGTTTATCCTTCCTTTTTCTTCTTTCCTGCAGCCGGGAATGCCTTTGTGATGGCTGACCATCCAGTAGCCATCTTGGAACAGGAGTCAAGTTTGAGGATGGAAGCAAAATGCTAGAATGGTGGGACGGTGGACGCTGGTGTGCTCTGGTGACCATGGAGCTGTACCTTCTCTTGACTGTCTACTTCAGATCTCTTTTACCTGAGAGAGATCAACTTCTGTCTTTAAAACTTTCATTACTTGAGAGGTTTTGGCCAAAACAGTCAAAATTAATACTAACTGATGGAAGATGAAATCTCAGTTTGGAGTGCTTTTGGGTATCAGTAACAGTAAACAAAACTTATGGAAGCTTAAACATAGAGGTTTATTTTTCTCACTTAAACCAGTGAAGAATTATATGGCTGTTTGATGATACCATTCAGAACCCAAGTTCTCTCCAGCCTTCTGTTCTTCCACCCTTAGCATGCTGGCTTTTATCCTCATGCCTGACACCTATGGCTGCAAGATGGCTGCTGTAGCTCCAGCCATTATGTCCACATGGCAGGCAAGAAAGAGATGGAAGAGTCAAAGTTTTGCTCCTCACAGGGTGTTGTCTTTTTATTTGGAAAGGAAATTCCTCCCCAGAAGAGTTCCCCTAACATCCCACTATTATAGAACCTTTTGTACATCTGTGGTGGGATCCACCCTTCTGAAACCAAGGGATCTCTGTCAACTACCAAAATATATTGGATTCTGTTACTAGGGAAGAAGGAAATGGGGAGAGCATGTGGATAGGCCATGGACAGCGAGGAATCCGAAGCTTAGAGATGAAGTGACATGCTCCTATTTCAGAGGAGCTGGTAGAAGGTAGTAGGTTTTGAGTTAATGTCAAACTCTGAAGCCTGGGATCTTAACCACTTCAGTAAACTGCTCTGAGAAGACCTTATACATTTTAGCTTTCCCTTCCTCAAATTTTATTTTTAGACTCTTTTAGGAATTTTATACAGAAAGTTCTAGCTGAAATGGCATGGAGAACTAGAGCGACCTAAGAGACCCCTTCCAATTTGAACTTAAGGAGCAGCTCTGTCTACAAGAAAATTTGAAATCATGGAAATGTTCTATGCTATGCTGTTTAATATGGTACCCACTAGCCACAGCTCTGGAGATCTGAAATACGGCATTCACGACTAAAGAGCTGAATATTTAATTTTATTCCATTTTAATTAGTGTAAATTAAAATAGCCACAAATAACTAGTGGCTACTATGTGGAACAGCACAGTTCCAGAACCTCAAAATATTGGTTCCCAGAATACTCCCAGTGCTAAGAATCAACAAAATTCCACTCCCCGAAATGATCTTTTTGTTTTTAGGAATTAAAGGCCCACTGTTGCTTTGCATAAAGTGGTGTTAAAGGCCAGCAGAAGTCATTATTTTATGAAAGAGGTTCAGTGTAGACATAACCATGTTATAAACATTGATATGAAGGATTGGCCTGTGAAAACTATTGATTTATGGAGCTCCAAGTTTCCTTATAGCAAGTCAGGCTTGCTTTTCTGAAGTTACAGGAGGCCAGGTCTTTTGGCCCAACGGAAGAAGAAAACTGTAGTAAGCAGGGCTGGCTCACAGTGGCACTGGTTAGCGGGGAGAAGTAGTGAGCCTCCCATTAGTTCCCATGCGGGACTGGTGGTATTATTTTTAGTTGCAAAAGCCTATAAGGACTTTCCTCTGTGTCAGTAATAAGTTCAAATCTTTAGTTTCTGGGACACAGTTTGTTTAAATGCTTTGCCCTAATATTGTATCTAAAGAGATGAGAGGGTGCCTGGGTGGCTCAGTTGGTTAAGCAACTGCCTTCGGCTCAGGTCATGATCCTGGAGTCCCTGGATCGAGTCCCGCATCGGGCTCCCTGCTCAGCAGGAGCCTGCTTCTCCCTCTGACCCTACCCCCTCTCATGTGCTCTCTCTCTCTCTCTCATTCTCTCTGGCTCAAATAAATAAATAAAATCTTTAAAAAATAAAAAAATAAAGAGATGAGAGTATGTTAAGATGTGTCCATCTTGCAGCAGCGGGGGATGGATCATACCACTAAAAAGCAGGAAATGGGGCACCTGGGTGGCTCAGTCATTAAGCATCTGCTTTCGGCTCAGGTCATGATCCCAGGGTCCTGGGATTGAGTCCCACATCGGGCTCCCTGCTCCGCGGGAAGCCTGCTTCTCCCTCTCCCACTCCCCCTGCTTGTGTTCCCTCTCTCGCTGTCTCTGTCTGTCAAATAAAGAAATAAAATCTTAAAATCTTAAAAGAAAAAAAAAAGGCAGGAAATGTTGTGAGATTACGGATTTGCAGACCTATATCAGAGAAATAAGACAGATCTGTTTTAATTTATTAGCATTGCCCATGTTCCAAACCCATCCCCGTCCAGTGACAACACTAGCAAGAGTTTGATGATTGCAAAGAGTGTTGGGGGATTATATCCATCTTGCCATTCTCTGTTGGGGGAAAGAAGCCTGGGAATCTATCTTGGGAATCCCTACTATCTGATTCTCTGAGAACGCTTTGTACCCTAACTTCCAAATTCTGGGTTTTGCTTGCTGTCCCTTAGGTTCACAGCACAGATTTTTTTCACAGCACTTATGTTCATTCTCTTTTGCTGTACCAGGCTTTCCACTTTTAAGTGTCCCATTGAGGACATGATTGGCTGAAGGAACTCTGAGCTTCTCGGTGCACCGTGATAAATTGGCACAAGAAATTAGGAGCGGGACCTAGAGAATGGAACTTTTCTCACCCCTGGTGTTAGGTTGGCTTGAGTTCTTCCCTACTGAGTAGCATTGCAGGTTATCCCTTTGGTTGGCGTGGTGGCCCTTTCACAGTTCCCTCAAGTTCTGCATCTTCCCTGTGCTGTTCCTCCCACCAGAATAGGTTCCAAGCACCATCCTCACCACAGCCCTGTCTGCCTCTCAGGAGCCAGGCGTGAACATCCGGGCCCCTTAATTTCTGCAGGGCCTCCACATAGAAGTTCTCAGTTGGTCCCGAGGCACACATCTCTTGTTGGTGTCCGGCCTTAACTTTCTATTCTTGATCACAGCGGTCTTATTTGGAAGTTTCAGGATAAATGCGGTAAATCCCATCAGCTTTTCATGTCCCATAATTGCAGGAACGACCCCATTTCTGTGTGAATAAATCACTCAGAGCAAAGAAGAATGCACTAATGCAAATTGAGCTCTCAACAGGAATGTGTGCTCAGGTGCTAATTTGCAAACATGGTCACTTTTTTTAAAAAAAAAGCGTTACTGAGATACGTATGTTGACACCAGGTATTATAATTTTGGCAAAAACCCTCATGCAGTATGCAAGATCCTAGAATGACAAACAGTGCAGTATGGGAGTTGTTAATGATGTCTGTGTTTAACAATACTAATGATTATTTAGTAAATCCAAAAACTAAAGTTGAAAAACTTTCTTTACCCTCCACCTTAAAATTAAGAAAAAGATGGCCATCTGTAGCCATATATTTCTTGTTGTTGCAAGTAAATGCAGCCACAGGAGCTTATTTTATGCTAATAGCCTCCATCTGCTAGATGTAATCTTTTCGTACCTGTGGAAAAATGAATAAAATAAGAAGGACCCGCTCGATTCTGACCTTGACTCTCAGACAGATTATTCACCTAAGACGCTTTCCTTTTCTCATTCACAGGTGTTAACTCTGAAACGATAGCACTGTAGACTTTTTTTTTCTTTTTAAATTTTATTATGTTATGTTAGTCACCATACATTACATCATTAGTTTTTGATGTGGTGATCCACGATCCATTGTTTTCGTATAACACCCAGTGCTCCATGCAGTACGTGCCCTCCTTAATACCCATCACCGGGCTAACCAATCCCCCCTCCCTGCTCCCCTCTAAAACCCTGTTTGTTTCTCAGGGAAATAGTCTCTCATGGTTCATCTCTCCCTCCAATTCCCCCCCCCCCATTTTTCCCTTCCTTCTAATGTCCTCCATGTTATTCCTTATGTTCCACAAATAAGTGAAACCATATGATAATTGACTTTCTCTGCTTGACTTCTTTCACTTAGCATAATCTCCTCCAGTCCCATCCATGTTGATGTAAAAGTTGGGTATTCATCCTTTCTGATGGCTGAGTAGTATTACATTGTATATATGGACCCCATCTTCTTTATCTATTCATCTGTTGAAGGGCATCTTGGCTCTTTCCACAGTTTGGCTATTGCGGACGTTGCTGCTATGAACATTGGGGTGCGTATGGCCCTTCTTTTCACGACATCTGTGTCTTTGGGGTAAATACCCAGTAGTGCAATTGCTGGGTCATAGGGTAGCTCTATTTTTAAATTTTTGAGGAAACTCCACACTGTTTTCCAAAGTGGCTGTACCAACTTGCATTCCCACCAACAGTGCAAGAGGGTTCCCATTTCTCCACAACCTCTCCAACATTTGTTGTTTCTTTCCCTGTCCATTTTTGCCATTCTAACTGGTGTAGGTGGTATCTCAGTGTGGTTTTGATTTGGATTGCCCTGATGGCTAATGACGATGAATATTTTTTCATGTGTCTGTTAGCCATTTGTATGCCTTCTTCAGAGAAGTGTCTTTTCATATCTTCTGCACACTTTTTGACTTGATTATTTGTTTTTTGGGTGTTGAGTTTGAGAAGTTCTTTATAGATCCTGGATACCAGCCCTTTATCTGTAGTGTCGTTTGCAAATATCTTCTCCCATTCTGTGGGTTGCCTCTTTGTTTTGTTGACTGTTTCCTTTGCTGTGCAGAAGCTTTTTATCTTGATGAAGTCCCAAAAGTTCATTTTTGCTTTTGTTTCACTAGCTTTTGGAGATGTATCTTGAAAGAAGTTGCTGTGGGCGATGTCAAAGAGGTTACTGCCTATGTTCTCCTCTAGGATTTGGATGGATTCCTGTCTCACATTGAGGTATTTCATCCACTTTGAGTTTATCTTTGTGAATGGTGTTAGAGAATGGTCGAGTTTCATTCTTCCACATGTGGCTGTCCAATTTTCCCAGCACCATTTATTGAAGAGACTGTCTTTTTTCCATTGCATGTTTTTTCCTGCTTTGTCAAAGATTATTTGACCATAGAGTTGAGGGTCCATATCTGGGTTCTCTATTCTGTTCCATTGGTCTGTATGTCTGTTTTTGTGCCAGTACCATGCTGTCTTGGTGATCACAGCTTTGTAATATAGCTTGAAATCGGGCAACGTGATGCCCCCAGCTTTGTTTTTCTTTTTCAACATCTCCTTGGCGATTCGGAGTCTTTTCTGATTCCATACAAATTTTAGGATTGTTTGTTCCAGCACTTTGAAAAATGTCATTGGAATTTTGATCGGGCTGGCATTGAAGGTATAGATTGCTCTGGGTAGCATAGACATTTTAACAATATTTATTCTTCCGATCCATGAGCATGGAATATTTTTCCATCTTTTTGTGTCTTCTTCAATTTCTTTCATGAGTATTTTGTAGTTCCTAGAGTATAGATCCTTTACCTCTTTGGTTAGGTTTATTCCGAGGTATCTTATGGTTTTCGGTGCTATTGTAAATGGAATCGTTTCTCTAATTTCTCTTTCTACAGTTGCGTTGTTAGTGTATAAGAAAGCAACTGATTTCTGTGCATTGATTTTGTATCCTGCCACATTACTGAATTGCTGGATGAGTTCTAGTAATTTGGGGGTGGAGTCTTTTGGGTTTTCCACATAAAGTATCATGTCGTCTGTGAAAAGAGAGAGTTTGACTTCTTCTTTGCCAATCTGAATACCTTTTATTTCTTTTTGTTGTCCGATTGCTATTGCTAGGACTTCTAGTACTATGTTGAACAGCAGTGGTGAGAGTGGGCACCCTTGACGTGTTCCTGATCTTAAGGGAAAGGCTCTCAGCTCTTCCCCATTGAGGATGATATTCGCTGTGGGTTTGATGGATTTTATGAGCTTGAGGAATGTTCCCTCTATCCCTATACTCTGGAGAGTTTTAATCAGGAAAGGATGTTGTATTTTGTCAAATGCTTTTTCTGCATCAATTGAGAGGACCATATGGTTCTTCTCCCTCCTCTTATTAATGTGTTCTATCACATTGATTGATTTGCGAATGTTGAACCACGCTTGCACCCCGGGGGTAAATCCCACTTGGTCGTGGTGGATGATCCTTTTAATGTATTGTTGGATCCTATTAGCTAGGATTTTGTTGAGGAATTTGGAATCCATATTCATCAGGGATATCGGTCTGAAATTCTCCTTTTTGATGGGGTCTTTGCCTGGTTTGGGGATTAAGGTAATGCTGGCCTCATAGAATGAGTTTGGAAGTTTTCCTTCTGTTTCTATTTTTTGAAACAGCTTCAATAGAATAGGTATTATTTCTTCTTTGAATGTTTGGTAGAATTCCCCAGGGAATCCATCAGGCCCTGGACTCTTGTTTTTTGGGAGGTTTTTGATCACTGCTTCAATCTCGTTACTGGTTTTTTTTTTTTTTTTTAAGATTTTATTTATTTGACAGAGAGAGATACAGCGAGAGAGGGAACACAAGCAGGGGGAGTGGGAGAGGGAGAAGCAGGCTTCCCGCTGAGCAGGGAGCCCGATGCGGGGCTCGATCCCAGGACCCTGGGATCATGACCTGAGCCGAAGGCAGAGGCTTAATGACTGAGCCACCCAGGCGCCCCTCGTTACTGGTTATTGGCCTATTCAGGTTGTCAATTTCTTCCTGTTTCAGTCTTGGCAGCTTATAGGTTTCCAGGAAGGCCTCCATTTCATCCAGATTGCTCAGTTTATTGGCATATAGTTGTTGATAATAATTTCTAATAATTGTTTCTATTTCCTTGGTGTTAGTGGTGATCTCTCCCCTGTCATTCATAATTTTATTACTTTGGGTCCTTTCTCTTTTCTTTTGGATAAGTCTGGCCAGTGGTTTATCAATCTTATTAATTCTTTCAGAGAACCAGCTTCTAGTTTCATTGATGTGATCTACTGTGTTTCTGGTTTCTAATTCATTGATTTCTGCTCTAATTTTAATTATTTCTCTTCTAATGTGTGGCTTAGGCGTCGTTTGTTGCTTTTTCTCTAGTTCTTTAAGGTGTAGAGTTAGTTGGTGAATTCGGGATTTTTCTGTTCTTTTGAGTGAGGCTTGGATGGCTATGTATTTCCCCCTTAGGACCGCCTTTGCAGTATCCCATAGGTTTTGGACCGATGTGTTTTCGTTCTCATTGATTTCCATGAATTGTTTAAGTTCTTCTTTGATTTCTTGGTTGACCCAAACATTTTTGAGCAGAGTGGTCTTTAGCTTCCAAGTGTTTGAATTTTTGCCAAATTTTTTCTTGTGATTGAGTTCCAGTTTTAGAGCATTGTGGTCTGAGAAGATGCAGGGAATCATCTCAATCTTTTGGTATCAGTTGAGACCTGATTTGTGACCCAGTATATGGTCTATTCTGGAGAAAGTTCCATGTGTGCTCGAGAAGAATGAGTATTCTGTTGTTTTAGGGTGGAATGTTCTGTAAATATCTATGAGGTCCATCTGGTCCAATGTATCATTCAAAGCTCTTGTTTCCTTGTTGATTTTCTGCTTAGATGATCTGTCCATTGCTGAGAGTGGAGTATTGAGGTCTCCTACAATTAACGTATTGTTATCAATATGACTCTTTATTTTGGTTAACAGTTGGCTTATGTAGATGGCTGCTCCCCCGTTGGGGGCATAGATATTTAGAATTGTTAGATCTTCTTGTTGGATAGACCCTTTAAGAATGATATAGTGTCCTTCTGTGTCTCTTATTACAGACTTTAGTTTAAAATCTAATTTGTCTGATATAAGAATTGCTACCCCAGCTTTCTTTTGAGGTCTGCTGGCATGAAGATAGATCTCCATCCCTTCACTTTCAGTCTGGATGTATCATTAGGTTCAAAATGAGTCTCTTATAGACAGCATATGGATGGGTCCTGTCTTTTTATCCAATCTGCAACCCTGTGCCATTTTATGGGAGCGTTTAGGCCATTCACGTTGAGAGTGATTATTGAAAGATATGAATTAATTGTCATCATGTTGCCTGTGAAGATGTTGTTTTTATAGATTGTCCCTGTAAATTTCTGTTGTATGTCACTCTTGGGGTCTTTCTCCTTTTATAGAACCCCCCTTAATATTTCTTGCAGGGCCAGCTTAGTGGTCACATATTCTTTCAACTTCTGCCAGTCGTGGAAGCTCTGCATCTCTCCATCCATTCTAAATGAAAGCCTTGCCAGATAAAGTATTCTTGGATGCATGTTCTTCTCATTTAGTACCCTGAATATGTCTTGCCAGGCCTTTCTGGCTCGCCAGGTCTCTGTGGATAGGTCTGACGTTATTCTGATGTTCCTCCCTCTGTACGTAAGGACTCTCTTCCCCCTAACTGCCCTTAAGATGGTTTCCTTCATTCTAAGATTTGCAAGTTTTACTATTACATGCCGGGGTGTTGGCCTGTTTTCCTTGATCTTAGGAGGGGTCCTCTCTGCCTCTAGGACTCGAATGTTTGTCTCATTCCCCAGATTAGGGAAGTTCTCAGCTACGATTTGCTCAAATACATCTTCTAGCCCTCTCTCTCTCTCTATTCCCTCTGGGATTCCGATTATTCTGACATTGGAACGCCTCATGGTGTCACTTATTTCTCTGATTCTATTTTCATGGATTCTGAGTTGTTTTTCCCTGGCCTCCTCTTTTCCCTTTTTATCTATTATATTGTCTTCCAGTCGCTTATTCTCTCTTCTGTCTCAGTTACCCTAGCTGTTAGATTATCTAGATTGGATTGGATCTCATTGATAGCATTTTTAAGTTCTGCCAATTCACCTTTTATTTCTGCCCTTAGAGACTCTATGTTGCCATTAATTGATTTCTCCATTCTAGCCATTGTCTTCACAATTGCTAGCCTGAATTCCATCTCCGACATCTTGGTTATATCTGCATCCATTTGTAAATCTGCAGCATAAGTCATAATCTCTGAGTCTTTCCTGTTTTGGGGGCTCCTCCTCCTAGTCATTCTGTTGATGGGTGTTTGAGGGAATGTATAGAGTCCAAATTATTGACCAGAACCCAAGCAAGATGCACCTATTTTCTTGGGACCTTAGGGTTGCTGGCATCTTGTTTTCCCAGCCTGTCTTCTGTGGGAGGGGCCTGCTGCGCTGTTACTCAGGCAACCCTGTTTGGGCGGAGTTGCCCTGCTCCCTGTGGGGGGGGATGGGCTCAGTGGGAATCAGTCTTTGGGGCTTTTGTTCTCTGGCGCCTTTCCCTGGCAGCTTTCTGCGTCTCTTCCACGAGTCAGAGCAGAAGAGACCATTTCTAACCCTCTGCCTCAGAGCAGAGAGACCACAGTCTGTTCTTCAGTGAGCTCTCCAGGCCACACTGTCTCCGTTTCTGTCCGTGCTGCTACAAACTGCAGCGTCCTGGGTTGTGTGCCCCTCCGCAGTGCCCCCAGTCCTGCCTCCAGGTCGGGGCACGTCTCTGCCCTTTGTACCTCTAAAACTGCCAGCTGCTCCCAGTTCCCGGGCGCGCAACTCCACCGCTCGGGGTTTCCACCTCGGGGGTTGCAGTTCACCGGCAGGACTCGGTGCACCGGGTTTCCGTCTTGGAGGCTGCAGTTCGCCTGCGCGCGACCGTCGCTCCAGGTTTCTGTCCAGGGGGGCTGCAGTTCGTGCGCGTGACCGTGCCGGTCTGGTCCTCCACCCCGGGGGCTGCCCTAAGTCCTTTCCTGACGCTACCGGTCTGCGAGTCTGAGCCTCGTCTGCAGCATGCGAGGCTGTCACTCACCAGAGGTGTAGGATCCCCACGGCCAGGCACCCTCCCGCTGCCGTTTATCCTCCGATATCTGCCTGCAGGATCACGGTTCTCTGCTTCGTACCTCAAAACCAACCGCCTGCGATATTCTGTTTGTAGAGATCCAGATCTTCTTACATCTCAGGCTGGTTTCGTGGGTGCTCAGAGTGGTCTGGTAGATATCCAGCTCAATTCCGGGGACCAGTTGAAATAGGGTCCCCTACTCCTCCGCCATCTTTCCCCCTCCTCAGCACTGTAGACTTTTGACAGTTTCATCCTTTTACTTAAATGGGAGCAAATTTGGCTTAATAATATTTCTGGTTGGCATATGTTTTGCTGCGAAGCAGGTAGTGGATTTTCCTTTAATGAGCAATACATTGTGTCCCTCCACAGCATGTTTTCTTCTTGTAAAAATGCTCAAGTATGCTTTGCCTCTCTGGTCTCTTTGCCAAGCATAAATGAGAAATCATTATAAATAAAGTGGTCTTAAAAAAATCCTTATATGTGTCATGGATCTCTGCTCACTGGAGGGGAGGGTAGGAGGATAAACACAAAGTATCACTGCGAATGTACCCACTCATTTGTTGCCCTCTTCTCGGCCTCAGCCCCAAATGGCTCTCCACCTCTCTTACTGCCTTCTATTCACCACCATCACCCCAGTATTATTCCACCGGGATTGTATGTTTCTTTCCCAGTGGTTAAATTATAGTATTAGAATTTATATTATATGGCATGCTATTTAAACGGAATTCATTGTCATTCAGGCATGTTGCTTCTGCTTCTGCTCCCTTCTGTAGAAAGTTGGAGCTGGATTGGGCCCTTAGAGGCTACCCTCCTCATTTTATAAGTAAAAAAAACAAAACAAAACCTGAGGCCAGAAGAGGGGACTGACAGCCCAAGGCAAAGCTGGAATTGGACCCGGGCTCTTGTTTTCTCTGACACACTGCCTGTGCGAATCACATGGAGAAGCAACAACAGGAGGCTTAAGATTTGCGTGGAAAACTAGGATGCCTGACTCCAAACCGGAGGATGTTTTTTTGAAGATTTTATTTATTTATTTGAGAGAGAGCGAGAGAGAGAGCAAGAGAGAGAGCACGTGAGCGAACACGCGACAAAGGCAGAGGGAGAAGCACTCTCCACTGAGCAGGGAGCCTGACATGGGGCTCAATCCTGAGCCTTGACCTGAGCTGAAGGCAGACGCCCAACGACTAAGCCACCCAGGCACCCCACTGGAGGATTTTCCTGAAGTTCCTTGGTGTTGACCTTGGGCAAAATAAAATGCATGAGGGTGCTTGTTAAATATGAGGAGAAAACTATGGATTTAAGTTTGACTTCGAGATAGTTTATTGCAGAAGCAAGGTCTTGCTTTATTTTTCAACGTAATCACTTCCTAACCCCACATATTTATTCTAGTGAAGGACAAACTTTCTGTTGTTATAAGGAAAAGGAAAAACAATATATCAAAAAAATTAGATGGGGAAAAGAGAAGAGAAATAATAGAGCCACCACATGCTTGGAGAGGGAAGACTTCTTTTTTTTTTGTGAGGGAAGACTTTTTCTGGCTGTGTCAAACACCGGCAGTGTGATCCTGAGCAAGTCACTTCATCTGGCAAGGCCTGGGCAAGGTGTGGCCCTGGACCAGCATTACGATCATCACCTGAGAACTTGTTAGAAATGCAAATTCTCAGACCACACTCAGACCTACAAATTGGAAGCTTTGGGGGTGGGGCCCAGCCATCTGTGTTTCAACAAGCCCTCCAGGGGATTCTGATCACACTCGAGTTAGAGAACAGGTGTGAATAATCCCATTATAAAAGCCCCAATCTCAGACGCCAGAGTTAATACTGCCAAAGAACCTAAACAGCTAGATCTTCCTGTTCTCAGGGGTCACTTCCAAATGGCAAGTCTGTGATTCCAAGGTTCTACCTGGTTTTGTACACTGCTCCCTGCATTTCTGTATCCATTTAATGCTCTCTGCACAGAGAAAGCAAGTATCAGTTTACCTTTCAGAATGCAAGGGTACCTTTCAGCAGTGGTCCCAAGCCCGGGCTCTGGCTTTAGATCCAGAGAAGCAAGTGCTGTGGTCATGAGTATTCAGCGCGTGAATATCCTTGCTGGAAAATAATGTTCCTGTTGGCTGTCAAGTCCTTTTGTAGTCTTGAGGTTTTGTGGTCTCTTTGCAATGGAGGCTGTATTGCCTGATGGGGGAGCAGCAGCTCTGGCTTCCTGCTGCTTGCTTTCCCCTGGAGCCCCACCGCTTCCCACCTTGGGTAAGTAACTTTTTGTCTCAGTCTTTGTTTCCCTTCCTGCAAATGGAAAAGCACGGAGTATCTACTTTATAACATTCTTGTGGGGAGTCAAAAGATACAGTTCGTGTAAATAGGCTCAGCACAGCACAGCGGGTTGCATGTATTGAGCACTTGGTAAATGGTAAGCATCCTTAGTCCACTCGTCAGTAGTTCGCAGCTTTCAAAAGAAAGTTGTGGGGTTTTTTTTTTTTTTAAGATTTTATTTATTTGAGAGAGAGAGAGCACATTAGAGGGGGGAGGGTCAGAGGGAGAAGCAGACTCCCTGCTGAGCAGGAAGCCTGATGCGGGACTCGATCCCGGGACTCCAGGATCATGACCTGAGCCGAAGGCAGTTGCTTAACCAACTGAGCCACCCAGGCGCCCCGTGGCTTTTTTTTTTTTTTTTTGTAATAGACAATGTGTGAATGGTATCTAAATGTGCAGGAAAATGTAAAATATTTGGCAAATTCTTATATCTCAGTAGTATCTTCTATATGCAACAATGGTTAATGATCTCAAAGAGCGTAAGGATCAGGTAGGACTATTTCAAAAAAGAGGGGGAGATTAGTACAGCTAATCCTTTGTGGAGTGTCCTCTCTCTAAATCTATTTCTCACCTTCTCACAGTGCTAAATCCTCACTCAGTTGTTTTGGATCACTTCCAAAGTTCACTGAGCTCTAATAGGCTTCTTAGGTTAGGTGGTTTTCCTGTTATGTGCTTGAGCCACCCCCATAATTTCCCTTTTGTGTGGCACTTGTTACTTTTAAAATAATTTACTCATTGTTTTTATCTGACTGTAAGCTCCATGAGGGCCAGGACCATGGTTGTTAATTCCGTGTCCTCAGGGTTTAGCATTGTGTTGGTTCAAGTACAATAGCTCAGACTCCCTTCTCCCACGTTACACTCAGCCAGATGCCTTGGCATAAATATATCCTGATGAGTTATGGGTGTGTTGAGTTACTGATTGCTCAGCCATTGGGGGGAGTCCAGGCAGGGATCAGGATTGCTGGAGTCCCAGGACCAGTCTCCTCCCACCTATAGTAGCTTCATCTGTTTACTCTAGTATGAAATAAAATTATATACATGTGCTATGATGTTAAAAAGGGTGGGAAGTACTGCACTATATGTTGCAGGGATAGAAGAATAACTATGTAGATGGATGTTCCAACCAATGAGAAGTTAGGTTTATCTATTGACCAGTGTGATAGAATGAAAGGAGTATGTGGGACTTAGAACAGACACGAGGGCTGCTAAAACAGTTCAAAGTTGCATCGATAACTTGCTAGGCAAAAGCAACAACCCCTTAGGAAAGCTACTTCGGTTTCCCCAAATAGAAAAGAGAGCCAGGGGGCGCCTGGGTGGCTCAGTCGTAAAGTGTCTGCCTTCAGCTCAGGTCATGATTCCAGGTCCTGGGATCGAGCCCCGCATCGGGCTCCCTGCTTGGCGGGAAGCCTGCTTCTCCCTCTCCCACTCCCCCTGCTTGTATTCCCTCTCTCGCTGTGTCTCTCTCTGTCAAATAAATAAAATCTTTAAAAAAAAGAAAAAAGAGAGCCAGATCTAGCCTGAGAAAGAAGCTTTGTCCAAGTAAGATCCAAGTCTGCTATCCATCTCTGATTGTATCAAGAGTGAACTGTACATATTCTATTGAGAGAGGCTGTTAGCCAGTTTTGTGTCATGGACATGAAGAATATAGTCCTCAGTCAGGTCCAGCAAAGTTAAGACTCCGGGTCATTAGCAAGCAACAGGACACCTGCCTGTTGCAGCGTTAGGCAGAGTTTTCCTATTACCTGTCCCTTTGCAAACTCCCTTATCAAATTCATGTCACAAAATGGCCAAGTAGTGTTGGTCTAGGGGAGGTGATTCTCATTCATTATTGCCAGTGGAAACAATAACAGAACATTGTTGCTCCATTTGTTCCATTTGCTTTAGGAGTCCAAGTCAGGAAAAGGAGTTGCAGGGTAATAATATTTCAGAGATTTAATATTCAAATAGAATTGGAGTGAAACAGGAAGACAAATTGCTAATTCCTCCTACCCCACCTTCTCTACTTGTCTGACCCTATTTCCTCAAGGCAAAATAGCCTTGAAGGGTCATATAGGTGCAAAATGACTTTCCTCTTGTTCTTGAGTGTCTTAAGATGTCTCTACTACAGTTTGGAGGCTTGGTGGGTAGCATACCTTATAAGATATATTAAATTTGGTCATTCAGGGTTTTAAATATTTGTGTTTAGGTGCCTGGTTGCTATTGGTATAAATATATTTGGTGGCGATGTAAATCATGAAATAACATGTGATGAGCAAGACCCCAAACATATTACATAGGAGAAAATGTCTTCCTCTTCCTCGAGTGGGTTGCCATGGTGATTGGTCGGGGTGGCAGCAGTGAGGTTTGGAGGCAATCAGAAGAGACCATATAATGTTGGGACTCAGAAAAATCTGTGAGGTTATTCCTCTAGTGAGTTTGGCTACCATGTACCCTGTTGAAATTCCTAGAGTTTTTTTCTGAGTTCAAAGTGTTTGTCTCCATGGGGTTGACTTGAGGGGCCACAGCTATGGCAGAAAATGGATTCCGGATCTCTTAACAAGAGTAACAACAGAAACGAGTAGATTATGGATAGAATTGTAAACCCGACACCATCTCCTGTTGTTGCTCCTATGAGCCACTTCAGCGTCCTTAGTCATTATTCCCCCTCTCCCTTTCTGCGGAAATGTAGTGCTTGCTGGTGCAGAGTAACAAAATAATGAGGACAGCTGCCCATCATCTTCTAGTGGCAGGTCACAGGAGGGGTGAATCTGCAATATATGGATAAAACCTTTCCGGGGAGAAACTTAATGGGGGGTGAAGTATAATAAATAAAACACAAGGAGCGGCCAGAAAGCATTACTTCTGGGGAGGGGGAAATCCCAAACAAACTCAAATGTGATAATAAAATGAAAATGTCTTTCCAGAATGAGAGAAAGCAAAGCAATTCCGAGAAAAAGTGGCCAGGGCAGAATTGAGCCTGCACTTAATAAATTCTTGTTATTATATCTAACTTGATTTTTCTTGGAGCTCCAAGTGCTTTCAGAGGGTCTGTCTGAAATTGTTGGTTAAGCAGTCTTTACGTAAGTTCTTTATTTTATCTCCTTGGGGTCCTAAGCCACTCACAAGGTAGGCAAGGGGGAGAATTATTAATAATATTCTGCAAGCCAAGTTGCTAAATTTGTTTCTCCTTGATTTGCTTTTATGAAGTCTGTGGCTCCAGCTGGGTATGGAGGAGGGGGTAAGACTGGGGAAAATGGTCTCTTGATTCTTGTCCATTCATCCTGTTGCCCTTCTTTCTCTTTATTCTTCATACGGTCCCTTCTGTGAAGGACTGAAATAATAGTACTACTCACTGGACAGATTTATTTTGGTGAATAGTGAGTGTAATGGCGAGGGTGTATTACCCAGAAAATATATTCCTGTGTCTTTTTCAGTGCCCCCCCCACCAACTTAATGAACTGTAGTTTTAATCTCCATGTTGAGTTTGATGATGGAGGAGTCTGTTGGTCTGCATTTTACATAAACACCAGAAGTCTTCCTAATGCAGGTAGTCTAGGAACTCTACTTGAAGACCCACAGACATTGGTCTGTGTCTGTGTTAGTTTCTGTTATTAGATAGATACAGTTTGGATCTCTGTTCTGCCACCTTCTGAGCTTGGTCAAATTACTTGATACCTCTGTGCTTATTTCCTCTATGTAAAAAGGGGATACCATTAGTATTTACTGTATAGAGCATTTAATGAAATGTTGCAGAAAAAATATTTAAGATAGTGTGATACAGAGTAAGCCCTCAACAAGTGATAGTCATCCTATTTATTGTTGTCAGTGAGCTGGATGATCCTTTTTAGACTTGGATATAAGGAAGGAAAGGCAACTTGAACTAGTTTAGGAAAAGGGGAATGTTTTGGCCAATGTAACAAAGATTCTCTGCTTGACCAAGATTTAGTTGGGCCCCTTGTACCTTCTCCTAGGCCTGTCTGTGCACTTCCTTGTAAAATCCAGTATTTGTAAAAAACCTAAGTAAGTTTAGCAAGAGCCCCCATTCTCAATATCTGATCACGCCCAGTATCTAATGGGGTTCCCCAACCTCTATTTTCCCCCAGGTGATATCTGCTCATCCTGGCCTGTCTTCAGTAAAGATCCTGTTAGGTTGATTTAGCTAGATGCTCCTACCCGTGATGCTTTCTCTTGGTATTTTTCCATCCAGTGACCCCCACCCTACTCCTTGGCTGTAAATTCCCACTTGTCCATGTCTTATTCAGAAATGAGCCCAGTTCTATATTGAGGTCTCTTGTCCCTTATTGTAATAGTCCTGAATAAAATCTGTTTTTACTACTTTACTATTGAGTTCTCTTTTTTCATTGATGTAAATTGTGGAAGTGGCAGGTGTAGAGGGACCTTGGTGGCTAGATAGGGGGACATGAGCTCTAAGTTCTTATTTCTCCTTTAAGATCTTTTGTGTGTCATCATCTTGCTTCTCTTCCAGATAAGGTTCTTCCCCATGCAGGGGACAGTGTGCCCTCAGATAGCTCTAGCCTTTTATTCTCCTAACTTGCAGCTGAGGGGTTGGGGGAAATTTCCTACCAGCTCTAGCCAGAAAGACTGGTGGAAGGACTGATTGGCTCAGCTGAAATCATCTGCCCATCCCTGTACCAGGATCGGTTGTACCTGGGTCATGTCTATACACCCATCAGCAGGTGGCAGGGGGGACCTCATGCTGGGCAAAGACCCCTAGCCACTCACCACCTATTTCCTCTGCTTCTCTGCATCCCTGTAATTTTGCATCTCCAATAGAGACACAGCCCCAACCCTTCAAGGCACCCCATCAGAATTGGGGACACAGCAGGCTCTAAACCAGTATGGCCCCTTTCCCCATGGAACTTCCAGTCTAGTACAGAAATGGACTTCTGGAGTGAAGAGAGGAAACACAAGGATGATTGAAATCTTGGCCCTCCTGCAACAGTAGCAACTGAAGAGACTGTGAGTAAAGCAAGGAAGAGGGTCACTTGGAAATCAAAGTGGAAAAAATGACCGCAGAGGAGGTGTGGCCAGGCACCTCCTGGTGCACGCCAGGCATCAGAACTCTGAGATACTTAGAGCAATGCTGACTTCCCCACTTCATCACAAGTGAAGAATATATTCTACCAAGGAAAGCACTGGTCTGGGAGGGTCTGACTTAGCTAATCAGATTGCTTTGCAGAATTTGCTCAGACATCCAGGGCTCAAATTCCTTACTTCTGTATTTAAAAAGGGATGAGTTTACTTCCATTGTTCCAGCAAGAGAGTCAGATTAGTAATATTAGCCAACACTACTGAGCACTTACTATTGTAGGTGCTTTATGTTCATTTAATCTTCTCAACACCCCCACGAGGTGAGTATTGTTTGTTATCGTCCTTATATAGATAAGGAGACTGGCACACAGACCATAGCATTTATTGAATGCACATGACATGTGGGGTTCATTGCTAAGTGGTTTTCATAATGTTACTTCATTGAATCCTCTTAATAATAAGAGGATACTATTTTTAAAGTTTTTGTTTTCTTTAAGATTTTATTTGTCAGAGAGAGAGCACAAGCAGGTGGAACAGCAAGCAGAGGGAGAAGCAGGCTCCCCACTGAGCAAGAAGCCCGATGTGGGACTCCATCCCAGGACCCTGAGTTCATGACCTGAGCCAAAGGCAGACGCTTAACCGACTGAGCCACCCAGGAGTCCCAGGAGGATACTATTTTTTTTTTTTAAAGATTTTATTTATTTATTTGACAGAGAGAGACACAGCGAGAGAGAGAACACAAGCAGGGGGAGTGGGAGAGGGAGAAGCAGGCTTCCCACCGAGCAGGGAGCCCGATGCAGGGCTCGATCCCAGGACCCTGAGATCATGACCTGAGCCGAAGGCAGATGCCCAACGACTGAGCCACCCAGGCGCCCCAGGAGGATACTATTTTTATACCCAGCTTAAAGAGGCACTGAGCCTTGGTCAAGTTAAGAACTTGAAGTTCTATAATGAGTACGTATCAGTCTGGTCTTGGACCCAGGACATCTGGCTTGATTTTGTTCTTTTAACCACTGAGCTCAGCTCTGATTTTCAGATTAACTTGCTGACAGATATCTTTGTTAAGGACAAGTGCCTTGTCCTTTAAATTCTCTTGAAGGAGGAGGTGCCTGGGTGGTACCGCCAGTTGAGCATCTGACTCTTAGTTTCAGTTAAGATTGTGATCTGAGGATTGTGAGATTGAGCCTAGCTGAGTATGGAGTGTGCTTGAGATTCTCTCTCTTTCTCCCTCTTCCCCTCCCACTCATGCTCTCTCTCTAAAATAAATAAATCTTAAAAAAAAAAAAAACCTTAAAAATTCTATTGAAGGAGAATGTTTTGTCCATCATCATCTTATTGGAGGCAGAAAGTGCTTTCTAGGCCTTTCCTTTCTTCCTGTTATTCTTGTTCTACAAATTGAAGTTGCCCTGAGCTGCCCACCTAGAAGTGACTGCAAATACAACATTTTAAACAATTGGTTTTATAATCAATATTAAAAAAAAAAAGTCCATAGTCTATGTACCAGGAACTGTTCTAGGCAATGAGCATTCCAAGTAGGTTCCCTCTAATTCACCCTGGTGGTTTCCTTCACAGCAATGATGACAATTTGTTATGTTCACTCATTCATTTGTTTATCGGTCCTCATATTGGAACATAAGCCCCAGGAGATAGAGCCATTCTCTTGTGTTAACTTCTGTATGCCCAGAATTTAGGTCAATGCTAGATGTGTTGTAGGTGCTTATTAAATACCTTTTGAATGAATACATGAACAAGTGAATCAAAGAACAGATGAGCTAGTCATAAGTTTACTGGGTGGTAAGTTGGTTTTTCGTGTGTGTGTGTGTGTGTGTGTACACACGTATAGATTTGATGATTTTTTTAAGAAAATTTTTTTTGAGAGAGAGGAAGGGAGCATGTGGTTGGGGTGGGGGGAGGATCAGGGAGAGAGAGAGAATCCCAAGCAGGCTCCACACCCAGCATGGAGCCTGATGCGGGGCTCGACGTGGGGCTCGACGTGGGGCTCCATCTCACTACCCTGAGGTTAGGACCTGAGCTGAAATCAAGAGGCGGACTCTTAACTGACTTGGCCACCCAGATGCCCTGATTTGATGGTTTTTTTTTTTTTTTAACCACCACTTCTTCCATTACCCTTTGTGAATTGCACCCACCCATGACTTCTGGCCATGGGGAGTAACGGAGCACAGAGCAGAAGATGAACGTTTAGCCTGGGGTTGTGGAAATTGATGTAGTGGCAGCACAGGGAGCCAGCATTAATCAGAAATTATGGTCCCAAAAATCACTGACCAAGGGGCGTCTGTATAGTTTCCTTTGAACCAGGGCTCCAAAGTCCCTCTAGTGCTGGAAAAGTGTGATTGCTTTATTTGGGTATAATTGACCATCAGGTGTCAGGTGTGGATCACTCTTCAGAGAAGCAGTGACCTGACTCTGGTTATGTTTAATGGGAACTTAGAAGAATTTTGAAGAATTGAGGAAAATCCCCTCCAAACAACCTGGTCTCCAAGCCTGTTGATTGTCTTGTTGAAGACCAGCAAAGATTTGTCTTGCTTTGGGGCAAAAAGCTCAGAAGCTGCCATAGACCCAGGAGTGGGTGGAAAATCAAAATGCATTGGTTAAATAGTTAAAAATTATCATGGATACAGTGTTGAGGACACATTCTTTATCGCAGGCAAAGAAGTTCTGTTCAGGTTTGTAAGCCAAGGAAATTTCCCTTGTTCCCTTGTTCACCTGGGAAGAACACAGAATGCGTGGAAAGTGCAGCCTGGAGGTCATCAAAGTTTTTATTTATTTATTCATCAGAGAGACAGAAAGGAGAGAGAGCACAAGCAGGGGGAATGGCAGGTAGAGGGAGAAGCAGGCTCCTGGCTGAGCAAGGAGCTGGATGTGGGACTCGACCCCAGGACCCTGGGATCATGACCCAAGCCGAAGGCAGCCACTTAACCAGCTGAGCCACCCAGGCATCCCAATTATTTGAGGTTTTGTGGATCATACTGTTACACTACTCAGTTCTGCTGTTGCAGTGTAAAAACAGCCAAAGATAGCCAGGAAAGGAAGCAGCGTGGCTGTGTTCCAAAAAACTTTATTACAAAAACAGGTGTCAGCCTCTGGCCTAGATGGTGTTTTGGCATTTAACTTAAAATTCCAGAACCTGGAAACCTAACCCCCCCTCCCATTACCATACACACATTGGAAATAGACTATTTCAAAGTGGTGAATAAACCTTGTTGGAAGCCCCAGTTTGGGTTTTCTAAATCTCTGCATACTTCAGCTACTTGAATCAGTGTGACATGGGCATACCCTGAGAATTGGGTGTATCTAGCTTAAACTTCAAGAACTTAAAAAAAAAAAAAACCCACAAAAAAACCAACCTTCAGTCTTACCTTACCCCCTCTCAGGAGCCAACTTGGAGTTCTCACTATTGAAAGATGCAGACCTCAGCTACAAAGACCCAAGATCAAAGCTTGGAAGTAAATTCCCTTCAGAAAGGGCTCAGAGCTGCATTAAAAATTGCCGAGCTTTGCCCACATCAACCTCCCAGAAGAACTCACTGGCCCAGTGCCACCTTACCCCAGAGGCCAGCCTGGCCTTGGGCCATCCATCTCTGCTTGCTAAAGCCAGGCTCCACAAATCACATGGCTTCTCATTGACTTTCTGTCAGGGTGAGGTAACCGAAGCTCTTCTTTAAGCTGAGAGGGGTGACATGCAGCTCCTTTCTGCCCATCTTCTAGAAGGGGACCTTCCAAGTCAAGAGCAGCCAAGAGGACATGCACCCGGAGAGGATAAGCGTATGTGGCATCCCTTCTGTGCTCCAGATTCTGTGCTAGGACCTCAGGAACACCAGGTGGATAAGACACATTTGGGATCCTCTGGCCTTGAGGGGTGCACAGAATTTTACACTGTAGATCCTGGAGAAGAGTGGGAGGTACGTCTGCCCTTGTGTCAGCTGATCGTAGGAAGCCTTGGCACCAGCTCCATGTCCACTGGCCCATGCTACATTAGCTAAAGCCCAAAAGGACTTCTACAAAGAGCAGGTTTAATTGAATAAAATATGTCACTGGCTTCTTCCCTGCTGTGCTCACTTTTCCTCAGTGACTTCCACGGGTCCCATTCTCTTTGTTACAGCTGGTAAGAGGCACTCTTCTTGAAGGAGATATGAATCAGAACTTGTAAAAGCATGGTTCTTCCCTTCTTCCTCCCGGAGAAACACCATTCTCTCCTTGCTCGAAGACAGTTTCTCTATAGTCTGACATAAGTCAGGAGCAGCAATGGGCTACTTTGCTTGAGCAGTTGACCGTTTCAGTGACAACTTACACTTCCTCAGCTTCGAGGTGAAGTTTTCAAGTAGGTCTTTTTACCTAAAAGGCTATTTTTATTGGTCACATCTAATTTTTATAAAACAAAGCCATAAATTCTCCATTTAAATGGACACATTCATCAAATTATATTTGAACATGCACCAGGGCACATCCTGTTGGGTATCTTGATAAGGTGGTATGTATTCTCTAGACTGAATCTGCCATCATGGTCTTTCCAAATTGTCCCAATCCCTGCAATATGTTGATGAGGACATTTGTAAGGCCCCCACTAGGCTAATCTTTGACTTTGGCCTGAAATCGTTCCTAGGAGCCAAACAGTGATGGACAAGTGTCCTTCTCCAATGACCCTGGTTACCTGAGCACATGAAACCCCCAGGTAGTGGTGATCCACAGCACCCTGTATTCCCCCAGTCCCTGTATGTGTCCTGTTTGCTGTCAGTCCTTGTTTACCTGTTTCCTCCTTGGACTGTGAGCTCTGTGAGGGCAGGGCTGTCTCTTCTTTGTTCGCTTAGTAGGTATGTTTCTGGGTAGCTCAGCATAAATCTCGAGTTAGCAGTTCATCAACAAGCTCAGTGTTCAGCATATGCTGACACTCGAATTGATGGTGGGGGTACTAGCTCTCTTTAGTTCCAGCTCTGGGTTCAAAAAGCAAAACCTACAAACACTAGTAATTGTCCATCTGTTGAACACCGAGCTAGGTGCTAGGGATTCAACAATGATCAGATAGAATCCCTGTTGTTGCAGCTGGGTGTTATATTACCCTATCTTGGTAAGACAAAATGCCTTATTACTTAAGGATGGGGGTTATGTTGTCAGCCTGAGTTCAAATCCCTGCTATACCACTTACTAGCACTTTGACCTTGGGCAGGTCCCCCAGTCCATCTGTAGCTCACTTTTCTATTCTATACAAATGTGATAATGACAGTAACTATCTCCTAGGGCTGTGGTTAGGGTCACATGGATGAATATACATGAAGTGCTAACACAATGCCTTCCCAAAAGTAAGTGGATTTAAATGTTTAAAACATTACTCAGATTTATAAAAAGATACTGCTTGTTCCTTCAATGTTCTGTTGGAGAACAGTTCAATTAGCTCACCCAAGGATTATGTGTTTCTAGGGTGTGTACCTTTATTTATTAGGGACCAGATCTTGTGATATTATGCAGTAATGTGTGGATCAAGATTCAAACAATTACTGTCCACTGATGGAGAGGACCTTAAAGGTTACAGGCTTATTGCCCCTTAGGATTCCAACCTAACAAACTTAAACTTAGTTGGGCATGTTTCTTGTCTATATGAATCTCTTTTCCTCAAACGCTCTTTGAACCATCCAGCTGCTTTCTTCATTAATGAGTTAAGTTGTTGGCATATGTTCATTCTATATTTGTATGGGGGGTTATATTTTTAACTTCTTAAAATTATACTTTGAGAAATGTCATCTATTATGTAGGGAAGTTCTGATCATTATTACCTTTTTTTTTTTTTTTATAGCAGATGATTTAGTAGAAAGAGCATTGAGCTAATTGTCCAGAAGACCTAGGTGTAAAGTTGAGTTTAACCACTTTTTAGTTTTCCTGGTCAAGTAGTTCAACCTCAGTTACTGTATCCATAAAATGGGAAATAGACTACCCAGGTTCCTGGGCAGTTGAGTAACCTTCCAAGGTAGCCTGCTGGAGCTGTCTTTCTGGACTGATGTTGGGCAAAACGATGTAGTTACTCAGAAAAATCCCTCTTCTCCCCTGGGGCTGATCATGGGGCCTCAAAGCTGGGCTGCTCTCAGGTTACCTTTCACGCAATTAGTTCTTCACAGAATGCATCTCCTTATCCCGTATGCCTTTTCTCTCTACTCCTAAGGGAAATCATAAAACCAACAGGAGCTGCGTTCATACCTCAAAGCTCCAGTGTGCAAAGGGTTTTCTGTTTTATTATAGGTAATGTGCTACCACATCACGACAACTGGTGCTCAGGCTTTACATACCTTAATTGTATCCTCTCATTTCATAGTTTCCAGACTACAGGAGATTCGCATTAACCTATCCATTTTACAGAAAAAGAAACTGAGACTCAGCGCTGAGGTGACTTGCCTGTCCACGCTCAGCTAAACAATCAGCTACAGTCTGGCTTCCAACTCCTGTCTGGCTGCATCCAGAGTATTTTCTCTCATTTGTGGAACACTCAGGCTGCACAAGATACCACGGTGAGCATGTGGGCAGTGCAAGGTAAGGGAAGACCTTCTCTGGAAGGGCCCCCCTTTTGGATGTGGAAGATAAAGATGGAAACAATTACTGTTTCAGTGGCTGCCATGTGCAAGGCAGGCTGCAACATAATCTCCTTTACTTCTCACCTCAGACTGGAAGGGTAAGTGATAACATTTCTGTTGTGTGGATAACAAAACTGGTTCCAGAAGCAGTAACTTGCCTCAGGTAACACAGCTGTCATGAGTCCAACTTCTGCCTGTGCATTCTATCATTTATAGCCGCCCCCCATACTCCAGTATTAGATACGAAAGGATACCTAAGACAGCAAAGGGCAGCAACATTCAGTATTGTACAAAAGGTTACAAGCACCCAGAATGCACTTGATGAGCACTGCATGTGTTGCTGGGAAACTGTGCAGTCGATTTAGTAAATGTTTATTAAGTGTCTTCTGTTTGCCACATTCTGAGTGAGGGGCTGGGGGATGAGTGATAATGTGACCCCTGAACCTGAGCAGCTCATGGTCTAGAATGAGGGACAGATGTGTAAATAGGAGATTAGAACACAGCATGGTCAGTGGTGGCTCGAGGGTGTGATGAGAGCACAGAAGTGCAGCCTTAATCAGGTGAGGTGGGGGTGCGAGCTGCATCCCAAACCACTCTCCTGTACCCGCCAATGAGAAAGTGTGTTTTCGTCATCGGTCCTCACACCTTCTGCTTCAGTAAACCTTTTGTATTTGACTTGAACGCGCTGTCCCTAAGTGAGTGGATTTCCTTCTAAATCCTATTTTCTGGGGCAAATTTGAAAATTAGTTTTCACTGCAAATGAGTGGTGTGCTGAAGTGGCTCAAGAGGGTGTTGAGGTGTCAAGGTTAATATGCCTTAGAATGGAAAAAAACTACAGTGGATAATGTGCACATTATCATCCTATGTACACAGATGACTGCAAGTTTAAAAAAAAAAACAATACTTGCAGGACTCTTCCTTGATCCCTGGTATGCCCTCTAGCTGAGTGGGAGGTTGCTTGCATGTGTAGATTTGAAGAGCCTCTGCAGGCTACCATGTTTATGAAACCTACAAAAAACCCACTTTAAAATTTCTCATCTATCATATCTGTAAAAAGTAAAACAGTTGAAAGGACAGGTTTCCTTCCCCTCTTGAAAGGCAGATATTGTTACCGCGTATATCCTTATATGCCTTTATGCATCCTTTTAGAGCTAATATATGAATATACATGAATATAATTCTGCGTATATGTGTTCATACATGTGTCTGTATTAAGTATGAACACAATCCGACTTAGTTTTTTACATGAACAGTCAGCAGCAATCTTGTAAATCTTGTACTTTGCTCTTTTTTCCCATTGAACAGTACGTTTTAGAGATCATCTGTTCTGTCATAGTAGCTGCAGACATACCTCATCCATTTTAATGGCCTATTACTATTCCATGGGCATGTTTTAACCATGTTTTTGATGGATATTTAAAATGTTCTTGGTTTTTGGCTATTACAAGAGACCCTGCAATAAATAAAGCTGTACCCACAAATTTGTCCATATACGCACGTATCTTTTGGGTAAATTGTTAAAAGTGGAATTTCCAAATGAAATGTTCACTTTCAAATTGGGTTAGACATTGCCCAGTTGCTCTCCAAAAAGGTGGCACTGATGTAAGTTCCTATCAACAACGTGGGAAGGTGTCGGTTTCCTCCTATATTGTTGAGTTTTGTTCAGCTTCTAGGACATACTGTTATGATGGCAACATGGATGTTTTGTCTGAAAAGTTAGGTACAGGTTAGATTCAGGAGGTTGTGAACTGACTGACATGAAAAATCACCTGATCAGGATGAAGCAGTTAAGTTCAATGTTCTAGGACTGGAAACCTGCCTCTTTTGGCTTCCAGACATAAGAACGCTCCTTTTTTTATGTCTCTGCAATACCAGGATGCAGTTTGACCTGTTTTTAACTTTTTGCATTTGTTAATGACAGCTGGATACCTCAAGCCTGTGTTTCCTGGAAGGATCTGGCTCGATTCTCCCCAATTATCCTTTGTTTCTTCAAAGATTATCTCTACTTTCTGTACTAGGCCTGGCCACTTCATGTTGTGGCTCTCTCCATGTCCACACACCGTTCCTTGTGGGTCTTGAATGGGTGACCTTATCACTCCAGGAGGCAAACATACACCATACTGATCTGCCAAGCTCAATATCCTTTTGCTTAAATGTTAGGTGTATTTATGTTATTGCTCTGGGAAGCAGTGATCCAGGGAGGAATTAGTGTTCTGAGAGGACTCCAGTCTTGTTAAAATGGCAACAGGAGGATGCGTGCATTTACTTGTCCAAAGCCATCGACAATGGTCTAATCCAGTCCTTCTACTTTATTCCCCTCCTCAACTCATTTGGGTCTTTGAATTTTGTCTGCTTTTGAGGTGCCTGGGTCAGGTAAGGGAAGCCTGGATATAGTGACTCTCAGTGGGACAAGGAAAAGCCACACACAAGATGTTTTTTGATCTGGGCTTCCACGCTGTTGGCAGTGTTGGAGGTTGTCAGGATGGGGCCCTTCTGATCAGAGCTTTTCCTCCTGGAGGTTTCTGAAAGGCACATCGAAAGTATATTAGTCAGCATTACATGTGAGTTAAATCAATTTCCAGTAGCAACTGTCATAACCTAAATGCTTTCCTTGACTAGTAAGCTTTTTGCTTTGCTTGGTAGGTGTGTCCTTAAATGGTTATAATCACCTTAAAATTAAGGAGGTGGAGGTGGTGTGGTCAGTGAGAAGCCTGATGGAATTGGGACGGAGAGGATTGGTCGGGTTGTCTTAGCTCTGTTACCTGCTAATTGTGAGTTTGGACACCTGGCTTAATCTAGTAGGGTCTAGCTTTGTTCTTCGATTCTCTACAGTGATACCTGTTTATCTTAGAAGATTATGAGATGGAAAAAGTGAGTTACTACCTGATAATTTTGAGCTGGAAAGGCTTATTCTTCCTTGGCAGTGTGCACTAGGTAATTTACCTGCACCACGTTATTGAATTCTTATAACCCATCTCTGAGAAAAGCACTGCTACCTCAGAGAGTTGAAGAAATGAAATCAAGGTCATACAGCTGGTAGATGATAGGTTGTAAATTCTGCTAAGAGACTGGTTGTGAGGGTCTGCACTTAAATTTGAGAACACGCTCAAGAACTGAACCATTTACAGGTCTCTAACCCAGTGGCTCTCAATTGGAGATGGCTGTGCCCTTCAGGGGACATTTGGCAGTGTCCAGCAGCATTTTTGGTTGTTGAAACTGGGGAAATGGGTGCCAACTGGGGAAATGGCCTCTAGTGGGTAGAGGTCAGAGATGCCACTAAACAATTGATGATACACAGAAAATCCCCCCACAACAAAGAATTAGCCATTCCAAAATGTCAGTGGCACTGAGGTTAAGAAGCCCTGGTCTAACCTGTGAATTTCTAGCATTTTCTATAGAGAAGGTGGGCTATTTTTCCCTGACCTATCTGTTTTTCTTTATATAGTACTTGTCATCCTCAAATCTATGTAATTTATTATGTTTGTCTTTTAATATAGGTCTCCATTTACCATTACCAGAATATCAGCTTGCCAAGGGCAGAAGTGTTGGTGTTTTCACTGTTTTTCAAGTGCTTAGAACCTATGCATTGTAGGTGCACAATAAATATTTGTAGAATAAACAACTGCATGCAAGATTCAGCTCATGGGAGCAACTTGGAGATCACCTAATGCAGAGGAAGGTAGCTGTAGATTTGGATTTTAGGATGAGAAGGTGGTGGTCAGGCTACATTCCTGTCAGGGCCTCTCACTCAGGGCTGAACCAGAGACCTAGTCATGCAGCTCAGAAGGTCTTTATGCGGCTTTCTGAATTGAGAGGTGCTGCATCTCAGTGTGGTCTGTCCTCATTCTACCATGCATGGCCATGGTGCCCCTGTATCTCATTTCCTGGGCCCGTCCATGCATGTGGTACTTATGTATTTGGTGGCAATTTAAACAAATGCACCTGAACTATGCTGAGATAAAGAAACAAACTGGTATTGTATGACATTTGCCTCAGCATGTAAATTGTATCCTTGATTACAATATTTGCTGCCCCTCTGGTGGGATGATTATATATCCCTGTCACGTTGATAGGAGATTTACTTTTGGTCAAAAATGTGAGCAGAAACAAACTGTCATTGGTAAGCATGTGTGACGTGTTACTTCTGCATAGAATTGTTGAGGGTCCTTGCATAATTCACACTCCCTGCCACCCCCCACCCCGCCGCCACCCCGTGCCATGAAACCAGCCATGTCTTACACAGTTGCTACTTTGTTACCCTCAGTCTCCAAATAAAAAGACCTAGAACAAAAGTAGTGCTAACTTTTGAAAGACAAGCAGCATGAGTGAAAAATAAATGTTGGGAGCCACTAAGATTTTGGGGGTTGTCACCTGAGTACACCCTATTATAACGGATGCAACTCCTTTCTTTATGTGTGAGAGATGAAAAACATAAGGAACCTTTCCTAGCTTGGATAAGTGTTCACGAAAGTCATCTAGTTCTTTACATCTTTCCATTGAGAGGATTGCAACTGGAGGAGAAGAAAAGTTCAAAGTTCAGAATACTCTTTTGTCACATTTATGTGACTGCAAGTAGGACACAATGAGGGAGAGAGTCTGTTCTGGGGACAGACCAGAAACAGAACGCAACTTACTCCTCAGTGCAATTGTGTATAATATGCTAATGAGTGCTCCCAAAGGAGGAGGCCATCTTGAAATAGGAGTGTTGGTGTAATTCAGGAAATGTTTCACCACCGTGGGTGCTTGTCTGTCAATCTTTCTCCATCCATATGTAATTATTCAGGTTCTTTTGAGGTCCAAATTAGCCCGATGAAATTTTGAGAGGAAAAATACATGAAATGAGACATTTGCGTACAAAAAAGGATCTGTGCAGGGAGAGAGACGAACCATCTCAAAAGGACCTATTCCCTTAGAGAACACAGTAGTTTATTGTATAGCTACCTATTGTTTTCTAGACAATGACTCCTAAATCTATACTGCTGGCTTTGAGACTCCTTTTTGGATCTTTTTTTGGAGGCCCTGATACCACCTCGAACTTGATGTCATGTGAATCTGAACTGGTTGTTTTCCTTTGCAAATGTCCTATTTATGTCCATGATGTCGTCATTCCTTCAGTTTCCTGGGGCTTGAAATTTAGAATCCTGTAGATAAGAAAAGGCACTCCTGAGAGAACAAATAGCAAGAACAAAGGCAGGGAGAGAGGGGCCTCATGGAAGGCTTAGGGAATCACGAGCTTCTGAGCAGATTGATGGTATGAGCTTAATGGAAGATTTAAAGATGAATTGGTGGCTTGGGGTCAGGTGGTGGTAAGCAGGGCTGAGAGGTGAGGACTGAATTCTGTGGCTGAAAGGAAGCCATAGATGGTCTGGGACATTGGCCAGATAGGATTGCTTTCATTTTAGAGGTTGATGGCACTGGTGTGGAGGATGGAGGGGAGGAGGGAGGAAACCAGAAGTGGAGAGACCTGGTAGGGAGCCACCCGAATAATTCTGCTGAGAGATGCTCGGAACCTGAACCAGAGCAGAAGGAATGTGGACAGAAGGGGAATGTTGGCTTTGACCTCCCTAGAGAGGGGGGAGCTGGATGTGTCTTTCCGTCGCCCTCGGCACATAATAAAATGCCTTTGCTACACCAGCTATAGGGAATTGAGGCTGAGAGAGCACTCTGAAATCCCCCCAAGACTCCAAAATGAGGGCGGCCAAATGGGAATTGATGGCCTGAGCTGGAAACTCCCTTCAGAGCTGCAGAGCAAGGGTCAATTCAGCAGAGCTCTGGGCCCCAGTGTAGCGAGAGACCCCATGCCTCCTCTCCCTACCTCTTGCTGATTTCTTAGTTCTCTCTGGTCTTGTTCCATGATGCTGGCCCACAGAAACAGCCACCCCTAGCACCCCTCCTCTTCTGTTAAAGGCAAGAAAATTGTTTTAATACTGTTTGCAACCCATGCAGAAAAAATATTTCCCAGCAGGTGTGTCTGAGTACTAAGCAGGTTTTGCTGCTGTCCCCTCCACACATCACTTTAACAGCCACTCTGGCAACTTGCTTAGTCCACGAATTCTCCTCTCCCTTGCTGCCCACATTAAACTAAGAGGAGAAAATAAAGATCATTAAGGGCCCCTTACCTTTATTATTATTATTATTTAAAGGGCATGATGTAATCTGGAGAAAAGGGAGTAAGTTGAAACTCTGGCGTAACTAATATGCAAGTGGGTACCTCCCTTCTTAGAATTGTTTATGTCAGGCTCCTTAGACAAGTCTGACCGGCAGCCTGGGAGGAAGTCAAAGGGTGGAGATCACTAAGATTCTATCTTACCTGGAGTTGTGAAGACTCCTAGCAAAATGGCTGGAATTTGACCTTCACTATGGTTGTAAGAAGCTTTTAAATTTATGGGGCAAGGGCCATCATCCCTTCTATAGAGACCTAGAACCTGAATTAGGGAAGTTGCCCAAAGTCCTATAAGTAGGTCTTGAATATGAAGTCATCTTTGTAGTATGCCAACAGTATCTTCAATATGATATGGGAAGATCTTACCCTTAGCTAAGACTATGAAGTTACCTTTCAGGGAAAAGTTTTAAACTGACCATAGCTTCACCCATGGTCCTAGATATGCTGCTCTGTAGCTATTTGAAATCTGCCTTGAGGTCAGAGATATCTTTGCATTTAGATGTTTTCCCTCCCATATAAAACAGACTAATATTTGCTACTTGGAAGAAACCGTTGTATGCTTTCACACATTCTGAATGCTTTGTGTATAAAAGATCTCTGATCCATAGTTCCTAGGGCTTCCCAGAAGAAAGGAATTCTTGGAAGGTCTGAGAACTCCACTTGTAGCCAACGAGACATTAACTCCTCTGGTGGCAGCGATCGCTAGACTTGTAGCTAACTTTCTCTGAGTCTGGGCTCTAACCACCCTGAGTAAGCTGAATGAGTCATTAACCGGTGCTTAAAGGAAGCTGAAATGCTGTAGATGAAAGCTGAGGGATGCTTGGCTCAGCACAGCCTTGACCTTTTTGGTACAGGAGCTGATGGAAGGCTCTTCTGCCAAATATCTCTGTACTCTGCTCTCACTTGGACCAGGTGAGCTGTCGGGGAGTTGAGCCCCTGAGCTCCTGTGGTTGACTCCTGCTACCCAGGCTGTCCTCTCTGGTGCCAAGTAAGTGCACCACCTGTGGATGAGCCTTTTGCTGGAAGGCTGAGTGTTCTGTAGGTTAGCAAGCAGGAGACAAGCCCCTGGGGCAGGCTGCTAGGGATGGGACTGTGACTGGGGAAGGAAGACAGAGCCAGACAAGATCCAGTCAAAGCCTCAGGGATAACCACTGTCTTTTTCCTTGTTCCTGCTGTAGGTCCCCGAATATTCCCCAAGGACCTAGACCCCTATCCTGCTCCAGGACACAAGCACTCACACAAAACCTGGGGTAGCCTGTGTTCTCTTTGTCTCAGGCATGTGTGTTTGACCTATTCTGAGTATTAGCTCTGGGCTCTTCCTTTCAGCCACAGCAGTGAATTCCATTCTCCCCAAATCTTAAAATAATCCTGAACTCACAGGTGATCATAGAGACTAAACGAGATAGGACAGGTAATGTTCTTAACATGGTGCCAACTGTTGACATAGAGGCTCCAGAAATAGAAAAAAACAAAAAACAAAATAAAACAATGAATAAACAAATAAAAGGTCAAACCAGAGCTATAGAAACAGAATGAACTGATGGCTGCCAGAGAGAAGGGGGTCGGGGGGGGGGTGGTGGGCAAAACAGGTGAAGGGGAATGGGAGATAGAGTCTTCCAGTTACAGAATGAATAAGTCATGGGAAGAAAAGGCACAGCATAGGGAGTACCTTTTTACGTATTATAATAGCATTGGATGGTGATGGATTGTAGCTACCTATGCTTTTGAGCATACCATAACATCTAGAGAAGTTGATACGGTATGTTGTACACCTGCAACGAATGTAACACTGTGTGTCAACTATACTCAAATAAGAGAGGCCCCACGAACAGTAGCTATTGACAGAAGATAAAGAGGAATAAGAACTGAGAAAAACGGGGTGGGGGGCATTAGGAAAAGGCTGGGAGAAGATGAATAGGATTTCCATTGGGTGATGAGCCCGCTGGGCCAGGCGGGGCTTAGCTGACCAGTGGGGTAGGTGGGGGGGCTGGCCTTCCCTAGTGGTGGGAGACCTTCGTGTGTGTATAAACCTCAGCAGTCACCTTGACACCCAGGCCACCTGGAAACAGCAGGGGCCCTTGGCAGAATTGTACTTGGAGATGTTAGCAGAATTTTCAGCGTTCAGAAAGCAAGTTCTTAGGTTGCGGTAGGAGTGATTTGTTTAAAAATCACTGAAATGATCCATTCTGAAAATAATGCTTCATTGGATGCTGAGCTGGAGAGCAAGATCCTCAGGTTGTAGGTCCCAGGATGTGGCTTAGAGCATCAGAAAGTGCTCTTGGTACCCACCCCAGATGACAGAATCAGAAGCTCTGGGGGTAGTAGCCCAAATGTCTACCTTCTCATCAGGTTCTCATGTGATGCCACATACAATGAAGTTGGAGTACCACAATCCTAATAGGTCCATGATATTAAGAAACTGACAAATCAATCAAATAGCATCATTTTACTGAAAGTGATTAACTACAGCTCAGTAACAGATTTTAATCCCTTCAAAGGGAAGAAAAGTGAAATCAGAAAAGGGAAAAGACCTTAATTAGGATTAAAAACAGTAAGGTTATAGGGAGCAAGATTTTGGCTCAGCATGCAAGAAAATCTTAATAACTAGAGTTGTCCCCAGGTAGGATATTTTGAAAAGTAGTTATTTCCCCATCCCTGGAGTGGTATGAGGAAATCTGTCAGATTCTGCCTGATTTCCTAGCTTGTCATTTGTGGTGTCCCCAGTTACAGCCACTTGGCTACTGAGGGCAGGCTTCACCCTTTGTTAGACCCTGGACGAATAGTTCTCAAAGAATTGTTCCAAGACCAGCAGCTTCAGCCTCACGCAGAAACTTGTTAGAAATGCAGATTCTCAGACCACCGAGTCCGAGTGATTTAATTGTTCTCTAGATGAGGCCTAGGCATCAGGCTCTTTAAAAGCAGATGACTGATCTCCTAAGACTCGGCCAGGGTTGAGAACCACTGTCTTAGGGCAGTCATTTTCAAAACTGGATGTATATCAGACTATTACTTGGAGAGCCTGTTGAAGCACGGAACTCTGGCCCCACCCCAGGGTTTCAGGTTCACTCTGTCTGGGATAGGCCAGGTCCCCAGGTGATCGTCACAGGGGCATTAGGGGCATTAGTTGTGACCTGATCCTTTTGGGTGGCTTTTTCCCTGGCCACAGGTAGTGATCTCCTACATACTTGCTGTTAGGTACTCTGCTGAATGCCTGAAGGAGGCTTGGTACCGAAATCCAGACTCTCTGTCAGGGTGGCTCTTGGCTCTCTACTTCTACTGCCTTGGTCTCTCCAGACTCTGCTCTGTCTCAACTCAGAGAGTCCATCGGGCTCTGCATGGGTCCCCCCCCCGCCCATGAGCCCCTGCCTGGAAACGGTCTTAAGACAGTTGGTTGGGGGAAACCACAGGGCTGGCCTCATGTGTTCTGGCATCTCTCAGGGATCACCCTTTCATTGCATGATGTTCAGTGTCTTCAAAACTGTTGTTTCCTAAAAATTTGTTTCAAGTAGGAGGGTAGATCCACTCTATCACCTCATCTTGGGCAGAAGCAGAATTCTGATTTCCTTAAAACAAAAACGAAAAGACTGCTCCTGGCTGTTGAGGGAGAGTGAACTGGAGGCAGGGAAGAAGCGAAGAGGCTTGGAGACTGGAGATGAGTTGGGGGCAGCCTGTGGTTGTCCAGGTGGAGGAGTCGGCCGAGACCTGGGCCACAGGAATGGTGGATGAGGTAGACAGGAGACCTGT
Source organism: Neomonachus schauinslandi (assembly GCF_002201575.2). Taxonomy (NCBI): domain Eukaryota; kingdom Metazoa; phylum Chordata; class Mammalia; order Carnivora; family Phocidae; genus Neomonachus; species Neomonachus schauinslandi. Next base: position 105,060,300 of record NC_058409.1, on the reverse strand, counting down.
TTTGCTTTGAAGGTGTTGCTGATGTGGGATGCTTGAGGTCTTGTCTTTGTAATCCTGCTGATCTCCCCTGTTGTCTATCAGTGGATTAAAGTTAGAGTCTTGTATTTGATTACAAACTTGATGGGGCAGAAGCAATTCTCCCTGGTTCATATTCCGAGAATCTGGCTTACAGCATGGATGCCTCACACAAAGTCAGTGTCTGTGAGCACTTGCTGCAGGTATATACACTTCCTTACAGTCATCTTCCTTGAATCCGACTGAATTTCAGCCTATTGGCCTCTTTTCTGTTGCTTGCTCACAGATTCTCCATTTTATTAGCCATTTGTGTCTATCCTGCTTAGTTAGAATCCAGCCGCACTGACATTGCCTGGGAGTCTGTTAAAAATTCAGAATCTCCACTCCCACACTAGACCTAGTGAATTACACTGTACATCTTAAAGAGGAACAGGTCTAATTATTGTTCCTTCCCAGCCCATAATATTTGGCTTCTGTCCTATGCAGCAAGGACTAAAGGGCCTAAAGAGAAATCTTACCCAGGTAACTATTATTATTATTATTTTACACATATAAGTTTGACCTAGACCTCTTCTGATGTCTGTTGATACCAAATTCTCCCTAAGCTAGAACTCCATCCTGGTTCCTGCTCCTTATCTGAATATTCTCTGTGCCCTCCCTGCCCAGTGAGTGGTTCCAATTTCAGGTCACTCTCTTTACAGATGGGTCCGTCTGTCTTTCTGTGTGTCTGTCTCTTTCTCTCTCACCGGCTGACATTTTAAGGTTTCTCTTACTGTCTGAAGGCCACAAGGCTGTTCCAAGCCCCAGAAATAACAAACTTGGGAACGAAGAAGGAAATCCAGGAAGAGGTGAGCAAGGGACAATATTCTATGGCATACAGAGAAGGTGGATGTCACAACCAATTAGAAGCAACAAGGTTCCAAAACCAGAGGGCACCAACCTGAAAGGGCTCTGTGCTCAGGGATTTGCGGATAAATGACTTTTTCACAATGGGTAATTAACTCACGGAGTGGGTTCCCGGAGGCAGCCGGCAGCGGGAAAGCTGATTGACACTGACATAGCCTGGGGATGGCTTTCACAGCTCTTGGGCTGTTTGGCTCAGGAATAGAGAGGGAAGTTGCAGTAGAAGTCATGGGGGGGACCAGTGCCTGGCAAGTGGGTGAAGGAGCTTGTGAATGGGTGGCTCTGGGCCAGGGAGTCCCTGCCCTGCATGCCCCTTCAGCGATCTGAAGTGCTCGCATAGGGGGATCCTCCTTGCACCCTTCCATCTGTATTCATATACTGTAGCTAATAAAAAAAATGCGTTTACAAGTCACAGTTTTATTTGATGCCATGACTTGGACATATGCAGCCATGGTAATATTCTTACTGAAACATTATCCCTCTGTTTTACTTTTTTTAGTTTAAAAGATGAGGAAGTTGGGGCACAGGGAATGAAATGAATTGCCTCAGGAGTCTCAGTAGTAAGTCAGAACTAGAACCTGGGAATTGGGACCTTTAGTCGTATTTTCTCTATACGGTGTTGTGTGTTTATCTGTTGCTCTATTCAGCAAGCAGTAAAAGTCATGAGAAATAATTCATTTTTTCTTTTCTTTCTTTCCTTTTTTTTTTTTTTTTTAACTGCGTGGGATACTGTGACCTCTGTATTTCTTTCTAACTTGAACATTCTGTATGAAGGGGGGAATGTTAAGGACCCAAACTATAAGATAGAGTAGCATTCTGCTATTGTTGATCATATGCCAGGCTCCATGTTAAATGTTTTAGACACTTTGTCATTTGATGCTCATGACGACCTAATGAGGTAGGTTGGTACTGTTATCGGAATTGTACAAATAAGTAGTTGAGGCAGGGCGAATTACTTGCCCACAGTATAGATTTTTTTTTTTCATTTTGGATAATTTTTAAATATTTTTAAAAATTTTTATTTTTAATTTTTAAATTTTTTTAAAGATTTTATTTATTTGACAGAGATACAGCGAGAGAGGGAACACAAGCAGCGGGAGTGGGAGAGGGAGAAGCAGGCTTCCCGCAGAGCAGGGAGCCCGATGCGGGGCTCGATCCCAGGATCCTGGGATCATGACCCGAGCCGAAGGCAGACGCTTAACGACTGAGCCACCCAGGTGCCCCAAAATTTTTATTTTTTTAAATTAACATATAATGTATTATTTATTTCAGGGGACCAAAGGTATAGATTTAAGCCGAAGTCCCCTTGACTGCAGAGTCTGAGCTCTTATTTCTTAAACAAGCACCACCCAAAGTGTGGTCTTAGGATCAGCTGAGGTCTTTAAACTGTTAGCCATTCTTTTTTTTATTTGAGAGAGAGAGAATGAGACAGAGAGCACATGAGAGGGGGGAGGGTCTGAGGGAGAAGCAGACTTCCTGCCGAGCAGGGAGCCCGATGCGGGACTCCATCCAGGGACTCCAGGATCATGACCTGAGCCGAAGGCAGTCGCTTAACCAACTGAGCCACCCAGGCGCCCACTGTTAGCCATTCTTGATGACATAAACAGCTTGTCTTACCATGCAAATTAAGTATATAATTAGGCCAGTTGTTTAGGTCAGATAACATTTTTTGTTTTGGCGGGGGTGCAAAACCTTTTTGGTGAAGGAAGCAGTGCATTGATCTACATCCAACCCAAACATCTCTTTGCAGATGGATAACAAACATCTTGGAAACTGGCACTTGAATAGGATTTCCCTAAATTTTACTGCTCACAGGGTTTCAGAAGCAATTATATTAGAGATTTCACCCTTCATTCTCTTTTGCACTGGCTAATTTCCACATTGATCTGGAAGGAGAATGCTAAGCTATGGGCCTCAAACTAACTGAAGCTTGACTGGGCTGAGCCATGTTCCCATTCAGTAAATCTCTCCTTGAGTGCCTTTATGTGAGCACTGCAACCCTGCCTGAATCCATTGAACACATCTGCATGGTTTTCATTTCTATATATTAAGATCTAATGAACTGAATTGTATCTGAGGTTTTAGAGATCATGAATGAAGGAAGGAGCCCTGTCTCTATTCATTTGGAACATTTCCATAGTGAACTTGGTGAGTGCCCAGGACATTTCATGGATTTACTCACTGGAGGATACAGGAATACAATTGGGTTATACTGGGTTAAGTACCTAGTGGGCAGGTTACTGCATCTATGTTGGATTGGCTACTTAATAGGTCCTTTTGTGAATGATGGTAATTAGCACATATCCATGGCCCTGTCTGCAAAGTGGTTTTACATATTCCTCAGGAGTTAGATGGGATCTCTAAGGTAAAAAAAATTTCTATAGGTGATTGTTTTTATTGTAGAGTCAATAGCTTTCAACCCAGATATGAATGAAGTTAATAAACCAAAGTTACTGCTTGGAAGACCAAGACAGAGTGCATACCAGATCACAAGGTGACATTATAATCTATATTAAATCTAAGGCTTATTCTCTCAATTTTTTTTTTTTTTGAGTTGAACAATGTCCTTCAGATTAAGTATGTTACAGTTGGAACCAGGACTGCCAGCTCTTTCTTGCAGTCTTATCCCTTTCTGGTTTTGGTTTTAAGTTCCATGCTTTAGGCACTTCCTAAAACAATACCTATGTCCTGGAGAAACTCCAGGGCTCTATTTAAAGGAAAAGCTGGTCCCCTTACCTTGCAAGTTGTGCAGGATCATAACTGTCTGTAAAGTTGCTCAATTGGAAAACAAAGGAACTGAGCCAGTGGAAATCACTGGCTAATTAAATTCATGGAGACACAAATAACACCCCAAGTTGATACGGGGTATAAATCAGCAGTGTGACTTGGGTGTTGGGGAGAGTTTTTGGCAATTTTCTCTCCAGCTAAGGAGAGTCAGGCTGTGTTGAATACATCCTAAGATTCTTCTTCTTGTCTGTCTTCTCAGCACATGTTATCAAATCAGTGCCATTAAACAGTTATTCTTAAAGTTTTGTGTTCCCTTTCTCAACCAGCCTTCATGAAAGCAAAGGCCACCTATGTTTGGTCCCTATGGATTCTCCAGCACTGGGCTCTCTGGCTGCTGTCCCAGAGTGGGGTGCTCACTCACTGATGTTCCTCTTTAGTGTTCATGAGGGAAGGGACAAGACAACTCTAGTCAGGATGAGAATAGGGAAGGGAGTGGGGCAGGGGTTGAAGTGTGTGAAAACCCACTGCCTTCTTGCTGGCTTTAAAGGAAAAGCTAAACAAAGCAGACTCTTGTCTCCTCCCCTTCACACCTGACATGGAATTCTCCTCTGTAGTCTTTTTCAATATTATTTTCCTAGTTCAGTGGACAGCATTTGGCTCTGAAAGTGAATATGCACTTTTATTCAGAGGATTACCTATACCCTTATTTTGTGCTGTGTTGCCTTCAAAATTTTTGTCAGTACTTTTTCATTATCGACTACCTCCACTGTGACCTAGTATCTTGCAACATGAATTTTCCTATACTTTCAGTGGCCCCTGACTTAAAAAAAAAAAAAAAAAAAGCAACAGGAAGGTCTCCATTTGCTCTTATGAGCTATTTCCAGCCAGTAGATCATTATCTTTGGGTGGGGGGAAATAACAGTTTTGTAATTAAGGAAAGACTTTCCTACTCCGTTGACACTGGAAGCTGGATATTTGGTGACTATGAGGCTAGCTTTGCTATAGTCAAATGTCATGATTATGGCTGGGGGCCTTCTCTCTCTTGTCATACTCTTCTCATACCTTCTCTTTCTTCTTGCTTGCTCTCAGCACACTGTTCTTGATGGGCTCTAGGACCCTGCCTCTGGCCTCCTTTTGACTTTTAATTTTTATTCTTCTTTTCCAATTAGACAGACACCCTGAACTCTGGCCCCTTCCATATCAGGGCTTAGAGAACATAGTGGGCAGATGGGATATACTGGGGACAAGAGGGACCATGGAATCAGAGGTTTAAGCCATGAGTAGTTGGCATCAGAGGAGGTCCCTTTGTGGGTAGGAGGCAGAGATTGGGGGAGTTGGACATTTGGCTTCTGAGATACTGATGACTCACTTCCAGGGAATGGGATAAAATAATGGAAATGCAGACTTGGGAAGAACTTGGTTTTGGGTAAGGAACCAAAGCAGAGACTGAGATGAAATAAGGGTGGGGAGAGTAATCAGGAGCTGAGATTCTGAAACTGGGATACAAAGAATGGTTTTGTTATGAAGGAACTGAGAAAGAGCTGGAATAACTGGGCCAGTGAAGCTCAGAGTGGGACCAACAGCTGACTTGATTCTTAACTAGGGTATATAGGTTTCAGAACTTCCACCATATTCCTATCTGTGAGTGGACTTTCCTTCTTGAGCTGTCTCTAGCTGAATGATGTGCACAAAGTCCATAACATCTTGAGTTGAGACTTCTGACAAGTTCTGGATTTCAACTCTGGCATATTCACTGTTTTATAGGAGTCTACCTAGATGTAGCCAGCTTTTTGGATTAATAAAAACAATATTCAAAAACAGTAGTACTTAACATTTATTGCACACATTCTAGAATCTAGGCCATCCACACGTCGTCTCATTGATCTTAACAAAAATTCCTGTTATAAACCAGTAACCCCATTTTGCAAATGAGCAAATAGGATTTAAGAGCATAAAGTTGGTGCTTTCAACCATTATGCTTAGACTATGCAATTGAGCAGTGTGCCAGTCACCACTATGCCCTGTGGATAAAACAAAAGTAGGTTAAAGCATAGATTTTATGGGATCACTGAGAAGTCAGACCTTGTATTTATGAATTGATTATAAACATGATGTAAGATATGATGTGATGAAGTTCTAAACTGAATGCAATTAAGTGCTAAATGGATAGTTGGACCTAGTAGTTTTCAAAATGTGGTCCCCAGGCCAGCAATATCAGCATTACCTGGGAACTTGTTAGACATGCACATTCTCAGACCCCATCTCAGACCTTGAAACTCAGAACACCTCAAACTCAGGCTGGGGCTCACTGCTGTGATTCAACAAGGTTTTTGGGTGATTCTGGATACACACTAAAATGTGGGAACTACTGTTAGACCATAGGTGTTCAGGGCAGAGAGTATTAGTTTCCCAGAGCTGCCGGTAAAAAATTGCTACAAACCAGATGGCTAGAAACAACAGAAATTTGTTGTCTGCAGTTTGGCAGGCCAGAAGTCTGAAATCAAGGTGCTGGTAGAATTGATTCCTTTTGGAGGTTCTAAGGGAGAAAGTGGTCTCAGGCATCTTTCCTAGCTTCTTGTGGCTCATGGGAATCCTTGGGATCCCTTGACTTATTGCTGCATCACTCCAGTCTCTGCCTCTGTTTGCACATAGCTGCTTCCCTCTGACTCTGTGTCCCTTTCTCTTAAAAGAACATCAGTCATTGGATTCAGGGCTGACTCTGCTCCAGTATGAGCTTCAGTAGTTAAATCTGCATAGGTCCTTATATTCCACATTTAAGAAACAGCACAGAGGATCACAGGAGAGGGACACAAACCATGAGAGCCTCTTAACTCTTAGCTCTAGGAAACAAACTGAGGGTTGCTGGAGGGGAAAGGGGCAGGGGGATGGGGTAACTGGGTGATGGGCATTAAGGAGGGCACATGATGTGATGAGAACTGGGTGTTAATAGGCAACTGATGAATTACTGAACTCTACATCTGAAACTAATGATGCACTATATGTTGGCTAATTGAATTAAAAAAAAATCTGCATAGATCCTATTTTCAAAGGTTGCATTCTGAGCTTCTAGGTAGACATGAATTTTGGGGGAAATGATCTAACTCATTAAAGGCAGTTAAGACGAGGATAGGTAAAGTGGAACTCTAGGGAAAAGCTTTAGAAATGTTCTGTGTGGATGAAGTAAGTGAACTAACGGACTGGTGGGGGTCATTGTCGGAGTGAAAGCTAATTACTAAGCATAAACAAGTTTGACTAAAGGGGAACCTGATATTGGGGCATGGACTAGGTTGAAAATAAAACACACATTACTGCTGTGGTAATACATGAACATATAAAAATTAGTAATCTGTATTCCTTTCATTCTCTAATGTAAGTGAAGTGTTTAAACTGTTTGCCAGTTGAGTTTACAGTAAAAATCATTCATGATATTCTAATAATTTCCATACTATTTTTAATAATAGAATTGTTGGGATCTTTAATTTCATCTATCACTAGCTAAATAATGCCCCAGTCTGAGTCATGATTTGACATGGGCACTACATAAATCCTTGCAATGACTTTCCCATTAATGCGCATGGTGTTAAATCAGCTCAGCTGCTGCTGAATCAGAGCAATTATAGTCAAGATTTCCCAACTCTTACAATACTGTCTGAAATTTTAAAATACTAATATCTCTGTTATCAAACATGTCACAAAAAGTTTATTGGAATGCTGTATCTTTTTGTTTTAATTCAATACATAATAAAAAATAGCCAATGTATACTAAATCATTAGTTTTTGATATAATGTTCATTGATTCATTAGTTACGCATAACACCCAGTGCTCATCACATCACATGCCCTCCTTAATGCCCATCACTGAATTACCCCATCCTGCCATCCACTTCCCTTTCTGCAACCCTCAGTTTGTTTCCCAGTCAAGAGTCTTATATGGTTTGTCTCCCTCTTATTTCTTCCCCTTCAGTTTTCCCTCCTTTCCCCTATTGTCCTCTGTACTATTCCTTATGTTCCATATATGATAATTGTCTTTCTCTGATTGACTTATTCCACTTAGCATAGTACCCTCCAGTTCCATCCATGTTGATGTAAATGGTAGGTATTCATCCTTTCTGATGGCTGAGTCATATTCCACTGTATATATGAACCCCATCTTCTTTATCAATTCATCTGTTGAAGGACATCTTGGCTCCTTCCACAGTTTGGCTATTGTGGACATTGCTGCTATGAATATTAGGGTGCACGTGCCCCTTCTTGGAATGCTATAGGTCAAACTTCATCCTTCAGGTTAAGAGTGAAGAAACAGCCCTGTGGCTGGAGGGACTGGTTCAAATCTTGGCTCTGTCTCTTAAATTAAAAAAAAACCCTTTCTGTGCCTCAGTTTGTTTATCTGTAAAACAGGGATAATCATTGTGATGTTGACTGCATTCAAGCAAGTTAATATGCAGTTAGCATGGTTCATGCTATGGATGTGGTAGCTCTCAGTTTTATGAATAAAATTAATGATAATGCTCATGATGGGTGTGAACTCAGAAGGTTTTAAACAACTCATCCCATTAAATGGAGGTGAAATTCAATGGGGAGAGTGTAAGGGGCCTACACCTAGCATGCCTCCTGACCTGAACCACTCCTTTGAATCTTGTTATTGCTAGCATGCCTAATAGAACCACCTACACTGATAGAATCCATGGTGCTTGGCCAGTATCTGGACTGAATCTTATTACTGCTAGCCTGTCTACTTTTCCCTTTTTCCTTGTGGAACCCAGAATATCTTGTATAGCTGAAGTTCCCCAGAGGATGCAGTTTACACTAGTAGCTACATGATATCAACCTCAGGGAGAGCAGGCTGGTGGTGGATGGTCACAGCCTCAGGGTCTACATGGATATCGCACATTTATCTATCAGGATGTCGGTAACAAGGGCCAATGTCAAGGATGCCCTTTCTTCTGTTGTGGTCCTCAACTGCTTTGGCAAAGTCCACACAAGAAGTGGGAGTTTTGGGGGGATGATTGGCAGGAACATTGATGAACCAGAATTTATGCTGGCAGAGGCCTGGAACAGGTCCTAGAGGTCTCTTGGTTGTTTCAAACATTTAACTCCTTGGGTGGTGGATCGTGGAAGGGCAGGGGGTGTGAAATCTTGGGGGAAGGGGCTATTTTCCTAGCACAGAAGATTTGCAGTATTTTAACAACTGGAGGAGTTTTTTTTTCTCGGAGTCCTGGCTGAATCTTAGCCCTGGGTGTGGAGAAGATGCTGCTATGCCAATAAGGTAAAGACAGTCTCTAAAGACCTTGAGTTCTAGACTCTGGGGTTGGACTTCCTTCAGCAGACAGCAGGGAGTCATTGTTGGAAGCCCATCTTGGTCTTTGATTCAAGCAAAACAGAGTTCTAAGCCAGGACTTGATGGAGCTAAAAAAGATGTAGCTATTTTTTCCAGGAAGGATTTTTCTTCAATAGGTTCTTGTTTGGTATGTTCTGTTTATCTGTTGGCACCACTCTTTTGGAGGTTAATATGACTTCTAGCAAGAGGAGAATGGATCACAATATTTAATCCTTCACAGATGTAAGTCTTTTCTTGATAATGAGTTGGGATTTAACAAGTCATTAAAAAGTCACCAACAAATGCTTTGCAGGTGGCTTTTTTTTTTTTTTTTTTAAGTAGGCTAGGAAAAAAGCAAGAATGATTCCTAATGTGAATATCTTCCCAGTTTTGGAGAGACATAGTCAATCTTGATGCTACTAATTGTCCTTTGTCTTAAAAATGCTGGCTTATCATTTGGATATTGGATGTCAACACACGCTGCTTGATTGACATCAGCTCTTAATCACTGGTCTTTGGCTGTGCCCCTTTCATGGTGGCAGACTGTCAAGTTGGACATGGGAAGAATTTTACGAAGACCGTAATTCCCAGAACTCTAAGGCAAGCCAGAAGTCTCTTGGAAGCTACTTTTACTCACACATACTCCACCGAATAGCATATGATATGTTTGTTGCAAAGTGGAGCTGGTGCACACGTTACGGCAATGCAGACAAAGGTTTCTGATTCAGTTATCCTGGGTGCGAATCCTGCCTTTCATGAGGGGAAACTAAGAGAAAGAGAATTATCCTTAATCTTAAGTAATTTCTCCAGTTTTGGGGAGACACAGCTTGTCAGTCTTGACGGTAGTAACTATAGCATTTCCTATGGCTTTGGTACCTTTGGTGAGTAATTTAGCACTCTCCCTGTCAGTTCCCCATCTGTAAAATGGGGATAAAATATTTGTCTTACGAGGCTACTATGATGATAAAAAAAAGTCATGGTTAGCAAGAGTGGTGTTGTTTTGCTAGGGAGCCTTCCAAACAGTTTAAACCCATTTTGCAATGTAAGGAATGCATGTGTCCTCGCATATGCAAGGCTGTAGCAGAGGCCGAACAGGAGACAGCTTACAGTAACTTAAACAAGACAGATTGATAAACAGAATTAACTGTTACAGGAGGTTGGAGTACCGAGGGATTGGCTAGTAGGAGTAGAGAGGACAGGGATATTAGATGAAAGGAACAGCTACTGTTCCAGGGCTGAGATAGAGTATCTGAGGAGGAGACTCTTTCTACTTCAAGGTGAGACCCAGATGTTGTTGGAGATGATTCCCAAATTGAAACCTTAAGCCCAGGTCATTCTCTTGAATTCCAGACCCATTGATCTATCTGTTGGAGAGTAAGACATCATGTTTTGGAAAATCTCACAGGCATTTCATATTCTACTGATCCAAACTACTTCTATTCCAGCTTTCCCCATCTCCATAAATGGTCTTCCTATCCAAATAGTTGTCTAAGCCAGAAATCTGAGTGTCACCCTTGACTCTCATCCCCCACCTTCCTCTGGTCACTGACAAATCATGTTGATTTTACCTCCTTAATAGCTTTCAAATCAGTCTACTTTCCATCTTCAAGGAACTGTATTAGTTCATCTTCATCTTTCATCTAATTGACTACAGCAGCTTGATTGCTTAATTCACACTCTTTGCTGAATGCTTTCACCATATGCAAATAGGATTGCGTACACCTCTACAGTTTTCCCCACTGCTAGCTCATACACATGACCCATAAACCTCTTGAGGAGCTGATGTTTCCCTTTCTAGCCTTTTCTCATTACTTCAGCACCTCTTTGAATGATTTTCTCCAGCTATATTGAACCATATGCATTTCCTTGAGTACATCATTCTCTATGCTAAAAACTGGACCTCCATTTCTCCACTTCATCATTTGGATAACTCTCACTTCTCCTACAGGATTCGACTTACATGCATGTGTATCATTTCCTCCAGGAAATCTTGGCCACCCCCATGCTTTGATGGGATCACATATATGAATTCCGTAACACTCTGTACTTGACCCTGTCATATTCCTGACTACTTACTTACTATCGACCCCACTCTTTGTTATTCCTGTGATCATAGTGCTTAACATAGTATCTGGCCTATGGATGCCTCTCAGTAATTATCTGCTTATGTATGAATCAGTATTGCTACAAAGAGCTTGGAGTGTGCAGAGGTGAGAGCTGTAATCAGGCAGGACTTCATGTAGTCAGCAGTGTATCATCTGGCACTGAGGTGGTTGGGAGTACTGGAATAGCCAGCAATGAGGAGAGCACGTTCAAGGCAGCAGAAATGACTTGAGCAGTGGTGCATAGGCAAAGAAGCCTGAGGAAAGATTGGAGGATGCCTGTCTAGAAGGGAAGAATGATAGGTGATTCTAGATATGTAGGTTTTGGTTGAGGCTTTGAGAACTAGGCCAGGAAGCTGTTTAGGTAAAGGGGATCTGGTGAAAATGGAGTATATTTGTGAAATGGTCAGAGAGGCGCTATAATATAATATTAAGCTAATAGGCAGTGTTCAGGATGGTTTGGAGGGGAGAGAGTTTGAAGATAGAACATAGTTGAGAGGCTGCTATGTTGACTAGTAGAGATGAGTAGGAGGTGGGTAGGGTTGAGACAAAGGGAAAAGTGGGGACACATGTGAGATAAAGAAGCTCAGAGTAGAAACCTTGTGTTTTAAGAGTGTAGGAAGGGCCTTGTGCTCTGAATAAAGTGTTAAAGTTGTGATAAAGTCTTGAAATAAATGTTAAAGCTTTAGAACAGTTGCAGTTGGAATTACAATTTGGAGTCAAGATAAAGATGTCCATGCAGTCTGGTGAATAAGGAGATCCATGCATTGCTAAGAGCAGTGAGGACCCAGCTGAGTAGCCTAGCATGCACCAGTAGTAGATACAGCCAGGCAGGTGTTCTCTCTCCTGCAGTGTTCTTCTCAGAGAGAATGGGAGCAGTAGGGTTCAAAGGAAAGGGAGTAGATCCTTTATTCATGACTCTTGGTGCTTATATGATCTATAAGGAATGATACTTTTCAGATTGACTCAAGCAAAATATTTTTATACTTGGATAACTATGAAAACTGTGACATTTCATCATGTCCTTTTGTGACTAGCAGGGCACCTGTGGGTTAATAGAGATAATGGGTTTGTGATGATACATAGTAGAGCTGCTGTTGGAATTGAGGGCAGTGTGGGGTTTGTGTCCAACACCTGGACCAAATCTCTTAGGATACTGTCAAATAATGCAATTATGGGAACTATCTAACCCACACTTTCCAGATGAGACCTGGATTCTATATTTGGAGTTCCTTTTGTAGCAGATGGTGTCATCCAATGTAACCAGCCAGCAGTGACCTTTACCCATCCAGAGGATTCTGCCAGCTCCAGGCAGGTGAGCAATGGTATGAAAAGTGAGTGTGACCACCTTCCTTGAGAAGCCTGTGGAATGTGTCTAACTCAGCTTCACCTATACCCGGAACCCCCAGGTTATCTATCCCTGAAGGCTTAGTGTGGTGCAATTCTGGCCTTCTTTGCCCTTAGTCCTCCTAGATGTTGGTTTGATTTTGAGTACCTTCTCTTGCTTGGGGGTGAGAAGGAAGATTACCAACTGCTAAGGGTCTATTTCCCTCTTCATCTAAAGAGCTGAAAACCTTCTAAATCATTCTATATTTGCCTTACAGATCAAATCATCCAAAGGGATAAGTGGTTGCCAATCACTATCTTCAAATGAAAGAAGAGTTGAATAATTTGTCGTTGAACCTCCTGTTTCAGCAACCTATTGTGGCTTATGTTGAATCCTGGTTCTAATAATTGTGTAACTAATAGCTTTTTGGGATGACAAATGTTGATTGTGACCTCTCAGTAGCTGTGACCTCCCTCAGGAGCAGTCTGGTTTATAGAATCTTTAGGAAATGTAATTGTCCTCATTTGCTCACTGATACTAAGGGTCTGGGTGAGGTTGTTAGATCTCTGGTTCATCTCAAAGGAATAAATACCGACTTTTAGATGGTTTATGCCATTCTCCAGATTACAATGACTTTCAGTCCCAAGGTGATTCAGTCTCCTCCCTTCACCATGTCAACACACATCCTATTGTGAGCTGAGTGGCAACTATTAAGATTACAAGAAAAAAATTCTATAATTGTAATTCAGAGGCTTTGTCCTCAGGATGCTTATCTGGTAGTTACTCTTTTTCTTGTAGGTTCCTATCATCTCACATGATGTAGCCCAACTATTAGTGTTAGAAAAAGTGGGTAGAGCTGGCTTCAGAATGGACTGGACCAAGAGTTTGAAGTGTTCATCAAGACTAACTGATTTTTTAAATTTCTGTTTTCTTCTCCAGCACTGTTTGTGTTGATTTGATTCTTTCCTACATAAGGCTTTTCTTAATGTGGTAAAGGGAAGTACAGACTTAAACAAAACAAGGTTAGTTACCTTAGAAGAAAGGGAAGACTTGGTTTCCACTCTTGGTCCCACGCTCTCCCCTTCAGTATATATAAACATATCAAGGAAGGACTCTCATTGGCCTATTTGAGTCACATGACTATTCCCTGGACCAGTAAAGGATCATGTGCCTAACCCCCTGGCCATAGAGGATAGGTATTTGATCAGAAAGAGGAGTAAGGGGAATCATAATGGGAAGACAAGCAGCAGCCTTTTCTTGATGGAAAGCATAGCAATAGAAAGGAGCCCCCCTGCTTTGTTGTTTAAGATTTTACTGCTCCTTTACAGACTCATTTTTCTTCTAAAGAATACATGGAATATACTGGATTATGCCTAATTAAATGACTAGGGAAATATAACAGTTTCAAAGGTGGAAATGCTGTCTAAAGCTACCCTTCTATCTACCTTTCTCTCCCAGTCATCTACTCTGACTTTTAAACAAAACTGAGTAACTTCTCCTTTTATGGGAAGAGACAGAGAAATTATTTTTTTTTTTCCCACACTTGAGTGTCATACACTCATTTTTCTTAAGGGAATACTGCAGTGAAACATGTATTGTCTTCAGGGCACAGGAATCACCCTAGGGGTCTAAATGGGAAGTTGCAGGATTATAATCTTGCTACCATGAATAGCAAGATGGGATTACCTGCTTTGAAATTGCTTCCTGGCTCACTTTTGAGGAGGAAACATCCACACTGACTTCTGTCTCTTGGTTACTTGGCCTGGAGATGGTGAAGTGGTTTAGGTGGATGATACATGAGTAATGTGATAGTACCCATGCCTGTGGAGGCACATGCTAGACTTGAAGACTGCAGGATTTGAAGGCACTGTAAATTCCATTCACAGGTCTTGACTCTTGTGTTATTTTTGAGTCCTACCTTGTCCTCTTGCACTCCTAAGAAACAGAGGTTTAACAATGACAATGTTTGTAGTGCAGTTTAAGATATCTGCATGAGTATCACAGTAAGACTGACTACAACTAGCACAAAATTTTGGAAATGATTTAATTACAGTTGGTTGTATGTTACTTTGAGCAAGTGTTACTGATATAAAGATAATGGTGATGACAACTGACAATGATTTTCATAGTTGCTCTAGAAATATCATTACTTTTTCCCACCTTTTCAAGGTGATGGGTACCTTAACATGTATGATCCCTTTGCAGCCATGAGAATAAGCCTTTTGGACCTCCAGCTTCAGAGAATTCAATTGCTGAATGGTCCCAGCTGCTATACTTTGAAATCCATCGATGCCTTCTTGCCAGTAACCTGCTCTCCATGGGCTGCTCTCAGTTGGTGACTGAGAGCAGCAGGGGCACTAAGGAGGCCCATTCCTGGGAGACAGTCAACTCCCTGATGGCTTGGTGAACTTTACTTAAAACTGCACTGCAGTTTAAGACTCTTTGATTCAACATTTCCTTTCCACTCTTTGTCATTTGGGATCATACCTACATTATAGTCTGATGGCTTTTCTATGTCACTCTCCCTTTTGTCTCAGATGTTTCCCTTAATAAATTTGTTCCTTGCAAATTGTGGTGAAATATAACAAAACATGCCATTTAAACCTTTTTAAGTGCCTAATTCCATGGCCTTAGTTATATTTACAATGTTGTCTAACCATCACCACTATTTCTAATTTTTTCATCACTCCAAACAAACTCCTTACACTTTAAATAATATTCCCCATCTGGATAAATTTTTTGCACATTTCTGTCTTGGCATCTACCTCTCAGAGGACCTTGACTAAAAATCCCATTTAATCTTCTTTACAGTTGTTCAAGGAAGATACTATCCTTTATTCCAGATTAGGTAACCATGGCTCAGAAATGTTTACTAACTTGAACCAAATCCTATAGCCAGTAAATGTTTGAGTCAGAACTCAACTCAGACTGTGTGACTCCAAAGTTTATGCTTTTAAACACTACCTTTTGGTAATGATTGGTTCTGATGTGAGCCTTAGAAAACCAAAGGTGATGACCCAAACCAAAGGCCTATAATGAGGAGGAGGCAAAGGGGGGCACCCAGGAATATGTTTGCATGACCTGAGAGGTTCTATCCAGAGTTAAACCTCCAGAAATAATGGTCTTCCTACTTGACTTTGTACCAGCTTATGCTGTGCCTTCCTTACAGCTATGATTTACATTCTAGTAGCATGATGCTAAGTCTTTCATATACATTACCTTTTTTTAGTCTATAAGATACTTACCATAAGAAGAACCATAAGATACATACCATTACTTTTCCCATTTTATAGATCCAGAAATGGGTAAAGTGTTCACCATCTGCTGATAGGAGAAAAATGATTTATTGGTGTTTGATTATTGGTGAAGGGCAAGGGGGACTAGAGATATTTAATGAATTTCTGCCCCATTTTTATCACTATAAATTAATAGTGATGGTGTCACCAAACTATGGCTTAAAAAAAACTCCAGTAGAGCATAATGGCTCATACGGAAAAGCAGTCTCCCATTCCACCCTTAGTCTTGGTCTTTAAAGGTGACTTTGTCCCACTTCTCAAAGACATTCAATGTGTTATCAATATGGTCCTTCTCGTTTTTCTCACACTTTTTTTAGTGATTATACCTATAATGTCACAGCTTACGTCTTGAACTGACTCAGAGACCTCTGTAAAGAACTCTTTTCTTGCATGGTCACAAATATTGTCGATTTTCACTGAGACAACTATGTTCTATAAAGTTGCCATGAACACTGGATTAGTGAAAACTGAATCATTGCTTCTAGGGTAAATACAGGGCCAGTTTCCTGAGAGCTTCTAGTCACAACATTTTCATCAGTTCATCAACATATAACCTTGTTTTATGTGTGATCTATTTAGAGATGCCTTATTTAATAATATAGTTGGTTCCTTAGCATTAAACTCATGCACAACAGCACTGTAACTCATGCCTCAATGAAACTTCACACAGATTTTATCTCTAAGGTATATCAGTCTTCTTGTGTTTAGGAACACTAGACAATACTTCAGCACCAGGCTTGGGGGCTATTTCAAAGGGTGAATTCACCAACAAAAAGCACAAAAATGCAAAAAATGTGGTGCTGAATAGAAATGCAAAAAGGATACTTGTCTCCAGTATGAAAGCTGAATCAAGGATGCAGAGCATCACCTGTATGACCGCATGCATGTCAGGCATGTATCCTGGGCAACTCAATTGTTCCCCCCCGCCCCACTCTGAGCATGTCTGTGAATGACTGAAAAAGCACCATAGGTATTGATTTTTGGTTTCCTCAAAATTTAGTGAGTAGGCAAAAATCACAAATCAGGAATCCACAAATAATGAGGAACTGATTGTACATTGTTAAAAGACAGTGGTTGAGGAGATCCTTCTTCTCTCTGGGTTGTTCCAAATCTTAAAACATCAGCCAAAGTCATTGATTCATTGCCTAATCCATTAACCCAGGTACTTGGTGATAAAATAAAAATGATTGAATAGCCGATTTGGATGATAGGCCAAGTTGTGAATTCACTAATGTGGCCCAACCTCTCAGTTTTATACATGAGCTGATAATACTGCTTGCTAAATGTCACATAGCAAATTTTTGACAGTCTGGGAAGCCCCAGGACTCTTAATGTATCAGTACTGTGTTGTTCCCACAGCTTCATGTTTCTTGAAGTAGTCACTGAGCATGTGCCTGCTTGAGGCCTCCAGTAATTGACTCATATCTGTGGTAATTCAACTTCAAAATTATTGAGCCCCTTCTCGGTGACTGAGCTCCTTGTAGACAGGGGCTGTGTCTTTTTCAGCTTATCCCCCACATCTAGCTTAGTGCTTGGCACGTGAAAAATTTTTGATAAATATTAGGTAACTGAAGAGCATTGAGAAGTCAGGAGTCAAATTTAGGGCATTCTACAATTTCTCCCACTGAAAATGAAAATATACAACAGCACATGGTTCTGTGAGAGATGCAGGACATTTTTAGGCTGTGGTCACTCCAGTGGTTAAAGTCACAGGATCTGGAGTCAGACCGGGACTCAAGCCCGGTGGTGTGACCTTGAGCAACACACCTAACATTTCCGTGCCTCAGTTTTCCTTATCTGTAACACAGGGATAACAGTAGGTGCTACCACGTGAATTGGTTTTTAAGGATTAAATATGGTAGTATCTATAAAGGGTTTATTCTAATGCCTCAATGTATTAAGTGTTCAGTAGATACCCCTTACTGATTTTCTTATCTCATTGGATTGACCAAATATACAGATTTAAGGAAGCATTAAATCACAGGAGGGCCCGCCATAAAATTCAGGGCCTAAGGATTAACTCTGTAGAAAGAGCATATATAGACTGAGACCTTGGGAAAGGTTTCTTAGGGGAGGAAGCACTTGACATGGATTTTAAGGGATAGCTGAGGTTTTCCTGGTGTGGAAGAGGAATCCAGAGAATGCTAATGGCATGATGGAAAGACTGTACCTGGCATGTTTGGGAGATGTGGAGGAGGATGGCTTGCTCATTATGTGGGATGATGAGGGAAGTGTGTGGCACGAGTGGGTAGAGATGCTGTGAGATTTAAAGGCAATTCATTGGGTGGAGGCATGAGACCTGCTCCTGGAACAAAAGAGAAGTGAATGAGCTGCTTTAAGCACCACTAGGAAAATTCACAAGTATTTCCTTTGACTTAGAAGTGTGATTTTTATGTCTTTATAACTGGAAGAGGGTTCTCTCTTCTTAAAATGTCCTTGTTTTTGAAGTTACTCTCTGGGTGAGGAGTGACCAGCATATTTCAAAGGGATGATTCAGCTATCCTCAGGATTTCTGCCCCCCCCCCCCGCCCCCCTTCTCCCAACCCTTCCCTCTGAAACACTGGTTTTCTCTGCAGGCTCTGGGGGAGGTGCAGAAATAGGTTCGTAATGTGAATCATGTATTCAAGGCCAACCAGATGCTATTTGCTACAAAGACACTCTGATGCTCAAGGCTGTTTTTGAACTATGGGCATATTCCTGCTTCTGCTGAGTTTGTCAACAGACCGAACCTCTTATTCCCACGATTCATGCACATATCACCCAAAGCATTGGATATGCCTTCATCAGCCCCCTTTATAGGAATTCTCCTTCAGTCTAGGCTGTGTTCAGTACACTAGGGGGTGGTATCCATGAAATGGGGGAATCAGTCAATGTTGCTGGAATGTACTTCTCCTATTCCTTTGTGTACTTTATGTATGGATCCTTTTTCATGGTGGCTCATGCTACCCATCAAGTCTCTGACAGCGTCATCTGTCACTGCAAAAGGCCAGTATGCACACAGATTTTTTTTTTTTTTTTTAAGAGGTTTGTTTGTTTGTTTCAGGTCAGTGAGAGGGAGTACAAGTCTGAGGAGTGAATGCCTCTGATACATCACTTATGTCCATTTCTCCCAGGACTGTGGAATTGTAAGCCTTAAAAGGAAGTGGAGAGACTTCAGTTTTTCTCTCTGCCTCCACTAGGATTAGCTAGAGGGGACCCATAAAAAAAACCTATAAAATAATGTTGGGTGCAATGTCTGCTCAGCACTGCACCAGGCTCTACTTGGTGCTAAGGACATGGAGGGGAGCATGAGACGTGACTTAATAGCTGAGCCCTTGCTCATAGACCAGTGGTGGAAAACCATTGAAATAAAGCAGTGGATGTAAAGTGTTGTAATAGAAGGGAGGCTAATGGAGGTGACAGCCAATCCCCATTCTATCCCTGTATTACATTTTTTTTTTGGCTATCACCGTGTTACAAAAACATTTTTCATTGAGTTCAACCCTCTTTTCACAACACATTTTTTATTTATAATGATTATAGCATATTTTCATATGGACTAGAAATTTATTAATATTTAATTTATCCGAGGTTTGTTTTTTTTTTTGCCAGTTTCCCCCACCCAACTTCATTGAGGTATGATTGACAAATAAAAATTGTGTTTATGGTGTACACTGTGATGCTTTGATATATATATACATTGTAAAATTTTGTAATTAACAGAGCATACCTCCATTTTTCATATTCTAGCAATCACAAGCTGGAACACAGATGTTTTCTTCACTTTGTTCTTTTAGTATTGAAGTATGAGGTTTAGGTCATTCTAGAAGTTTCCTCACTAATAATTCCGTGAATTTGGACAGAATTTTATCTCCTCCAGGCCACTTTTCTTCATGATGGCTTGGTACAGGTGACTTGGCGAACGTTGTGCCTGTTTGTGGAGGGGAAAGCAAAGCCCAGACTGGTGAGTCTCTAGCCCTGTGCTCTGTGCACAGGGTCAGGGTGAGGGTTGATGAGGGTTTGTGAAAACTCCTGTACGTGTCACAGGAGACAGTGGTCATAAGGAGCCAACCTTGGGGATCAGAACAACCTGGTCTAGAATTCCTCCTCTGATTCCTACCAGCTCCACGGCATGTGAGCAATGGCTTGACTTCTCTGAGACTCCATTTTCTCATCGATAAAGCAGAATGATCCCTCCTGTGTACATTTACTTCAAGGAGCAAGTATCAAAGTAACCAAAGCATTTACTAAGATGGCAGGATGTAGTAAATACTCAAAAGTAGTTCTTAGTCTTGTTAGGAAACAAAATTTTTCGGGTCCGCAGTCCAGGGTCTTGTCCTCCAGATGCAGCTGCCTGTCCTTCTTTTTGCTTGGTCGTTGCTGTGACATGAAGACTGCTTTTATGGCTTTAGAAGAGGAGGACAGAAGAACTTTGGGTTAGCATTTTGCAACAGGCCATAGTAAGAAAGCTCTGGAGGTCAGCTGATGTGTTCTTCTCGTGCTGGGCCATTGGCCAAGTCACAACATCTCTGAACTTATGTATATTTGGTAGCAATATAGTGCTTATCCCACAGGTCTTTGTAAGGATTAATGAGACCGTAACATGCGGGGCCCCTGGCTAGGCCGTTCCGTGTGCTTGGGGAAAGGTACCTGTGCTTAGTATTTCTACCAATATTCTAATTTCTTATTCTCTGTTTACATTTCCTTGACTGCTATGGCAAGGCAATACTAATTTCCTTCTAGGCTTATGTAAAACAGGGAGCAGGCTTTGGGCCAATTCTTATGGGTGGTGATAAGAGGATGCCAACCAGAGTTTCAAATTCAGACTAATAGGGCTGTCCTGTCCCATGTCTTGCCCATTCTGCCCCACAGGCCCTGTTAGTGCCTCCTCTGCCTCATCTCATCCCCTGGACCCGGGAAGGCCCTCCCTCCTGGGGAGGAACGTTTTGTACAAAAAACCCCACAACATCAGATTCTCCTGTCCTGTGGCATTTTCACCCACTGCCATGTGCTACCTGGCATGTGGCTTTGATTGACAAGATTACTAATCCATGGTAATCATATTTTCATAATTAGTCCCTGGGAGGCCCTGCTGGCTGCTCTTGCCCAGGTAAACTCCTGCCTGCTGCTGAGTGTTTTCACCAACTGTCACCTCCCCAGGAGGGAGCTGTCGGTCTAGCACCCACAGCTGTTACTAAGAATTGCTTGTGTATTCTTCCCCATCATCCCTTTTGGGTGCTTGGCTGCTAGAAATCCTTGCTTGATTAGAAGTTTACAGTTATTGAGTCCACATCAGAACAGATACCAAAATTGGTTTAAGTATTTCCATCTTGCTGATCATTCACTGCCCGTTCCTCTTTCGTGGTTCCTTGCCTTACAGCCTCTCTGCCCACCTCCCCCCGAGATCCCTGCAGCAAGGGTGAGGGGAAAGTTCAAAGGCATTGCTGAATAAAAGAACACACGGCAAGACATTAATTTTTTCCCAGGCAAAGTTTTGGCAGGCACAGGAGCCTCACCCTGTTTGTCTTGTTGAAGACGGTGGGAAGAGTGCTTTTGAAGGTTGTGTTCACAGGGACCACTTTGGCCACTAAGGGTTGGTGAACCCTGGACCTTTCCCCTGCACTCTGGAGCCCTGCCTTGATTGGACAGATGGTAACCAGGCTGTGCTGGTCATTGAGCTCTTGGCATAGGTCAGACACCATGCTAGGGGGTCTTATTCTTCATCCTTTTGAATCCTTATAGCACCTTAGGAAGTAAGTTCTAGCCATCCTCTCCTTGTTAGAGATAGGCAAGCAGCCAAGGTACAGAACATTAAGAGACTTGCCCAAGGTCCCTCAGCTAGAAGGCGGCAGATCTGGGCCTCAAGCTGGGAGTGCTCTCCAGAGCTGGCCAATGTAACCACTATGCCCCATTCTGTAGTGTGTGAACTAGAGATACCAGGAATCAGCACCGTCAGGCGAGCTGGCAGTGTCTTTGAGGAGAGAGGAATCATGGCCCGGTGACAGGGCTGATTCTGAGTCCTTTGCTGGTAACTGGAGAAGTGGAGATGTGTTTGTTTCCTCTGAGCCCTGGGCAGGGTCAGAGGAGGAAACTGCCACAGGACCAGCACAAGGACTCATGGTTTCCATCACTGGGCTCAGGTACCATCAAATCTGCCCTGGGGGCCTGTGTCTCTGGACTCCTCAGCCTATGGTTCTTATAAGGTCACCTCTGCAGTGGAAACCAGAGTATCAGGGGCCCCTGCTCTCCTTCACAAGCCCTGCTCTTCTATTTCATCAAATCTCCAGGGCTTTATACTGACACCTCACTGGTCCTCTTTACTCAAGGGATGGGAAAGAATTATAGGGTTCTTTTATGTTCCTCTGTGTTTGCTAACGTCGGTGGAGTGCTTGCTGAATGCCAGACACACTCTGATAAGAGTTTTACATGCATCATCTCTCTTAATTACCCTTGCACCATTCTGGTAGAAAGACACTGTTAGGCCTATTTTGCTGGTAGGAGGACTGAGGCTTGACAAAGTTAAGAAACTTGACCAAATAGTGAGTGTTGAGTGCCAGAATTTGAACCTGCATAGATTCTACTCTTAGCACCATCTAGTTATAATGAATTGTATGTGTGTGTGTGTGTGTGTGTGTGTGTGTATGAGAGAGAGAGTGAGCGAGCAAGAGTGAGTGAGCACAAGGGTACCCTGGCTTCATTGAGTGAATTAGGAATCTCCTTGTCGATGGAAATATTGACTGTTTAAATCTTACTTTCTCAGTGAAGTCTTGTATCTCCTTCTCTATGCCTGAAGTTTGCATTATAAATATAACAGTGGCTTCTAAAAGTTACTACCTTCACAGTCTTGGGTGAGCACTCCCAGATGAAGTTCATACACATTTGGGCTTCTAGCAAAAGTTGGTACACTGACCTCAGCAAGGCTTATCTCTGTCTGGTTAAGCACTCAGAAAGTTGAAAGTAAATTAAGAAAATCGCACTGTGGAGAGAAGGAAAATTGTTGGTTCCTCACAGTGACCAAGGTCAAAATTTCCCTGGGAAGATCTCTTAACTACATCTTACTGACTGCCTATCCAAAGCCATGAGCAATACTGAATTTACTTTGTCGAAAAAAAAAAAAAAAGGGCATTTTTGTCTCAGCAGAGGCCACAGAGCTACAGCTCAAGGTGTCTGAGTTGTTGAGAAAACATGGCAGTTAATATCACCTAAATTTCCTAGTAGGGTAGTGAGCTCCGCAGCAACTGTTGAGGAAATCAAGGTGGAGAGGTGGAACCAGGTTCTTAGCCTAGGCTTGGTTTTGAATTCATCATCTACTCGAGACTACATTTGTATATATAATAAACAGAATGAGTTTCTTAGTTTCAAGTGACCTCATAATTTGACCACAGAGGTATAGCTGGCCTTCCCAAGCACGTAAAATGCCACATTAACCTGGATTATGTTGGCATCTATGGGCTTCTTCCTCTGGGGCACAAGGGGAGCTGGTTAATGGTAATTTTTTACCTTTTTTCCTCTTATCACCCTTCTAACCTCCACAGTTTGCCCCCATGTATTTATGGGTGTGGAAAGAGGTACCTGATGTACAGTTGACCTTTGTACAATGGGTTTAAACTGCTGTGGGTCCACTTAAAAGTGGACATTTTTGGATACAGTATAGTGCTATAAATATATTGCTATTTTCTTTTCTCTAACTTTACTATAAGAATACGGTATATAATACATATAACATAAAAAACAAGTGTTCATTGATTGCGTTATCAGTAAGACTTCCCATCAGTAGTAGGCTATTAGTAGTTATGTTTTTTGGGGGCTCAAAAGTTAAATGCTAATTTTTCAACTGCACTGGGAGTTGGTGCCCCTAATCTCCATGTTGTTCAAGAGTCAACTACACTTGTAAATAATCCCCTTATACCTTTGGCTCTTTTCTTCACACTCAGAGATGTCCATCTTTTGCCATTATTACCAGTGACCTTTATAAGAATCAAGCAAGTTCAACAAAAGTTTGTTGTGTATCTATTATGTTTCAGGCGATATGCACCAAGAGTCCATTTGCCTTATGGACATTCTAGTAAGGGAAGACATACATTAAACAGACATATCCCTGAAGAAGCAGCTTTCTATCGAGATGCCAAAGGGTGCAAATCTTCATCATATGTAAGCAGGACTGTGTTCCCTGCCAAAATGTTCTGTTCTCTTGCTGAGGTGCATATTGCTGCCTGATCCTTAAATCAGCTCCATTTACCTCTTAAAACCACTTTTCCAGCTTCTGCCTGTTCTAGGTGCTCAGATAGAAATTCAGGTCCAAGCCTGGGGCAGGTGTGAAGTGGATGGGGGGTCAAAGACAACAAGATCATAGACACCATATTCTCCTATTTGCCCAAGATTTTTCCTCTGGGTTCCCTCACATATAATTTCTAAGGGTCATTCCAAACTCTTATATGCCTAGAAGTTGGTTGTAAATTATTATGTTGATATACATGCATATATGTACACATGTGCGTATAGAACACATACACTCTCACTCTTGAAAGATGCTTTTGGGGAACTTTCTATGAAAAACTCTGAAAGATTAAGGACCATCTCATGTCAAAGAGGCAAAATGAGGCTCCAGATCATAGCTGGTCTACCATAGAGGTGCTTCTGGGCCCCAGAGGATTGGACGAGCAAGCTCCTTTAGTGTCATGATTCCTGAAGTGTTAGTGAGCTGTGGATGGAGACTCTATCATAGAGGCATTATGAGTAAAACATGCATTTCAAATAGAGGTGGTGGGGTTTCTCATAGAGGCATAGCCCCCCTTCTGTCCTGAATACTCTTCCCCTGGAACTCGGCCCAACTGGATCCTTCTTCTTCTTTGTTTTTTTTTTTTTAAGATTTTATTTATGTATTTGACAGAGAGATTGCAAAAGCAGGAACACAAGCAGGGGGAGTGGGAGAGGGAGAAGCAGGCTTCCTGCTGAGCAGGGAGCCCAACGTGGGGCTTCATCCCAGGACCCTGGAATCATGACCCAGGCTGTAGGCAGACGCTTAATGACTGAGCCACCCAGGCGCCCCCAACTGTATCCTTCTAAAGAGTTCTTAGTTTCAGATGTCACTTTTTCAGAGAGACTTTCCCTTAGCCCTCAGACTAAAACCATCCACTGTGCAATCTCTATCCTATTTGCCTTATTTTTAAGGACCTTTATCATTGTCTGAAAGTCCCCCATTTTATTCAGTCTTTGATTGAAGACAGCCCCCACCCCATACCACACACTAGAAAGAAAATTCCGCACAGTTCCTTTCTATTTTGCTTGCACCGCCTGAAACAGTACCTAGCACATAGTAAGTACTTAATAAATATTTAAGTGAATGAATAAATGAATCCCCCACCCCTGCCCCGCCACCAGTATATTGGTTGGAAGACTGAAGAGGGTATTAGGCATGCAGCATCTATCATCTTAGACTAGTCTCCTCCCTCTTTGGGAGAACATAATTGGCTCATTCAGGACTGCATCTACATTGGTGTCACATTCTGCACTGTGAGCCAGGCCACCCAGCCTGAAATATTAACAGCCTGGTGGACTGGCCATCCCTGTTCTGTAACTGCTTAGCTCTACTGACTCTTGAGTTGGGAAGTGTTTGCCATTTCACTCCTCATCTGCTGCTTCATGGGGAGGAGCTGTGATGCTGGCAGGAATGCCTTGGGAATTCTTTGACTGCTTTTCAGAAGATGGCTGAATTCCCTGAAAGCAGAAGCTTATATGAGGTGGCTGTGAATTCAGGGCGGGGGGGCTGGAGCCATGCTGCCCCCTCCTTCTGCCCCCGTGTGCGTGACCAGTGAAGGAGTGACTAGGGTAGCTACAGAATGTCAGAACCAGAAAGGTATCCTAGCAGACTTGAGGGCTGTCCTTTCTCAGGGTTTGAGAAACATCAGGAAATCTTGGTTCCCCACCGCCTTCTCTACCTAGCTTTTTCTTCTGCTCACTACTCAAGTTCACAGTCCAGACGCTCAGCCTTCCTGCCTTCCAGAAGGTCTGAAGTCACATTACAAACTAAAACTTGGTGTATTATGAGCTGGTGTAAAAATCAGATGAAATCCCTGGGTTTAGGTTAACCTCTCAAATTTATAGAGCAGAAATAATTTTTGAGTCCCTATAGCATGCATACTTATTATCTATTCATTATTGCTTTGAATTCTTAGAAAAACCCCTGTGAAGTATATAGTGATTTTTTTTGTTGTTGTTGTTAATCCCCATCTTAAGGGTGAGAACACTAAGTTTCAGAAAGAATGACTTTGGCTATGACAGGCAGCTAGAAAGAGGCAAGGCTGGAATTGAAACCTTGGTAACAAGCTTCCACGGCCAGTATTTTTATTAGGCCCTAGCTGCCTTCTAGAACAATTCAAATTGGAATGTACAGTTTTAGATGTTGGCCCATTAGGAAGGTGTAATTTTTGTAGTTTAATTCTGTAAGACATTTGAAAGGCATAAGCAAATAATGAGAAAAGCAACATTTAGGGAGCTCCCTGAATGGGCCATGCAGCACCTTGAGAGAGAGAGAGAGTGTGTGTGAGTGTGGCGGAGGGAAGTATGGCAGAGGGATTGCTTCTGGGTCGTTGTGGAGGGTTAGTTGTGGAGAGACAGTTTCAGTTATAGGAAAACAAAGTTTTTTTCATGTTGTAACTCTCATTAGGCCCCAGGCTTGGACAATTTTGTTGATGTTTCCTCCTGTCTACAGCTAATTTTATAATTTTATAATGTTCTGTCTCCACAGTTACATTTTATTAGCCAAAGTACCTCAACTCTATGAAACTATTCCATCACCCTAGGGAAAACTCATTATAGATTATATCTTTGTGGCGTGTGTGTGTGTGTGTGTGTGTGTGTGTGTATCCATGTGTGAAGCTGTGGAGTAATCATTATGTGTTGGGTGCTTGCAGATAAAAATCAGTTGGGCATAGTACCTACCTTCAAGAGAATGTCAGTGTAGCAGAGGTATTAATATAAGGAGACAAATGATGGTAATGCATGGTCAGGTGAATTGTTTCCTACAAGATCTGCAAGGACCACCTGGGGTTCAAGAGAGACATTAGTGTTATATCTGATAGGGTGGAGAGTTTTTGAAATGGGCCCAGAGGGAGGTATATTTACACAACCAGAAAAGGGAAGGGTAATCTAAGCAGAGAGAACTGAATTAACAAAGGCAGAAAGGCAGGAAAGCAAACAGGCTTATTCAGAGACCAGAGTATCTTAGTTTGGTTGGAATTTAGCCTCTTCCTGGAGCAGTGTTTCTTAAGCTTTTTCTTTTTTTAATTTGACTGAAAACTATTTCAGCAAAATATCTTACAGTCCACCTGTGCCATCCACGCTTATTGATGGGAATCCCATTTATCCACATATGCACGTGTATAGTAGTTTTCACTGTTATATGGCAGCCAAATAGTTGAGTGGAATATTGAGTTACAGTCCTTAAGAACTCTCCAATAGTGTTAATTACAGCTTACAACTACCAAATTTTGGCCCCTTATCCACTTAGTGGATTCTAGTAAAAATGTTCAGTCATGGGTATAAACAATCATCTATGGGATGGATCATAATTATCTCTTGAGATTTGAGAAAACGATTTGCATTTTTTGATTAGTTCATGATCCTTTGGGGGATCCTTGGGATTCATCAATAAGCCATTGATCATACTTTTTTTTAAAGATTTTTTATTTTATTTATTTGACAGAGAGAGACATAGCGAGAGAGGGAACACAAGCAGGGGGAGTGGGAGAGGGAGCAGCAGGCTTCCGGCTGAGCAGGGAGCCTGATGTGGGCCTCGATCCCAGGACTCTGGGACCATGACCTGAGCCGAAGGCAGACGCTTAACGACTGAGCCACCCAAGCGCCCACCATTGATCATACTTTGAGAAACAGTGGCAGAAAGGGATGATGGAAAATGAAAAAAACTGAGACCTTGTTATGGAGAACTTCACAAGAAATGAAGAGTTGTGCTTAATTTGCACTTAATTGTCATTGAAAATATTTGAACAGAACAGTAGAATATTTTGAGGTTAATTTTTTTTTTTAATTTTATTATGTTATGTTAGTCACCATACCATACATCATTAGTTTTTGATGTGGTGATCCACGATCCATTGTTTTCGTATAACACCCAGTGCTCCATGCAGTACATGCCCTCCTTAATACCCATCACCGGGCTAACCAATCCCGCCTGCCCCCTCCCCTCTAAAACCCAGTTCGTTTCTCAGAGTCCATAGTCTCTCATGGTTCATCTCTCCCTCCAATTCCCCCCCCCCCCATTTTTCCCTTCCTTCTCCTAATGTCCTCCATGTTATTCCTTATGTTCCACAAATCAGTGAAACCATATGATAATTGACTTTCTCTGCTTGACTTCTTTCACTTAGCATAATCTCCTCCAGTCCCATCCATGTTAATGTAAAAGTTGGGTATTCATCTTTTCTGATGGCTGAGTAATACTCCATTGTATATATGGACCACATCTTCTTGATCCATTCATCTGTTGAAGGGCATCTCGGCTCTTTCCACAGTTTGGCTATTGCGGACATTGCTGCTATGAACGTTGGAGTGCATATGGCCCTTCTTTTCACGACATCTGTGTCTTTGGGTTAAATACCCAGTAGTGCAATTGCTGGGCCATAGGTAGCTCTACTTTTAATCTTTTGAGGCACCTCCACACTGTTTTCCAAAGTGGCTGTACCAGCTTGCATTCCCACCAACAGTGCAAGAGGGTTCCCCTTTGTCCACAACCTCTCCAACATTTGTTGTGTCTTTCCCTGTCCATTTTTGCCATTCTAACTGGTGTAAGGTGGTATCTCAGTGTGGTTTTGATTTGGATTGCCCTGATGGCTAATGATGATGAACATTTTTTCATGTGTCTGTTAGCCATTTGTATATCTTCTTCAGAGAAGTGTCTTTTCATATCTTCTGCCCAGTTTTTGACTTGATTATTTGTTTTTTGGGTGTTGAGTTTGAGAAGTTCTTTATAGATCTTGGATACCAGCCCTTTATCTGTAGTGTCATTTGCAAATATCTTCTCCCATTCTGTGGGTTGCCTCTTTGTTTTGTTGACTGTTTCCTTTGCTGTGCAGAAGCTTTTTATCTTGATGAAGTCCCAAAAGTTCATTTTTGCTTTTGTTTCACTAGCTTTTGGAGATGTATTTTGAAAGAAGTTGCTGTGGGCAATGTCAAAGAGGTTACTGCCTATGTAATTTTAAGGAGGAAACAGTGTTTGGAAGAATTAAAGAAGGAAGAGGTTGGAGTGCAGGTTAACAGGGTAAGAGAGAGGTCGTACCCAGGTGAGTAGAAATGAGACAGGTGATAGTAAACTTGCAGAGAGAGAGAACCAACAGATTTGGCAGGTTGAGTGGGTGTTAAACTATAGGAAAGAGGGAGCAGAAGGCTTGGCTAGGATGGCAGGGTACTTATGAAAATGGTGCCATCAACATAAACTGGCAAATTATGAGAAAAGCTCTTTTGCTAGGGAAAACAACAAAAATTCTTCTAAAGAATGATTGCTGAAAAAATTGGGATTAAAAAATATTTCCAGAAACTTCCAGGCACTATGTGGTGAATCACATGGAAAGAGTTTTAATTTTTGTAACCAAAACATTGTCACAGCATGTTGGTTAACTTTAAGGGAAAGAAGTCCGGGAGCCAAATTGTACCTTTACCAAGATGGATATAGCTCATATTGGGTACTAGAGGGTATCAGAAGTTGGGATAGGTCAGGGAATACTCCCTTCCTTCTTGACTAGGTCCTATATGGAAGCTTCATGTCCCCTTAGTACTCTTTTTTTAGTTTTTCATTCAGAGAAATCCATAAAAGCTTCTGAAGTTCAAAAGGATGTCCACTAACTTCCCAAAACAGATTTACCTGTTCAATGGAGTAGGTAGAACCGGTTGCTAAGTTATGAAAGAGCCAATGTCAAGTGTGCTCTATCTTCCAGACCACATTGCTCTGTCATACAACTCCAGGGGTGCCATTTGCCTGGATGTTTGTAAATGATGTCCCACGGATTTGTGCAATATGGTAGCCTGGATTCCCATTGAACTACTCTTTTTTTTTTGAATGGTAATGATTTGCTTTGGCCTTTTTTTGCATTGACAGCAACACAAGAGTTCTGAGAGGACAGTGCTATTTGGGTAGAGTTAGTGTTCATGCCTCTCCTCCCCAGTGCTTCATTCTTTTCACTTTTATTATCCTCACCACATGGTATTGTGATTTCTCTGTCTGTAGGCTCACTTCAACTCTTTACTGGTAGAAAAGAACAGATGATGATGTAGGAGGATATTCCTTAAGGGTCAGGTTTCCTCAAGTGGTAATTGTCTAAAGGCACAAAGCTCTATCAATGTGTCTGGGTTGGATGGATAAGTTTTGGCTTAGTAAACCATGAATATCCAGGGATTTCTTAATAGAGACAGAGAAACTACTCAGAGGGAAATGAAAAGCACATCACAATTTCATGGGCTTTGTTTGTTGATGACTGATACCTGAAAGAATTCTCTTTTAACTTTCAAATGCTTTTAAAAAAATTGTTATTTTTATTAAAATATAATGTATTATTTGTTTCAGGGGTACAGGTCTGTGATTCATCAGTCTTACGCAATTCACAGTGCTCACCATAGCACATACCCTCCCCAATGTCCATCACCCAACCACCCCATCCCTCCACTCCACTCCAGCAACTCTCTGTTTCCTGAGATTAAGAGTTTCTTATGGTTTGTTTCCCTCTATGGTTTTGTCTTGTTTCATTTTTTCCTCTCTTCTCCTATGATCCTCTGCCTTGTTTCTCAAATTCCACATAATCAGTGAAACCATATGATAATTGTCTTTCTCTGATCAACTTATTTCGCTTAGCATAATACCCTCTAGCTCCATCCATGTTGTTGCAAATGGCAAGATTTCATTTTTTTGATGGCTGCCTAATATTCCATTGTATATATATACCACATCTTCTTTATCCATTCATTTTTTGATGGACATCTGGGCTCTTTCCATAGTTTGGTTGTTGTGGACATTGCTGCTATAAGCATTGGGGGGCAGATGCCCCTTCAGATTACTACAACTTCCAAATGCTTTTGAGAAAGTTTACAGTCAAACTCTTACCAGTAACTCATACCACAGTGTAAATGAATTCAACAAAATACAGTCTTCTCTGCTAGCCACCTGAGAAAAGGGCACTAAGGTGATGAGTGGGTGGGTTGGAAGACAAAATGTTACAGATGTGGGTTTTTGAATTGTCAGCAGTGAGCAGAAGTGAGGGAGATTGTGCCACCAAAGAAGGGCGGAACTTGGGAAGTCTAGGTGTCAGATGAGTGAAGGGGATGTTGCCTGCTTTATCATTTGGTAAAGGTTCTCCCTGCTGAGGAGGAAGTGCTAATACTCCCATGCTACCAGCCTATCTGACCCAAGCCCAATACCACTTCACTTGTACAAACACCTTGAGGCTGCTTTCGGGGTAAAACCATGGAAGGGCTGAAAAGTTACCTCTGTTGGATAATGAGAAAGGATAACCCAGGGTGACTGATTTGCTTATGAGGAGCTCTGAAGAACCAAACCTGGCAATGACTTATGGTTGAAAGGACACTGTCACATAAGGGTCAGGGTAGCCAGCTCCTGGGAATTTGCACAAATCTGTGTCAGTCACAGGGTTTAAGCCACAATTTCTAGTTCTGCATTTTGTGATAGGCTGTATATTAGCAGTATCTGGATCTGTGGACAAGAAGAAAGTATTAAAGGAGACCAGGCATTTTCTAGAAGACATGGTTTGAGAGAGGCACAAAGACTTCAACCAAGATGGAACGAACATAGAAACTGATGCCTTAGTGTCAGGTATACCAATATTGAAAGTGAGGTTGGCAAGGTCTTTCTCTGGTCTAGAGAAAATCATGGGGATGACATGAGAGAGGAGAGCTAGTTTTTACATTTAAAGGCTTATATCATAAGTTCAATTATAATTTCCCTCAAAGTGAAATTCTGACCCAAATGCCTGTGAAGGGCTTGTTAGTACTTGTTCACTCCCACATGGTGGGTTGTATCCTAAGATGGTTAATTTTGTGTGTTAACTTGGCTGGGTCATGGTGCCCAATTAGATGGTCAAACATTATTCTGGATGTTTCTGTGAGGGTGCTTTCAGGATTAGATTAACATTTAAGTCAGTGGACTTTGAATAAAGCAAATTATTCTCCATATTGTGGGTGGGACTCACCCAATTAGTTGAAGGCATTAATAGAACAAAATTGATCTGTTTTGAGAAAGATGGAATTCTGCCAGTAGATGGTTTTTGGACTTGAACTATACCATTGACTCTCCTGGATCTCCAGGTTGCTGGCCCACCCAGAAGATTTGGACTTGCCAGTCTCTATAATGAAAGTAAATCTTTCTCTCTCTTTCTCTCTCTCTCATACACAGACACACAGACACACACATACACACACACACACACACACACCCTATTGGTTCATTTCTCTGGAGAACCCCAATACAGATCCCACTAGAGATTCTTTATCAGTTATGACAGGCTAGGTTATGCTGTGGTAACCAACAACTTCTAAAATTCAGTGACTTCATACAACAACAAAAATGTTTTTCACTTTTGCTGTGTGTTCAAAGAAGATCAGCTTGTGAGTCCTGCTCATCAGTGACCCAGGTTACATAGCCCTGTCTTGACATGAGAGGAACATAATTGTATGGTAAGGAAAGGGGATATGACCGCCTCTTAAAGCTGCCACCTGAATGTGGAAAATGTCCTTCCACTCACATATCTTTGGCTGATGCTAGTCATGCAGCCACTCCCCTTCAAAGAGGGCTGAGGAAGTACAATCCTACCTTGTGCCCAGAAGGAGGTCAAAAATACCTTCCAAAATAATCCAAAATTTCCTCATTTACCTCTTAAGGGATTGTTACGTGGAATTTCCATGGGCCTGAGATTCAGTAGATATGGAGCCACTGGCTGGTTTTCCTGCCTGAGGAGGAATTCCACATGGAGAATAGTAAAGCTGAGAGGAGAGAAACTGATTTCTGGTAGTATGTTGTCAGATGTCCTGGATCTAGTCATGTGAAGCTACCTCTGAACTTCTGAGTTGTAAGAAATAAAACAATCCACTTTTTTTTTCTAGGCACTTTGCACTGGGTTTCTGTCACTTGCAATCACAAGTTTCCTGAGGAATATAGTGATGATAAAAAAACCACTTCATTTCTGGATTCTTGAATACTTTTTGTTCCTTGAGCACTGGCTGTACTTTTCTATTTTAACACTTGCACTGTTCCTTCTGCTTAAAATATCTTCCTTTTTCCTTCCATCTATTAGCCAAAATGTTTCTGCTACTTCGTTTGGTTACTGCTGCCTCTACGAAGTGATTCCTAATCGATTTCCCTCCCCTATCTTCAGCCAAAATCAATCTTTTCCTTCTACAGTCTTACAGTAATGAACTTGAACTTCTGTTACATTTGTTATATTCTGTCTTGTACTAGCCAATGCTTAGGGAACACTTCTTGGGTACTGGGTGCTTTCCATTTCTACAGAAATAGATTGTTCTATTTCTCAGATAACCCGATGGAGTAGGTGCCATTATAACCAGTTTACACATAAATTACAATTTAGAAAAACTGATTGAATTTCCTTAGATCATACAACTGGGACCTGGGATTTGGAACCCAGATGATCTGGCCCCAGAGTTTACACCCTTCATCTTCATGAATATTTGGAGACCTGGCTTGTCTCTTCTACTAGACTGTATGTTGTGTGGTAGAAATCCTCTAGTCAAATTGAGGATCACACCTCATAAGTGTACAGGATCTTACAGCCTGTAATTTGCATGCTAACTTCATTCCTAGCTTCACCTTATGTTTCTTGTCCTCATTTTATTGTTTTCCCAATTTCTTCAACTTTTTCTAAGTTTTATTTTACTACATTGTAGCATTTGCATTTTTGTAAGCCCCCTCAATCCTTTCTAGGTTGGGGGAAAATAAATGAATAAAATGAAAATAAAATGGTAGATTGTAAGTTCCTTAAGGGTAAGGATCAACTTTGTTTATCTTAACATTTTCTGTAGTTCCTAACTCTAGAACTCTGAAAATGTGTCTTGAATTTGAGGCGAAATCTCCAGGTTTTGAGGATTAAGAAGTATCAGGTGTAAGGAAGGGTGCTGGGTTGTGACTATGCCTAAAATTTCTACAGGTGTGTGTGTGTGTGTGTGTCTGTCTGTCTGTCTGTCTGTCTGTCTGTCTGGCAGGGTGTGATGGGGGTGGCACTCTCCCTTGCTGTACCAGAGAGAACAAAATAAGACCTTTTGCTGCAGCACAAATAATTGACTTTGCCATCCTGCTTTCCGGAGAAGCTGAATATTTTACCTTCAGCAACATTCTGAGTTCCTTGTGAAACTGGAAACAGTGACAAACTATTTTTGAGTCTTTTTGTCATCCAGGAAAAACTAAAATGCTGACTGGCATGAAGGGCTGGAGGTGTCTTTTATTACAGCCCTCCTTCAGCTGTGTGACTTGTTGGTAAGAAGGAATTAAACACAGTGGGAGCTGCCCTCAGCTTGGGCTGGGCTGTGCCCTCCTCAGAGAATAATTTGGAACTTATTTTCTTCCATTGTTAAGCATTTCTTGGTAAGGGCAGACACAACTTGAGTTGAAATGCCTCTGTTAATGCTCATTTACAGCCAGAATGAGAAAAACAGCCATGTTTGGCTGGCTTCTGAGAAAGCAACTCTTTAAGGCGTGGAGAGCAGGAAGGAAAGGAGCCACAGGAAGCAGCTCATGGCCGGTTGGATCCTGCATTGTGTTTCTCTCAGAGCCCCCTCCATCATTTTCTCTTCTCTCTCCAACACAATTCCACTGTTCTAGCACTTTCCAAAATCCTGTAATTCAGTGTTATCTAAAAACATTTCCTGCATTCCTGCTGTGTGCCAGGCACTGTGCTAGATCCTGGGGCAGGCAGGAGACATAGAAAAGCTGCTCTGATTGAGTAAATTTGTTATTTGGGGTATGATTGTTGCTAGTGTTTTGAGCACAGTTGGCTGATAGGGATCAGTAAACACCAAAATAGCAATACAGAGTAATTTGCATGGGGAATGTTGAGTCCTGATGTATGTATATCTGGGTGAAGAGAGGAATATGGTGACCATTTAAAAGTTTTCTCCTTTGGTGTTTTAAAATACTCAACTTTAAAATAGACCCCTCTCTGTATTTCGCCTTCTGCAGATAAGATCTATCAGAAAAACAACAGCTGACTGAAGCTCAGGTAAAATTCCTGCCTATGAGCAGGTT
The DNA here is from genome assembly GCF_002201575.2 of Neomonachus schauinslandi. NCBI lineage: Eukaryota > Metazoa > Chordata > Mammalia > Carnivora > Phocidae > Neomonachus > Neomonachus schauinslandi. The sequence continues at coordinate 105,025,361 of NC_058409.1, read as the reverse complement.
GTATGGACTGGGTTGTCTCTTAGGGTTATGCGGGTTTATGTACAATTGATCAAGCTCTCTTCCTTGCTGTCTGTTTCTTATGTTTCTGTCTCTCAATCCCGGTATTTTCCCCACATGGCCTCCAAGATAGGCGAGGCCTTTCAATATTTTTTCTTCTTTGGAGCTTCCTGTGTGAAGGGATAGAGATAATCCCAAATGTGAAAGATGAGAACTGTGGCAATGAGTCCCCACCATCCTGACTGCCTACTTAAGACTCAGGCCAACAGAGGACATTGCCTTTGGTATTGGTGGAGAGAAGCTGGTGTTTGCAAAAACAGTTTTAATCTTTGACTAAAATTGAAAGAGTATTTGGGGGTGGTGAGTTGCAAGTAGAAGATGAGAAAGTCTATCCTTCTCAAAGGATATTATTTAGACTATTAAAAACATCTGTGTAAGCCTCAGTGAAACAATAAGCAGGGGTTTAAGACACAGTCTTAGTTTGTAGCTCAGTCATAGTTCTGGCAGGAAAAATATGGGACCTTCAAACCAGTTAATTCAGGTGAGTGTAATCAAGGGAACGGCTAAGGGAAACCAACAAGGGATGGTGTAGCTATTAGGGTTAGCAGCAGTCAGGAGACAGATAATACCATCTTAGCCCTGAAAGGTCAAGGTGGAGGAAGGAGTGAGTGGAACTGAAGAAAGTACAGGCTATCCAAAAGGTGCTGTGACCTTAGATAGAGAGACCCTGCAGGAAGGAATCCAGAAAATACACACTCTGACCTCACTCCATGGTATGTTGCTGGTGTTTGACATTGACTCTACTCACTAGAAGCTAGAGGCCAAGGGATTCTGTTAATCAATAAAGTCATCCTTCCAGGGCACAAAGTGGGATAAAGGAGGAGAGGAGAGTAGCCCTGGAAGGGTAAAGGGGGAAAATAACAGGTAGTTTGCCAATAGTGAAGCAAAGAAGTATGGCAAAAAGGCAATTGGATTATAAGTGAGAAGTTATGAATTTTGTTATTGGCTTTACCATTTACGAGTCAATTGACTTTGGGAAACCGCTTCATTCTTCTGAGCATCAGTTTTACCAGTTGTAGCATGGGAATAAATAGTTCTAGGCCTGTGAGGCCAAATAGTTATGAGGCAGTACTTGTAGACCAATGTTCTTTGAAGGAAGAAATTATAAAAATCTATCAGCAACACAGTTGACATTTTTTTAAAGATTTGTTTATTAATTTTAGAGAGAGAGAGAGGGAGGGGAGGGGAAGAAGGGAGAGGGAGAGAGAATCTTAAGCAGACTCCATGCTAAGTGACGACCCTGAGATCACGACCTGAGCTGAAACCAAGAGTCAGGTGCGCAACTGACTGAGCCATCCAGACACCCCAACATTTAATCCAATTTATTTTGTATTGAGTGGATATAGTTTAAGTCATGGTAAGATCCTCAGATTCTATCTTTGGCATTGGATTAAAGCAGAAGGGACAAACCCATATTGACTTCAAATGAGTGTTTCCACTTCGGTTCTAAAAGGCACTCTGCAAGGTACTCAACTTATTCAATATGAAAAGGAAGGATTCCAAACTATGCCATTAGTAAGAGGAGAACTTAAGGATCTGCTCCATCCATGCCTCCTTATCTCCTCTGAACACACATGGGAGATGGTGTTTGGATTGGAACAACACAAACCTCTTAGTTCCATTAAGGTTGAGGAGGGAAGAAGGTGTGGGTTGCAGTTCTTCTCTTCATTTGTTAACAGTTTCAGTCAATGGCTGGGCCTCCTCTCTAGGAATTAGAGACTTCCTATCTTCTATATCTCTGTTCAGTTGATATCTATTGGGACATCTGCTCAGCCTATGACACTTCTCTGGAAAGAGCCTCAGAAGGCCATGTTGTTACTTTGTGCCCAATAAACAAAGATGGTGCATGCCTGACCCAATAGTCTCTCACCTGGGAGGCCAGTTTTCTGCTAGTTGTTTGAACTTAGGTCAAACGTGGGAGCTGGGATGCCATCATCCCTTGCTGTGTGAAGGAGCAGAGGAACCCATCTACTGAGAGAGAATGCAGCAGCTGTACAAGGAGGTGAAGTGGAAGAGAGATAAGGAAACCAATGGGAGAAAGCGAAGGAGCACAAGAGTGAGGCATACACCTGAGAAGGAGGAAGTCAATGCCTTGCTTCTCATAGGCAGTCTTTGTTTGAGTTCCTGTTAGTTGTGAGGTCTTACCATAGCAAGATCGCCTCTTCCCCCAACATCACTGGTCAGATGAGGTTTCTGATGCCAGTAGCTGAAAGAACACTAAAAAACACAGGCTTAGATGCAATGGACACCTCTGGGAATGGAGGGACAAGTTGGGAAAAAAATGAATGGGCCCCGTTCCTTCTGAGGAACTTTGTTTCCTCCTCTTGGCCCCTTCAAAGAACCCTTCACGCAGAAAATGGAAGGTCAGGGCTAGTACTCCCAGGGGGCCTCCTCATGGTTGGGAAGCAGGCTATGTTCCCTGCCGGATACATAGTAAACCTCCGGCCCAGTGATTCTTCCCATTTCACAATTACATGAAATTACCAATAGGAAACCTTCCTGCCGGGGCGCCTGGGTGGCTCAGTCGGTTAAGCAGCTGCCTTCGGCTCAGGTCATGATCCCAGGGTCCTAGGATCGAGTCCCACATCGGGCTCCCTGCTCTGCTGGGAGCCTGCTTCTCCCTCTCCATCTGCCTGCTTCTTTGCCTACTTGTGCTCTCTATCTCTCTGTCAAATAAATAAATACAATCTTAAAAAAACAAACAAAACAAAACCTTCCTGCCATAAAACAGTGTGAACTTATCTACCTCCTGAGCATATTTACAGTCAACAGCTTTAGAGTATCAATTAAGTTCTTGCACATTACTTCAGCCTCTCTCTTAACATCCACGCTTTATGACTTTGTACACTCAGAGCAACAACAGAAATTATCCTTTAATTAAACCAACCCTATACCCTTCTAGAGCATTTGTGTGCATATACACAGGTCAGTGGGAAGGAGGCCTCGTGGAGTTTGCACTTTTTCCAATAAAAGTCATTTGTTCGGTCCGTTATTCCTATTAATAGTAATAAAAAAATCCCTTTTGTATTATATAGTTCTGGTTACAAAGCATTTTTTTTCAGTCAATCTTTGCAATTGTGTCATGAGGTTGATGCAACGGAGACCATTCGCTGTGTTTGGTGTGTATTCGTCTTAGTGGTGATACCTTCCTTTCATAAAGGGTTTACTCTGTGTTGGGCACTGTGCCATGTCTCGTCCAGGCATTGTCTCATTTAAGCCTCTGCAAGTTTGATGAAGTAGGCGTCACATATTCAGATGAGAAAGCTGGGGGTTCAGCATCTTGACAAAGGTAATGTAACTGGTTAGTAATGGGGTCAGGGTTTGAAGCTGGATTGAAGGAACCATGCTGTTAACCTCTATTCAACACAGTCAGCTTCTTATTCGTCTTCAACCTGCCATTTCTCATCATATGGGTGAAGTAACATTTTATTAAAAATGATTTTTTCTGATTCATCTAATACTTTTATTAACTTTCACCTAATGTGTTTGCATTATATAGGATATTTTTCCTATTTTACCTTATTATTGTTCAATAAGCCTGAGTAAGGTACCACCATCCTCATTTCATAAAAGAAATGGACTCAGGAGCTCCTGGGTGGCTCATTCATTTGAGCGGCTGACTCTTGATTTAGGCTCAGGTCATGATCTCAGGGTCCTGTGATCAAGCCCAGCATCAGGCTTTCCACTCAATGTGGAGTCTGCTTGAGATTCTCTCTCTTTCCTTCTGTCCCTGTCCGTGCTTGCTTTCTCTCTCTCTAAAATAAATAAATAAATCTTAAAAAAAAAAAAGAGAGAGAGAGAGAAACGCACTCAGCTTTTCTTGCTCTAAACTGCTAAGTAGTAAAGAATGTTGGATTTGAACCAGGGCTTTCTCATTTCACAGCCGGTGTTCCTTCCATCACAGCGTAAGAACTGAAACCAGCAGTGGTTGACCTACTGGGCGGGATCTTAGGAGACTCACACTAGCTTCTCTTTGGTCTTCTTTCCACTAACTAAAGAGCCTCTCCATTCTTGTTTGCTAAATGAGCAATGAGTCAGAGCCTAGGAAAAGCTGTGTGGGCCTTCTTAGGGAGATATTCCCTCTTCAGAATAGACTGGACAGTGATGAGACAAACACAGGGCCCCCTCTGAGCTGTGAGAGAGCCTGAAAAGGGGTTGTCCTTCAGTTGGGAAAGCAGGGTGAGGAGGGAACGTGGGGACAGGTGGCCAAAGAGAGGAGAGAAATGCAGAAAAGTAACAAGAAGACAAGAGTGGGAATATAGCGTTTAAACCACGCAGGCTAGTTACGGACAGTGAGTCAGCATGAATCAAGGAATAAGATCAGGGTGAGAGAGGTTAGGTCAAGCAAGCAATTTCTTTCATGGTTTCATTGGGGCTAGAAATAAAAACCTCATCATTATCCAAAAACAACACTAACATGAAGGGGTGAAATAATTTATCCTTAAATAACAGGCTGACCTATTCAAAATTGTAATTTTAATGTAAGACTAACCTTTGAAAATAGATCAAGTGATATAAATTATTAAGGAGAAGACATTCATCAGATAGATGGTGTCTATTAGTAATTTTATGCATGAAGAGTTAGCTCCTGAAATATAGTTGGGGCTGCCTCTGCACAGAAAAAAATTAAGAACCCAGTTACCTTTTCGTGACATGTGCAGCTGATTTTAATCAGGATTTCTCCTGTCAAATGAAATGAAAAGACTGAAATATGATCTCTTCTGTGGATGTACACTCGCTGCCTCCCACCTCCTTCCAGGCAGCTGTACCAGGAGTTCTACGGCTGTGGAGAAAATGGAGATACACATTTCCAGCAGTATTTTTCCTTCTCTGAGGGGAAAATATGTAAATCGGTTGGTCAGAGCAGAAACTATTTATTTAGAATCTTCTAACTGTGCAGCACTGGGCTGAGAGTTATATGAGAGAGGGAGGAGGAAGAAGAGTCTAAGACATTTCTTGTCTTGCAGAGGTACAATGTGATCGATCGGAAAGGATGGGAATTAAGGGCACCCCTGCTATTCCCCTTCTGGTCAAATCGCTGAGCCTCAGTTACCCTGACGGTAAAATGGGCATGGCATTGTTACCTACCTCATGGGGTTGTTGTGAGGAGTCATGGGGTTATGTCTGGAAGGAACAGCTCACAAAGCCTGGCATATATTCAGGTATGTAGAAAACTACATAAAAGAGTTGTATTACTCTTTCTGTTCCTTCACTATGTTATATTGGGGTGGGGATTGCTTTTCTTCCACACCATCCCTCAGCACCATTCCTTGAGATATTTCCAGTTTACCTTTGCCTCAGGAAGCTGTAGGCTGCTGATGAGTACCCCCAAGATGTTGAGAAAGAGGTTGTCCATGTAGAGGAGGTTGGGTGGAGATTGAGCCAAGTCTCAGCACCCAGAGAGGTGACATTCCTCCTGGCTATGGTCATTGGGAGTTGCCTCAGAGTGAGGACAACTTCTAGAAGTCCCTTGACATTGGCCATGTGGAAGCTCACCCGCTGGGGATGGGGCGGTCAGTGGGTTGGGGCCCCAAGGACTGGGAGGAGATGGATGCTTTCTTAAAGGAACGCTCCCTTGACCCATCTTGATGACAGTGATGACCCTGATCATTAGGTGGCTCTTCTCGGTTCAGTCTCTTCAATGCCAAGCTCCACTGATCTCTCCCTCCCCATACCTCCTCCCCTGTTGTCTCTTCTCAGTCTGCTCTATCCTTAAATAGAGGATCACTGGAAATAGCAGGGGTTTTTTTTCTTTCACTTTTTCACCTTTTTTTTTTTTTTTTTTAGGGCACAAACTTTGTTCCTAGTGCTTTAGGGCTCAGATGTGTGAAGATCAAAAAGCCTGGCTCTTAGGACTCAAAGCTGTGCCTTAGAAACTGAGACAGCTTCTCTGTGTTTCTGTCCTATCAGCCATCCCCTGATAGAAAGAATTCCTTGGTGCAAATGGTAGCGGTGGGGGGCAGGGCTCGGAGGATTTAGAGAAATCAGTGGGGAGGGGCTCTGTTTATACCTCAAGATATTATCCTGCAAAACTATTGTCTCCTTCCCTATTTTTTCCCTCCTCTTTATTATTACTATACCTACTTTAAAAGAAAAATCAACAGAGGGTTAGACAAGCTGGTCCTGTGTCAATTCCAGGACAGACACCCTGAGACGTAGTTGAGAGCACAAGCAGTTGGGGGCTGTGATGAGAGATGCAAGGAGGAAGCAGATGGATTAGGGAAAGCTCCAGGTCCTTGAGTTCATCTGCCACCTGTGAAAGGAAAAGTGGAGGAGGCAGGATTTGGGGGAGTGAAAGCCTCAGACCACAGTGGGTAGCTGACAGAGGCAGGGAGCCCTAGAGCACAGGTAGCGCATTAGAGACATACCATATTGAGAAGAAGTGTCTGGGTCCTCCTACTCTCACCACATTCAATCACTGGCTGGGGACTGCCCAGGAAGCACATCATGGCATTAGCTCAAAAGCAGATGCTGAAGCTGCAGTGGTTCCAGGTGGTCAATTACACTCCTTGCTCCTAAGCAGTAAGTCCCTTCTTGAAGAGGGATCCGAGTAGCACACGTCCATGGCTGCTGTATGTGCCCATGGCCATGTCAGCATCAGTGACAGAACGGGGGCTGGCACCTGGTACCTGGATGCCAGGTTTGGTGTTCTCTTCACTCTACTGGGACACTTACAAGACCGTCAGACCACCACCACGTGGCATCTAATTATGCATTCAATTGCATGGCATAGACACGGAGAGCCGCTGAGTTTCAGAGATTGGAGAGATCTGTGTGGATTACTGTAACCAAGCACAGACTCCTTTGGAGGATGCTGCCTTGAGGCCAACAAACCACTGTACCTGTAGCTACAAATAACCAATTTGTCTGATTTCTCTGATAGTACCACATCCCGTGTCAGGCTCCCTACCTTGGGAGTTTCAAAACATCTGGTAAAAATTAAAGATTTTGGGCAGATTCTGCAAGTCCTGAAGTTTGCCGAAAGTTCTCTTAGGCAGCAGACCTGTGGATGATGAAACATGTTTTCTCCTAATCATTTGGACAGAATCCAAATGACAGTGGGTGGTCCTCGAGAGTGAATAGCCCTGGCTTCACGTGTGACTAACGAGCTAAGTTTCTCAAAAGGTCCCCTTAAATGTAGTCATGAAGGGCACTGCTGGAAGGCGGCCAGGCTTGGCAGCATTGGTGGAGTTTGTCTAACCTGCCCTTCTCTCATTTCTGCATTTTGGTAAGGATAGTGATAATAACAAAACAGAAACCATGGCTGTGGAAGGCCAAATCTTTACACTGCTGACATTTTTCAAGAAGCGTTCAGATCAGGCTTTTGGTGGAAAGGGTATCATTACCCTTGCAGTCACAAAAAATTTTAAACTTTATTAATAATGCTGATAAAATAGTGATGGTTAACTTTTTTTTTCCACTAATGCTGGAAGAGGAACGGTGTTCAGTGGATTTTCTCATTTAACTCTTGCAATAGCCCTAAGAAGTAGACAGTATTTGATTTTACAGATGAAGAACCAATGCTTGGGAGGGTAAATGACTTGTTCAGGGTGGCATATATGGAATCATAGTTGAGGTGTCAACCCCACTCTTTCTGATTCCAAAGCCCATGCTTTCATTCACTACACTATAAACCTTTTTATTTCATGAATCCGACAAAATCATACAGTCTTCATGGGCCATTTTATAATTGGGAGCATGGCTCCAAGTTAATGGCAGTGTGAACTCTAGGACTCTACTCTCCTGTTTCCATCTGCAAGCACTTTGCCGCCATTACACTGATTAAGCCTGGCAAATTCATGGCCGGAGGGGGAATACCAATGGGTCTGAGTTTCTTGAGGCTCCGGGCATTGCCTTGAACAGTCTCCTTGCTTTTGCTCCATTTTAAGACTGTGGTGGCTTATTCCTGCTTTGAAGAGTTCCCATGCCTCTGGCAAATTGCTGGGAAACTGAACAAAGAGAGAAAATTGCCCAGACGAGGTATGCACATCAAACTGTCATCCTAGCTAGTATTTATTTAATTTTATTTTTTGAATTTTTAAAGCATTCCAGAAGGAGCAGCTGTGGCTCCCCACGCCACCGGTCCAAGATTGTGTTTGGTGAGAAACAAAAGTACGCTTCCATTAAGAAATAGACTTTGGAAAATTATCCTCAAGTGTTGATCCAAACTTCTTGTATGCCAACACAGAGCACGGGGTCAGGATCTCCTCTTCCCCTCCCTTCTGCCCATTTTAGCAGCCATGTAGTCTTTGCTTCTGTGCATTGTTATTTTTATCTGTAATTTTTGAGAAAGTGAAGTATCAGCAGTTGAGGGATGACTTGGGGAGAGACATTTTTATTGCTTAAATGATTCTTTTCAGGGAGGCAACTGAAGCCAAAAAGGGATCATTGCAAATCTAAAGGAGCTTGAGAAAATTTACACCCTCTAAGGTATTTTAAGCCTTCGGAATTATTTTGAGTGGAAAGACTTATTTTAGGCTTGTGGAGAGTCCTGTTTCATAATAGCAGAGCTAGACTCCAGCCAGGTGGTATGGTGTTAGGGAGTACTGGTTCTAGAACCATGCTTGCCTCTACCAGCTGGCTGGTGACTTGACCTCCCTGTGCCTCCACTGTTTATCTCAAAAGAGGGGGGCAATACCTGTTAACACTTACCTCATGGTATTGTTGTGAGGGTTACATGAGGTTCATTTACATGCTTATATTGATTAGGACTACTTCAGTTGAGAGTGACCAAAAACCTGACCCAAACCAGCCTAAGCCAAGAGGCAATTTATTGCTCACTGATGCGAAGTTCAGGAGTGGGGCTGGATTCCCAGCTCCAACAACGTTATCAGAACTTTGTGTCTCTTCAGCAAGATGGCAACAGTAGCTCCATCGCCCATATCCTTTCAGGGAAAAAGTCATGTTTTTGGCTCTGACTGGCATCATGTTCATCTCTGAACCAGTATTGAGGCCAGGTTGTGTTCATATATGATGTTCCAATTGGTGTAGGTTTGGGTCACATGGCTCGCCTCAGACTTAGGGTTGGATTCAGTTTTGAGAGAACCATATGGCCTGAAAATGTGTGATGTAATTACCCAGAGGGGAATTGTGGTTGGTCACCAGAGGGAGTAACCCAAGCCTATAGTTACTGGTAGTGCTTAGCACTGTGATTAGCTTATCTGTAAATTGCCCAGTGAATGGTGATACTATTATTATTGTTATTGTTAGCTTTCCATGAGGAAGGGACCCCTCCCAAAGCAAATCTCTCTGTGATACTTAACTACATTCCATGTTGGGGACTAAGAGAATCCTATATCACCCTAGCCAGCTATTTTTTTTTAAATTTTTTATTGTTATGTTAATCACCATACATTACATCATTAGTTTTAGATGAAGTGTTCCATGATTCATTGTTTGTGCATAACACCCAGTGCTCCATGCAGAATGTGCCCTCTTTAATACCCATCACCAGGCTAACCCATCCTTCCATTCCCCTCCCCTCTAGAACACTCTGTTTTTCAGAGTCCATCATCTCTCATGGTTCGTCTCCCTCTCCGATTTCCCACCTTCATTCTTCCCCTCCTGCTATCCTCTTCTCTTTTTTTTTTCTTAATGTATATTGCATTATTTGTTTCAGAGGTACAGATCTGTGATTCAACAGTCTTGCACAATTCACAGCGCTCACCATAGCACATACCCTCCCCAGTGTCTATCACCCAGCCCCCCCATCCCTCCCACCCCACCCCCCACTCCGGCAACTCTCAGTTTGTTTCCTGAGATTAAGAATTCCTCATATCAGTAAGGTCATATGATACATGTCTTTCTCTGATTGACTTATTTCGCTCAGCATAACACCCTCCAGTTCCATCCACGTCGTTGCAAATGGCAAGATCTCATTCCTTTTGATGGCTGCATAATATTCCATTGTATATATATACCACATCTTCTTTATCCATTCATCTGTCGATGGACATCTTGGCTCTTTCCACAGTTTGGCTATTGTGGACATCCTAGCCAGCTATTTGTCACTGCCTCCCCTCTACCATGCTTTCGCCTTTGCTCTTTGCCCACTCCCATGCCACCGTCCTCACTCTCTTGTTAATTACTGAAATACAACCTATCCTTCAAAGCCCACCTCATCTGTGGAAAATTACCCATTGGTTCTAGCCCTACTCTCTCATCTCAGAAGTGCTTCAGCTGTCAATGTCTGTACAAAGCCCCTCAAGTGTGCAAGTCCTGTAAGACAGTGTATCTTCCACTCAATATATGACTCTAAAATAATAGTATGTAATCATTCTATTACATCATGGTGGTTTAGAATATGGACACCCGTCTTCTTCACTAACTTAATGTTGGAACTTGGTGTGGACCATGGAAACGTCTGAGCCTCAGTTTCTTCATCTGTAAAAGGAGGACTACCCCCACTACATGAGATCATGCATGTAAAACACAAACTAAGCATTATAGCACACACTCACACACATACCTTATCTTCCTGTAAGCAGCTTGAAAGTAGGGCGTATATACCCACCCCACCATCTTTGCTTCTCTCAGCGTTAACTTGTGTATATTATTATTTAAGCGGTAACAACAAGAATCACTGGCTAGAAATTAACATTCAACCTTCACAGGTAAATCAAAGCTTAAGGTTTTGTTTTTGTTTTTTTCTACTAAAGTACTGTGACTTAAAAGTTTCAGGTTCTCTTCTAGATCCAAGATTTTGTGAAACACCAGATTGGGAAGTTTCTGCCACATTGGCTCAGGTTTTGTCCCACTGCCTTTTCTGCCTCTGTGGATGGTGTACCTAACCCTGTATTTGGGGAGATGGGGTGACAAATGACTGAGCAATGTGTCCAGCCTGTGCCATGGAGCAAAATGAAGAGTTGTACATTTCAAGAGCATCAAATGTTCTTTCTCTGGAGATTAGATTTTGCTGAAAAATGACATAGGCACATTGGAGTCATTAAGAATTCTTAAAAAATCAGGGAAGCAAAGAAGCTTGCTAACATCCTCTTAATAAAGTCTGGTTTCTGCTGACAGGACCCTAAATAAATGCACTTGGATGGATGCTCCCCACCTATTGGCAGGTTTTGGGAAGCAGCCAGCTGTCTATTGGGGGGTTGCAAAAGCCTTCTGTCCTCCATGTTAAATGAGGACATGGTATGGAGGAGCAAGAGCTAGGTCAGCAGATAACTGGACACAAGTTGAGTCCAGGCCCTGGCCTCCATCCGTTGTGTGCCCTGGACAAGACATTTAACATAATCACTTACGTTTTAGTCAGCAATTTTTTAATTGTGACAAACACCTACCGAAACCAGCTTTTTCAAAGAGCAACATAGACTTTTAAGTTTCTTTTCAGGGTGAAATTCACATTAAAAAAGTCACCATTGTAGCCATTTTAAAGTGTACAATACTGTGGCTTCTAGTACAGAGTTGTGTACCCCTTATCACTCTCTAGCTTTAGAGCTGTTTTTATTACCCCAAAAAGAAATCCCATGCCATTAGACAATCCACTTTCAATTCCTCCTTTCCCCAGGCCCTGGCAACCACCAATCTGCTTTCTGTCTCTCTGGGTTTGCCTGATCTGGGCATTTTGTGTACCTGGAATAATACAATATGTGCCTTTTGCATCTGGCTTATTTCATTTGGAATTACATTCTCGAGGTACATCCATGTTGTTATAGGTACCAAGAGTTCATTCCTGTTTCATGGCTAATATTCCAATATATGAATATACCATATTTTGTTTATCCATTCATCAGCTTATAGACATTTGGGTTATTTGCATGTTTTGGCTACTATGAGTAGACTATTGAATTCTGCATGTCCACGAATGTGGGGGACATAGTGTCTAGGTGGCTCTACATAGCCCCACAGTCCAGGTAGCCTATGGAGAGTAAGAAAGTATCTGGTCTCAATTCCAAATCCTTAGGCAAGGGACTCTGAGAGGTGTGGTCATACAGCAGCTGTCCTCCTGAGCAGGGGCTGTGAGTCCCTGTGATGTGGGGGGCAGGGCGGCTTCTCTAAGGACTACAAGGGCAGAGCAGGCTTATAAGGCATCTCTGTTATGAAATAATTGTGTGTGGCTGTCACTTAGCCTTTTTTTGTCTCATGAGGTCAGTAGCTCCTTTCCCATCTTATAAATGAGGACCTCGATACCTGAGCCTCCATTTCCTCAGTGATGAAATGTAGATACGAGTGGAGCTAGTAAATACTGTGAGACTTGAACAGAATGCTCACGAGAAGCTCCTATAGGTTGTAAAGAGCTATAGGTGCCCCATGTACACCAGTTGCCCATCCCTGACACTTTCCCAGAACATTCATTATTCCTTTCTCCAGGTTGCTACCATACTTGGTTTACACCTCGCTCGCTCTCCTGCAATGCCACCTTCTCGGTACTCTATTTTGTTGGCTGGTGTCTCAAGCTCCCGGATGTAAGGAGAGCAGGCAGTGCATCTCTGAGTGCCTCGGACCCAGCTGAGGGGCCTGGCACATGTAGTTGCTCACTGAAGAGGAAGCCAGTGAATGATGGAGGAGCCCACCATCCCTTCCATTGCCACGAACAAACACCCCACAGACTCCAATTTCATTTCTTGATTTGAGGAGGGAGGCTGCCCCATGCAGGCAGAAGTGCTTGCTGGTTTTCTCCGAGCCCCTGCTTCGTTCCCTCCACAGTGAGTCTTCCTCCTATTCACTCTCTAGAGATGTTTTGGAAACCAAATGGATGGACTGAAAAAAAAGCACTCTTCCTCGGGACACAGCAGTGAAGTTCTGGGGGAGAATGATAAGAGCCCAAACTGCCTACTCTGTCTTCCCAGCCCTGGTTGGCTCTTGCTGGGCAATGAGCCTCTCCTTTCCTTGTAGCTGTGCAAAAACCTCTCTCACCTCCCAGGAGCATGCCAGGTAATGGCTGCCTGGGGCTTCTAGCTTACCAACCATGTTATAGCATATTTATGTCTGATATTTATCAGATTATCTAATGGGTGGTTCTGAAGTCACTAGATAGCTGTTGCCTCTTCTAACGTCTCTCCAGATGCCAGTCTTTTTGCAATTCCACAGTCAGCTTATTTTGGCAAAGAAATGGAGGTGGGGTCAACTGATTTCCATCAGGGCTGAGTGTGAAGGATCAAGTGTGTCTCTGTAAAGCTGAATGGGAGGATGGGCCTCTTACAGCTGGTGTTAAGCTGCCAATGAGCCTGCAGCTTTGCCGGCAGCACGGTCAGGCCATGGCCCCACACAGGTTCCTATTGTTCAGGACCTTTGTCATTGCCCTGCTCCAGCATGTCTTGGCAGCAGGGGTCCCCTTATCTTCTCCCTGATGGTCTAGCAAGGATGTGAAATTGAAAAGGTGCCAAGGCAAATGGAAAGAAATAGCCATGGACATTGGGTTTTGGGTTTAGATACTCTGGAACTTTGTGGACGAGGCCGCTAGGGGTGGATAGAATAGGATAGGAAATCTTCCTCTGCAGTAAGATCTGAGGAAGAGGGTCCAGTGTCCAAGGGGATATTAGAGGTAGTATAGCTTATAGCTGTGCTGCCCAAGATGGTAGCCACTAGTCACATGTGGCTACTGAGTGCTTGAAGGAGGGCAAGTCTGAATCGACATGTGCTGTAAGTATAAAATAAATACCAGATTTCCTGAACTGGGTAACAACAAAAAAGTACAAAAACAAAAAAAAAACCCAAACAACTCAATTTGTATTGACTTAATTTTAAAATTAATTTTTACATGTTGAAATAATTCATTTTATATAACCCAATATCAAAACATTAAAATTAATTTTAATAACTTTATTTATTTTTTAAGATTTTATTTATTTGACAGACAGCGAGAGAGGGAACACAAGCAGGGGGAGTGAGAGAGGGAGAAGCAGGCTTCCCGCTGAGCAGGGAGCCCGATGCGCGGCTTGATCCCAGGACCCGGGGTTCATGACCTGAGCCGAAGGCAGACGCTTAACGACTGAGCCACCCAGGCGCCCCTAATTTTAATAACTTTAAATGTGATTTTTTTACTTTTTTTAAATGTGCCTACTAGAAAATTTTAAATTACAAAATGGATTCCTTTATACTTTTATTGGACAACACTGGTTTAGAGGTCAAGGGTGTAAGCTCTAGAGAAAGACTGTGAATTTGAACCCTGGCTTCACAAATTGCTAGCTGTGTGACCTCTGACAAATTACTTAACCCAGTGGTTTTCAGACCTTCCACAGAGACCCATGGCTCTGGTGTCTTACAATAGTATTGTAATAGTATGAAGTAGTATTTCACAATACTACTCATTGTACACATGCAAACACATATTTTGGAATAGAACAGAAGAAACAATACTTCCGTGTGGTTTGCACTCTGATCTGTTCTGTTTCATTCCATTCCTGTCCTCTCTCCTGTGTACTCATTTAAAACAATGCTTGTCATGACTGGATAAGTTCATTTATAACCCACTAATGAGTCACAAACTTCAGTTTGAAAATCCAGGCTTAACCTCTCTGCCTCACCTCTCTTATCTGTAAATGGAACATATACTACCATGATCTCTTAAAGCTATTTTGCGAATATACATAAAATGTATGTAAAGCCCTTAGCACAATTCCTGGTACATAATGGAACCCTTGATAAATGGAAGAAAATATTGCTCGAAATGGATCTTCAGTTTTCCATATAAACACTTAGCAGTGTGGGGTCAGTAGGAAAAACTCTACTATACATTAGCTGCTTATATTGCTGACGATATTTTAAATGGACCTTTAAGATTTGAACTAATGTTTTTTGCCGAAAGGAAATCCTCTGGTGTGAGGATGTCCAGCATTTCCATAGTGGGAAAGGTGACTCCCAGCCCACCTTTGATGTCATGGGGCCAGTCCTTGATTAGAGCTCTTAGGTTCTTCTCCTCTGTGTGTATGGCTGTAAATTCTCAGAGGAAAGGTACTGTCTTTGTTACTGCTCCATCATATCCAGGACACTGAGGGGACTTGTGTGGCCCAGACTTGGGAGCCATGGAATCTGGGGTTCAGACTGTGGCTGTGCTGCACAGTGTGTTTTTTGACCTCTTGTCTTCAGTGCCCCTGCTCTCGGCTCTCCCATGAGGGCTGAATGGCATGTGGTACATGATGAGCCGGCCATAGAGCTGGACACAGGATGTAGAGGTTGTGGTGGTTGCTGAGCTTGGTAAGTGTTGAGTGGACCCCTCATTTCCCTGCACCCCCATCACCCCTGGTTCACAATCAGAGCACCTTTGATTCTAAGCACTAGAACGTACTTGGGGCTACTTCCAGTGTGACTGGAATCACACAAAGTTCACCTGCCCTGAACAGGGTTTCTGAGAATGGATCTTTCCATTGCATCAGGCCCAGTTTCTCAGATGTGCTCAGGCAGAGCAGGAAGGTGACCAGAAACTGCCCAGGGCAGCTCCCTGTGGCTGCTGAGCCCCTGGGCTGGAGCAGAGTTGGTCTGGCAGGGTGTCCATAGAACGGATGGATGGATCTGTCCCCCAGGATCTGCTCACCCAGCAAGGGCAGATCCGTGTTCTCCATGGACATTGCCCCTCTGCTGTGGGCTGGCAGCCAGCAGGCCTGGCAAGTCATGTCAACTCTCAAGCCTCAGTTTCTCCATTTGTCAAAAAACAAAACAAAACTCCAGAGGGTTGTGAGGTTTCAAAGCAATTCAGTCCTATGTGTGTGTAATTGCTTTTACCAAGCCCTGGGCCCACAGCAGGCTCTGGAGAGGATAGTAAGATGGATAGAATGCCTCCTCTCATGGAGCTCACCATCTTGGGTGTTGTCACCCCCTCCTCTTTGCTCTGTTGGTGAAAGAAGGATTCCCAGCCTCAGGTCATGGGGACGACTGCACAGGGCACCTGACGCTGGATACATAAGGACAGCAGTTTGTTACTCATGTATACTCACAGCATATGGAGTAGGACACTGCAAACCATGCAGGCCCACTTGGGGTTGCTGTTGGGAACAGAGTGAATGACTGGGGACTATAAGATGTAGGCTCTGTAGATTAAGAGGGTAGAATGACCCTTGGTTCCCACAGAAGGCTGTGATTGGCTTGTTGAATAATTCCATGAGCTGGCAAGGAGCTGAAACCCGCCTCTAAGGGATCAGTAGAAACTGTGTCTGGTCCCCCTTGATAAGGAGGACCTTTTCTGTGGGAGCACAGTTGGGAGGGGGGAAAGTTGGGGTTAGGCTATCCAAAGCCCTCCCTGTTTCATATGTCAAGGTGGCAGATAATACTGGACCTTAATTTAATTAATTTATTTTTAAAGATTTTATTTATTCATTTGAGAGAGAGACAGAATACAAGCAGGGGGAAAGGGAGAAGCAGACTCCCTGCTGAACCTGGAGCCCAACGTGGGGCTGGATCCTAGGACCTGGAGATCATGACCTGAGCTGAAGGCAGACGCTTAACCATTTGAGCCACCCAGGTGCCCCTGGACCTTAATTTTAGCCTTTATATCTCATAGGAGAGGAGACACACTTGAAACATGTCTTTATAATACACTATAATGCTGGTTCTGTAGGTGATGTGTACCTTTCAGAGTATATCTAACTCAAAGTTCAGGAGTTTAGGGAGAAGATTCCTAGAACTCATGACATCCAATGTGGGATCCCATAGGACCGAAGTTCAGAAGCCAGGGGCTTGGTCACCAAGTGCTTCACCTGTACGAAGGGTGATGGTCACAGCCTCATAAAGTGTCATAGAATGTGCCACACAGAAGCTGTTCTGAGTATCCCATCCCTGTCTTTTTCTCTCCAGTGCATTCCATCTTCTACCCACCCCACGTTAATCCTTCAGGTCACTCTCTCTGGATCAGCTCTTCCCAAGGTGTGATCCAGACCAGCAACATCTGCATCCCCTGGGAACATCTCAGAAACAAAATTTTAGAACCCCATTCCAGAGCACATGACTTTCTAGTTTTAATCCCCTGCATCATCATCTTCTTCTTCTTCTTTTTTTTTTTTTTAAGATTTTTAAATTTGTTTATTTGACAGAGGGAGAGTGAGAGAGCACAACAGGGGAGTGGCAGACGGAGAGGGAGAAGCAGGCTCCCCACTGAGCAGGGAGCCCAATGCGGAGCTAGATCCCAGGACCCTGGGATTCTGACCTGAGCCAAAGGCAGCTGCTCAACCAACTGAGCCACCCAGGTGTGCCCCCCCTCCCCCGCATCTTCTTTGTCCTCAGCTCTTGAGTTAGTATGGTGAGTAGAGCACAGCCTTCAACAGGATGGGTTTGGAATCTGGGTTTGGATCCTGTTTCCACTACTTACTGGCTGTATAACTTTCGTGAGTCACCTAACTTGCCTGAATCTGTTTACTCATCTGTAAACTGGCTGTCATAACAATAGCCACCCCCTAGGGGTGCCATGAGGATTAAATGAAATGATGTGGTAAAGGGTTTAGCCCAGTGCCTGGCATTTAGTAAGTGCCCAATAAATGTTAGTGATCATTATGGAGCTCCTAGGGTTTGAATCCCATCTTTACCATCTCTTGGCTATGACGCCTGAGAAAGTTGCCATCTTGGTACTTCAGATTCCTCATTGATGAAGTGGGGATAATGGTAGTAATAAATGAAAAGAGTTGTCATAAGGAAGAGTGAGATGATGAATGCAAAGTGCTGGTGTAAAGGAATGACTTAATAAAGATCACCTATTACCTCTATAGTCCATAGTCCCTTTATGGAAACTTCTTGGCTCCCTACCATGCTGTCACTTGGAGAGTGCCAGCTAGACAGAAATTGGGTGCCACCAGCCCCAAGCAGTGAGCCCCCACCCTCTTGGGGAAGGACCTTCAGGCCGCATACTTTTTCTCTTTCTTCCTAATTTCGTGTCTCTTTAGAGACCACTGTTGCCAGGTCAATCACGTTCTTTGCTTACATTTTTGGCAATAACCTTTTTTTGTTGGATTTTAAACAGGGGAAAAGATTCCTTGTAGCTCTATTGCTCTCCTCCCCCCAGCCCACCCCCCCCTTCCTCTGGACACCTGGAGCTTACAGAAGTTCAAGCATTTTAATTAGAAAAGAAACCCACTGATAAGGTGGGAACATTTGTCTACCTCAGGCGAACCTGAGTTGCTTTAGGCCCCCGGATAGCTTGACTCAGTGTGGGGGAGATGTCACCCATCCATCCCTAAGCTGTCCCTTTTCTCCAGAGAAATGATTTTAAAGCAGTTGTCCTGCATCTTTTGAACTGAATATATAAAGTTAGTCTTCATTATTCAGGGTTCAGGTTTCTTTCTGTAGGTTTAGTGTGTTGTAGTCTTATTATTATTACTGTTGTTTTTCTAAATTAGCCACCTCCACAAGAAGGAAAGAGAAGGCCACTCTTACTTACTGAATGCCTACTATGCACCAAGCCCTCTGCTAGGTGCTTGGCTAATGCTACTTCACTTAATGTTTAGCCAAGTGTAAGAGGTATGTGGTATTATGTCCATTTTGTAGGTGGGAAGACTGAGACCCAAAGGGAATGTGGAGAGTAGGGCATGCTCTTGGCAAAACTGTGAAGAAGATGACATTTTTTCTGATTGGTGCCTCCCTCTCCGAGCCTGTTGTCTTCAGGTTCCCAGCGTTCTTCTGCCTCCTCTGATCACTTTGGGCAGGCAAGTAAGACCCTATCTCTCCAGGCCAACTCTCTCTCCAGCAGTGGGCCATAGTTTAGTCCATTTTTTTTAACTTTTATTTTCATTAAAACTTACACATTCTTGCTTCCATTCATTCAGCATTATGTCTTTTTTTTTTTTAAAGATTTTATTTATTTATTTGACAGAGAGAGACAGCGAGAGAGGGAACACAAGCAGGCAGAGTGGGAGAGGGAGAAGCAGGCTCCCCGCTGAGCAGGGAGCCCGATGTGGGGCTTGATCCCAGGACTCTGAGATCGTGACCTGAGCCGAAGGCAGACGCTAACGACTGAGCCACCCAGGTGCCACCAGCATTATGTCTTTTTCAAATGCTAATCTAATAAATGAATTCCAGGTTGAATGCTGATGATTTAACATAAATTATCTTGTCTAAAATTATTCTCTCCCCTGAATGCTCTGTACTTCAGCTTTTAAGGTCCAGAGTTGAAGTGATGAGCCTGGATCACTTGGCTGCAATGTGCCAGGATGGGGACACAGTGCTTGTTCTGACAGTGTGGTCATTTTAATCTACATGTGTGAATACTGTTAGAGTCTGGGGTCTTGTCGTTCAGATGATAGGAGCAATGCTTTCAGATGGACAGGGTGGAGAGCTGGTGGTGGTGCCAGGTGTCCCAGCACCGGTGTGGTTAACTCTGACCTCTCTGAGCTGCTTGCTCTCCTCTGCCTCCATTCCTTTTTTAGAATGAAGATGTGTAATACCTTTATGCTGCCTAGTTTTTCAGTAGAATGGGAGACATGGAGAAGTACCTCCCCTCCCAGTGGACCTCATGGTGAACATACAGGCAGCCCTTCCCAGAGATGCTCCACTGCCCAGCTAACCTCACTTATGCAACTGGCTGTCAAATCTCTGTCCCCCACCTGAGTCCCTAACATGCCACAGCCCTGTGAGGTTTGCCTCTGTAGAGTACCTTCATTTGGCACTGGGGATGGTGGATCTCTTTCAAGGGTAGGGGTGCCCTGGCTTCCCTATTTCTTCATGCTGGTTGCTACTTGCAGATTTCTTTATAAAGTAAGTGCGGATTACCTGACACCTGCACTGTATGCTAACAACTAATTAGAGCATAACCAAAATATTGCAGAGCCACATGGCTCCCTGAGCTGAAAGCCCAGGCTTAAATCCTCTTTCTGTTGTAATTTCAGTGGTGCATGCAGTGGATTTTATGAAGGCATTTTGTTTAAGTATCACGTCCCCACGAGGTCCCTAATGCTATTCCAGACCTCAGCATCTTGAGCATGCTAAGCCCTCGGAGGGGTCTGACAGGTGAGAGTTGCTTCTGATTGCTGAGTCCTGATTCTGGTGCAGGTCGGAAAGGGCAGTGACAGGCCTAGGGTCACACAGGGGCAAAGGGCAGAGTTCTTTCCCTGTTTGTGCATGGGTGGCTCATTGACCCCTGGATTAATCATCACTATCTGCCTACTAAGAGGCTCCCTGGTCGTCATTCCCTAGCCAACCCCGGTGGATTTCCTTTCTAGTATTAGTAATTCACAATCATTTATTTCCTCTCCCTGCCTCCCCCTCCCCTCACCAAGATTTTTCCTTCCATTCAGTCAACAAATATTAGTTGAGTATGTACTGTGGCCCAGGCAACATGCTTGCAGCTGGGGATGTAAAAGTGAACAAATTGGAGAAGGTCCCTGCCTTATATTTTAGCAAGGGATGTGGGGAGGAAATAAAAGCATAGCATATGAGAGAATGGAGAGAGAAAACAGGGAAGGGAACAGAATGTGACAGGGATGCAGGTTGCTCTGTTGGATAGGGTGCTCAATCAGGGCAGCTTCTTGGATGAGGTGATATTTGAACAGAAACCTAAACAAAGCAAGAACAAAGACCATCTGATTTACCTTACTCACTGGTATCCTTGGGTCCTAGCCCAGGGCCTGGCACAGAAAATGGTCTTAATAAATATTTGTAAAATGAACAAATGAAGGAATAATTGAATGCATGGAGGAGAATAGAATCCAGGTCTGTAGCTTTTCTTGTGTTATTCTAGGTCCCCCAGGATGGGTATCAGGTCAGTTTGCTTTAAGAAGCTCCCCTGTTTCTAATTGCTACAAGGGCAATATTCTGCGAGGGAGAGTGTTGGAAAAATGCAGATTTGGACTTGTGGCTGAACAACCTGAATTTTGTTTTCATGGCGATTGACCAAACTTTTCCTGTAGTGTCTTTAGCTAGGAAATGGAGAGGGCAGTTTGACTACTAAATCTATGCAGTATGGATAAGAAAGAAATAATAAGGGAATAAATACATGCACAGATATGGAAATAATACCTAATGAGCTGGGACCTTGCATTGTTTATCATTTAGTTTTTATAACAACTCCATGATATTAGAACCATTAGAAATGCCATTTTACAAATGAGAAAATGGTAGCTCTGAACACTTAAGTAATTTGCTTAAGGTAATGAATTATTAAAGGGAAGGGTCAGGATTTGAACTCGGCATCATCTCTTTCTAGAGTCTGAGATTTTAACATCCTTCATTCTTGCCTCCCTCCCTGGAAATGTGCCTATGCTGCCTTATTCTCTGTAGCTCATTCTCTAAAGCTTCTCTTTAAGTAGAGTTCCTCAATAGTGGCAATTAATGATTTACTAATAACATTAATGAAGTGAAACAATGCTGGCATGGTTTTTCTCCTGGCATCATGCCTAAGTGCTTTTCTAGCTTATTTGATTTACTAATATAAGTATTTATGGAATGGAAAAGCCATCCCATGACACATTCAGAAAATACAGACAGCAGATCATTTATCTTTATGCTGCTTAAAAGACTGCTCTTCAGAAGGATGAAGAGCATGAAATCTGGTCTCTCATTCCCTTGACCAACCTTTCTAACTCACTTTCTGATGAAGGGACGCCACCTGCCATCTCTTCTTTTGTTCAAATATGAAGGCTTAGTGAATGTCTGATTCCCATTCCATCATTATTGTGCATTCACTATTTAGGCTGTATTCTATAATTAATTTAGGAGGTAGGTCACACCTTACCCTGTGATCAGAGAGGAAGACAGATTTAATTTCCATTTGTGGAAGAGAAAGCCAAAATTGGTGACTTCTTAGATGACTGTTTCTTGAGTGGTCTTTGGGATTGGTTGAGCAGTTTATTAAAATAGATTCTTGGGTTCCACTGCACACACATGGAATTGGACTCTGAGGGTGGGGCTCCCCAAAGTGTATTTTTAATAACTTTCCCCAGTGATTTTAATGTTTAATTAAGTTTAAGAATTTCATTTTAGAATTTATACCAATACATACTTCTAAAGTTTTTAACAGATCATCTCAGGGGCTGATTCTGGAGCATGTCCAGGAAGACTGACCAGGTCTGTGAAAGGGACTCAGAACTCAAGTGTTTGGGTGTCAGTTTAAGGAATTTGTGTACTCTGGAGGACTGAAGACTTGGCATCTTCAAATATTTGAAGGGCTACCTTGGGATTAGACTTGCTCTGTGTGGCTCTAGGGAGCAGAGCTAGGACCAGTGAGTCACTAGAAGTTATAGTCAGGCAAATTCAGCTCATCAGGAGCAGGAACCTTCTAATATTCAGAGCAGCCCAGAATAGAAAAGGTGGCTTCTTAAGGTGGGAAGTTCCCCATTAGTCACTGGAGATGTGCATGTTGGACATGACCTACAGGTTTGGGTAAGAAAGTATTCACGTAGACAAAGAGGTTAGTCTTTCACAAGGTCCCTCTAATACTGGCATTTTATTATTTTATAATTCATTTCCTCTTTCCAAAAGTTGTAATCAGGGGTGTGTGTGCACTTGCACATGAAGGGTATGCATATGCTTGTGGGTGTGCTCTAGGAAGAGTTATGGATTTATTCATTATTCAACAAATATCTTTTGAGGGCCTCCTATACACCAATTTCTGTGCCAGGCATTGGTGATTCAGAATTGCCTAAGACACAGTTCTTGCCCAGAAGGATGTCCTAGTTTATTGGGGGAGACTGACTAATAGGTAGAAAATTATAATGACCTGTGGTAAATGCAATGAAAGCAGCAGGTACAGGCCATTTGGGAGCACCAAGAAGGAGTCTTTACCCAGGTTATGGATGTGTGGGGTGGAGACGAGGGCTTAGGAAAGGTTTCTTGGAGGAGATGGTATGATTTTGACCCCTGAGGTCGTCCATGGAGGCCAACACATTGGAGCAAGAATCATTGGGAGAGAGTGGACATGCTGCAGAAGTTTGCGCATTTGGAGAAAAAAGTGTGAAGCTACAGAGGTTTGCAATGAGGCTGAGTGTAGAGGTGTCAGATCACCAGAGACCCTGTGCTGCATGAGAAGAAATCTGGGTTCCATCCTATAAGTGATGGGGGTTCCTTGAAAATTTTAAAGTAGTGGAGCGATATGGACTAGTCTCTTCATAAGTAAGATCATGCTGGCAACAATTTGGAGCTGTCTTATCAGTGTTACCTGGTGTTGAGCAGATGTTGGGATGGCATGGTGATCCCGTTGGCTAATAATCATGGACACTATGGAGCAACACCGAAGAAGGACTGTGGAACTCAGGTGACACAAATATTGTTGTCTCATAGATGCTCCTCGTTAGGAGCGCCTCTTCACAGCATTAGCCTTGACTTTCTGTCGTGCTTCCCCATCACTACCACTATCGATCCAGTGTTTCATTAAGGTAGGCCATTGAGTAACCTTGGATGCGGACCTAAAAAAAACAGGGATCAGGGATGAAAACCTCAGCATGTGTTTTTTCTAACTTTAAGCACTTTATAGGTATCTACCAGATACACTGGTGCCCAGAATATACTGGAACATATTTGCTTCGGTGTTCCATACCTCCCTGCCAAGGCATAGTAAAAAGACCACACTCTTAAATTTATTCCAAATATTTCTCTTTTTGATTCCCCAGTATTTCATATGGATGTAGTGGGGTTGAAAAATTAACTGAGGGGTTTAGGAATAGTGCAGATTTGCTGGACCATTTATGTACATGGGCTCTGTTGCCTTCCTGTTTGTACACAAACATCTTTGTCAACACCAACCAAGGAAACATACGTGTGGTAGCAATTCTCTGTTTCTTTTGCTTATCAGTGAGTGACACACTTGTTGCAAGAAAACAAGTATGACCAAAGACCAATTCTTTCCTGCTTCTTTTGCTTGTTGGAGGTATTTTGTCATGTTGCTAAGTTACTACTATTGAAGGATTCTACTTTGGGGAATGGGAGTTATGTTAAAACATCTAATGAATATCCTACCAGAGACCTTCACAATTTGGTAAGGGTCTACAGTGGCCTTAGAAGGTGAATGGATAAAGAATGAACCCTCAAAGTTCTTGGAGACAAACCCCACAGACACATAAAAAGCATTCTAATCACAATACATAATTATAACCTGGAGTACATCACTGACAAAAAGAGTCAAATTAGGAAGCTTTAGTATTTAACCAATAAATTGTCTGGTGACTTCTTGAAACTCTTATAGGGTGCATGGGAATAAAAAGAAGGGATAGTCATCTTCTTCAAAGAGTAAATGGCCATGATTCAGATTCTTGCTAGGCCTCTTGCCTCTTCTCCGTGGGACTAGTTCCTGCTGAGGTACTTAGGATTCTTCAAAGATTTATCCACTCATTTACCAAATAATTATCAAGCTGGACATTAGGGACACAGCAATAATAAGGTAGATATGGCCTCTAGCCTCATGAAGTGTACACTTTCTGTTCCTGCTAGACCTGTCTTATATTTGTCAGGATTCTGTTTATGTAAGTGACAGAAACCTGTGTTAAACTGGCTTAAGTAAAAAGAATTAATTTGCTCTAGAAACTAGGGATCCAGGGCCTAGGTATATTCAGTACCTCAAGTAATGTCAGGGAGGCTGTCTTTCTCTCACTACCTCTCGTCTCTGACTTTCTCTGTTTCCAAGTTCATTCTGTGCTACCACAGACAGGTGTCTTTCATATAGTCATGGAAGATGGTTGCTAACAGATCAGGCTTCAATGGTTCCAATTTAGGACATCCATGGCAGAAGGAGAATTTACCCTTTTTTAATGCCTGTCTATTAAACTTAGAGAAGAGCCCTGATTGGCTCTGCTCAGACCGTGCTGAGCAATCAAAGCAAGCCATGACTTGCTGGCCTGGTGCTTAGGATGGGAGATGATGGACGGCAGTAGAAGCAGGTGGGTCTGATCAAGATGTGGACACTGGAGAGAAATGTGTTGAGCAATTACCATGAACAAAACTTCACATTGTGGTCAGCTGAACTGGTCAATCTAGAAACCTCAAGAGTCCTTTATACCTTACTCTCATAGGTCTAAACCAGCACCTGCCAGATGTGGCCTTCTTGATTTCCTCTTTCCTGATCGCACTCAAGTAAATGTTACTTCCTAGAGGGTCTCCTGGCTTATTAGGGGAAGAAAATTAGGACTTCTCTACTCTTCTCATCAGATGTTTCAGCCTATATACAATGGCTCCATTATGTTTTCTTGACTCATTACAGGACTAATAAAAGCAAATAGAATTACTAGTTTGGCAAGACACAAACACAAACACAGAGGTGATACCATGTGATAGGTATCTGCAGTTTTGTATCATGAGCCATAGAAGGTAATAGGGATAAAATAAGAAGATTGGTCCCTTGTCTTCAGTGAGCTTACAATCAATTTAAAGAGAAAACAGAAAAGTCAAACAGGGAACTCTAGAACATGACATGTATTTGTGAGCATTCAATGATAAAATAATGTGCTGAATTATCATCCTAGAATAGAATTGTAAAGAATAAGGAGCTGAGACTGTTTCTAAGAGTTTTCATGGCCTTCTCTGGCTGGAGTTATGCCAGTGGTCATTAAGGAAGGCTTTCTGGAAAGGATGGAACTTAAAGTGGGTCTTTAGAAATGAACTGAAGAGATTATGTGCCGAGGATAGAATTTTTACTTTGTACTGGCCATGATTCACTTAGTTTCCTCCCACATAAGCTTTATAATGTGATGCTATTGCCTCTTATTATTAAGAACGGTCACTGGGAGACCTAGCCTCTTCTATATGTGAGAAAGGAGTTTACTAGTGTTGGAGACTGGAGGAGTGTTTGAAACACTTAGCATAAATGTATGATCTCTAAACAAAGATTATTAATGGAAACAGACCTTTGGGGGCCATCCCCTGCCTTTGATATTAACTAGATAATGATTTCCTTCCAAACATGGAATCAGGGTTGTCACAACTATTTCCTACATGAGCGACAACTGGTATGAGAATGTTGCAGTTGGCCATTCGTGAAGCACCCAGCTGCCTCCCTATAACCTCAAACTGTCCTCAGGGTAAACATCCCAGTAGAAAAACTGGGCTTACATAGAAATTATCTCAAGAATAATAGCTATCTTTCAGACCTTAAGTTTTTCCCTCAAAGATCCTGCATTCTCCAAATTAGATTTTCATAATCTCTGGATTTTACCACACCTTTCTGAAATAGGGGTCCAGGCTGGGCTGAGAAGGCCTGCTTCCTACAGGGGTTTCAGGGTGGCACTTGTAACTGAGACAACAGTTGGGTGGGTGTTGGTGGTTGCGGGGATGAGTGCTGCCTACTTTCAGATTTTAGGTGATGCCACAGCTTGCCAGCCTTGCTCCTTCAGTCTCTGGGGACAACTTCTATCCTGTTGCATTCTGAATCAGTGTTTAACTGCTTGGGGAGGCTTCCTTTTCTCTAGGGCAGTGTCAGAAGAGAATTCTGAAATGAAGGCTCCCTGCCTGTGTTTCAGAAAGATTGCAAATAAATCCGGAGAAACGCCAGAGATGAGCCCAGAGAAGAGGCATCCTAGTTTTTTTTTTTTTTTAAAGATTTTATTTATTTATTTGAGAGAGCGAGAATGAGAGAGAGTACATGAGAGGGGGGAGGGTCAGAGAGAGAAGCAGGCTCCTTGCCGAGCAGGGAGCCCGATGCGGGACTCGATCCCGGGACTCCAGGATCATGACCTGAGCCGAAGGCAGTCGCCCAACCAACTGAGCCACCCAGGCGCCCCTGAGGCATCCTAGTTTTGACACCATCCTGAAATAGATGTGAAACCTGGCTCTGCCAGGAATGAATTATGTCCTAGGTAAATAAAAGGCTTTACCTGTTTGAGTCTTTGTTTCCTTAGGTGTGAAGTGAGATGAATAATACCCACCTTACTGGCCTAAAAAAGGTAGTTAGAATGGCAATAATCAAGAGTGTCAATATCTATTGAGCTTTCTTTGCACTGTACATTGCACTAGGGGCTTTAATCCTGTAATCCTCCTGTGCATAAAGGTATTATTATAATCATTTTATAAATAAGGAAACTGAGATTCAGAAGAGTTTAGCAGTTTGCTCAAGTTCACACAGTTGGTAAAAGGCAGAGTCAACTTTCCAACTGGGGCAGCCTCACCCCAAAAGTAGTGCTCCTAACCAATGTCTGATACTCCACAGCACCTGGTACAGAGTGTGCACTCTCTGATTGGCAGCAATGAGCAGTATTTGGGATCAAGGCTGTGGAGAGACCAGTGTGTCACGGAAATGAGGGAGGTGTTAGATAGGCTTTGGGACCGGGGTATGAGGTAGGCTGGTTGCTGGGATTGGCTAACATCCACAGTGCCCAGTCTGAGTCAAAGGCTGCCTTTCTTAAAGGTTTTGTATCTCATTACAGCTTTGTTGGGCTGAGATAAATGCAGGGGCTTTCTGCACAGGAACCCGTCAGAGGAGAATATGTTTCTGAGGAATTAATTGCAATTCCCTCCGCATCAGCCTGAACATTATTCATTCCCAGCAGATTATCATTAATCGGGTAAGCAGGGAGACAGAAACAGCCTCTGCTAGCTAATTTATTAACTTCTCCAGGATGAAGGGGTGGGAGTGGGCTGAGATGCTTGGATGTACTTTGAGGGATTTGGAGCAGAAAGCCCAGTGGTGAACAGTACCATGACCATGATCTAAATGGAGAGATTAACAATTTCTGGTCTCAACAAGTGTTAGGATGAGAGTTTTCTAAGACCTGTAATTTCTATTACGTTTTTATTCTTTTTCAGCACTGGGTTTTCCCTTTTCTCCTCTCACAAATCCTCCCCACAAACTAAGTCTCCTATGTGTGTATTCTCTTCCAGGTGGTGTGTTTTGGGAATACTGGTTTTCTAGTAGTCAGGAGCCATTTTTTTTTTCCAGTAGTAGATGTGACTCCTGATCTTTCATATTCTTCTGTTTCTACTCCACCACCCATCCTTGTTGTTCAACATACCTCCCAGCCCTATGCAGCTGGGAGATGGCTTGGATAACTAGCAGGATGATTATGGAGTTTTGGTGCTGGCAAACTTAGGTTTGAATGCACATCTAGTCATCTTCTAGCTGTACAGCTAGAAGGAAATTACTTAACTTCTCTGAGAATTGATATCCTCATTGGCATATGGGAATAATCTTTTTAAAAATATTTTATTTATGTTAGCCACCATATATTACATCATTAGTTTTTGATGTAGTGTTCCATGATTCATTGTTTGCATATAACACCCAGTGGTCCATTCAATACATGCCCTCCTTAATACCCATCACCGGGCTAACCCATCCCCCCACCTCCCTCCCCTCTAAAACCCTCAGTTTGTTTCTCAGAGTCCATAGTCTCTCATGGTTCATCTCCCCCTCCAATTTCCCCTCCTGCATTCTTCCCCGCCTGCTATCTTCTTCTTCTTCTTTTTTTTAACATATATTGTATTATTTGTTTCAGAGGTACAGGTCTGTGATTCATCAATCTTACACAATTCACAGCACTCACCATAGCACATACCCTCCTCAATGTCTATCACCCCGTTACCCCATCCCTCCCACCCCCCACCACTCTAGCAACTCTCAGTTTGTTTCCTGAGATTAAGAATTCTTCATATCAGTGAGATCATATGATACTTGTCTTTCTCTGATTGACTTATTTCACTTAGCTTAATACCCTCTAGTTCCATCATATGGGAATAATCTTAACTGCTGCACAGGGCTGCAGTGTGGATTAGATGTGATCCTGTGTGTCGTGTCTAGACTGTAGCAGGTGCTTTATGTCAGCTTATTTCTTCTCCATTTTTCCTCCTTGGGAAAGGAAAGGAGAGGCTCTCATGCTCAGGTGTGAGTGAGAATCCTGAATGCAACTCAGTATTGACATAGATAGGGCTTAAGGAGCGGGGATAAGTTAACACCTTCTAGATCCCTGTCCTTTGAAGGCACACTTCACATTAGGCTGGCCTAAAAGAGCCTGCTGTTTCAGTTTTGGTTAATGGGCTCCAGGCATTACATCATTAGATATCTTCTTCTTCCTTCTTCTTTCTTCTTCTTCCTTCTTTTCTTTCTCAAAGATTTATTTATTTATTTTAGAAAGACAGTGTGTGTGATCCAGGGGCAGGGAAGAGGGGCTAAAGGAAGAGGGTGAGAGAGAATCCCAAGCAGACTCCCCACTGAGCATGGAGTCTGATGTGGGGCTCATTCCCACGATGCTGAGATCATGACTTGAGCCAAAATCAGGAGTTGGATGCTTAATCAATCTAGCCACCCAGGCACCCCAGCATTAGATACCTTCTAGTGGAATCAGCAAAGTGCCTTGAAGCCAACCTACCAGGCATGATTTGTAGAGATGTGGGCCACTTCTCCTCCCTCTTAGCCATCTTCTCATTTCATTCCATGACACCTCCACAGTGTCCTTGATGAGGTCCAGGTGATGCATGGATGAATCCTCACCTATAGCCACTTTTGTATCCCTTTGTTCTATTCCTACTTGCCCCCACTCTCCACTGAAGATTATAGGCTTGTGTTTATGTGTGTTTATGGATTTACAACTGTTGGGTTTGATGTAGGATTTAATTTTGTATATTTTTAAATTTTACATAAATGGAATACTGCTATGTTAATTACTTTACAATTTGCTTTTATCTTTTAACATCATTCTCTTCAGGCTCATTCATGTTGTATCTTTTTTTTTTTTAAAGATTTTATTTATTTATTTTGACAGCAAGAGAGAGAGAGGGAACACAAGCAGGCTTCCTGCAGAGCAGGGAGCCTGATGCGGGGCTCGATCCCAGGAACCTGGGATCATGACCTGAGCCAAAGGTAAACACTAACAACTGAGCCACTCAGGTACCCCATCATGTTGTATCTTGTAGCATCAATTCCTTTTCCCAACTGTAGTACTCCACAGTATGAATATGTCACAAATTATCAACTCTTTAGTTGATGAGACATTTAGGTTGTTTCCAGATTTTTTATTGCTATAGACAATACTGCTATAAATATATATTGAACCCTGGTATACATTTGTAAGAACTTCTTAAGAGCAGGTACATGAAATGGAAACTTGGAAATTGCTGGGTATTGGGTATACCCATCTTCAAATTTATTGCATGATGCCAGATAGTTTCTCAAATTGATTATAACAAAATCTACTTCTACTAGCAGTGTATAAATATTCTGTTGCCCTACATTCTTGTTACCACTTAATATTATTAAGCGTAATTTTCCCCTTGTATTCTGGTGTGTGTGTGTGTGTGTGTGTGTGTGTGTGTGTGAAATAGTATCCTAGGATTTCATTTGGTCTGCATTTCAGTGTTTTTCATTCCTCTAATTTCTAATGAAATTGAGCATATGTTCATGTATTTGTTACCCATTTGGATTTTTCTCTTTGTAAAATGTCCAAGCATTTTGCCCATTTTCTATTTGGTTGTTTATATTTTTCTCATTTGTTTTCAGAAGATCTTTATGTATTCTGTATGCAAGGTTTTTTTGTTATATTCATTGCAAATAGCTTCTCCACATTTGTGGCTTATCTTTTCACTCTCTTCATGGCACCTGTTAATGACGAGAAGTTTTTAATTTTATTTATTTATTATTTATTTATTTAATTTTAAAAAAGATTTTATTTACTTATTTGAGAGAGAAAGGGAGAGAGCCAGAGAGAGAGAGAGAGAGCACAAGCAGAGAGGAGGGGCAGAGGAAGAGGGAAAAGCAGATTCCCTGCTGAGCAGGGAGCCGGATGGTGAGGCTCGATCCCAGGACCCTGGGATCTTGACCTGAGCTGAAGGCAGATGCTAACTGACTGAGCCACCCAGGTGACCCGAGAAGTTTTTAATTTTAATGCAACCTAGTTTATAAGAGATGAAATTGAGGCTTAGAGTCTTTAAATGTCTTATGTAAGGTCTTGTAGGTAGTAGCTAAGAATGATTTAAATCCAGATCTGGGTACAAAAATTAATCTCTCTCTGTCCAATTGGACCATGTCCATGCAAAAGTATCTGAAAGAGGATCAGACATACAGTAGGAATTTATGAAAGTCTTGTTTCCTACTCAAAGATACATTATTCCCTGCCACCAAGATTTTACAAATAAAATAAGGAGTTTTTATGATAGAATTCAGACATATCCTTTTCTACCCCCTCCCACATCTAACACCTTCTTTCCCCCCCACGGCAGTAAGATTTTTGTGAAAGCTCTGTTTATATAGTTCATAAAGAAACAATTTCAACCAAATCCAGTTAGAATCACTTGTGTGTCTCTGTGTCTGTATATAATCTTGACTGATAACACCCCAGTTAAAGAAAAATCAGATTGTCTCTCTAAATGAGTACAGGGAGATTTGGGCATTTGTTCCCTTTAAACTAAGCATATATTCAGTGTCATAAAACATTTGATACTGAGTTGGTGAATGGAAATACAAAGGAATTAGGAGTGCAGTGTTTCAGTGAATATCTCCTTAATTACAGAGAGTGGGACTTCTTAATTTAAATTCCTGATTAGGCATGTTGGACTTGGACAGCCCCACTCTGATCTCATTAGCCCTAGTGATAATGTGCACTAATTACCCCTCTTCCAAAGTCAGGGCTTCATTTATTACCTTCATGAATGAACCTTTTTTTATCCTCAGCATCAGAGTAAAAAATGAGCTTGAGAAAATGATGGAGGTGCTGGGGAAGAGTAAGAGACTTGGAAAGTGAAATGGTTTCAGATTTCCATGGAAGGAGCAGAGGAGCCAGGTAATTTGTGTTCATGCCAAGCAAGTGAAAACCTGACCTCTGGGTTTTACCAATGGCCCCAAATGATGTGCAGCTCTTACCATGTTCTTTCCTTTTTTAAATTTTATTTTATTATGTTATGTTAGTCACCATATAGTGCATCATTAGTTTTTGATGTAGCGTTCCATGATTCATTGTTTTCGTATAATAGCCAGTGCTCCATGCAATATGTGCCCTCCTTAATACCCATCACCAGGCTAACCCATCCCTCCACCCCCCTCCCCTCTGAAACCCTCAGTTTGTTTCCCGTAGTCCATAGTCTCTCATGGTTCGTCTCCCCCCTCTGATTTCCTCCCCTTCATTTTTCCCTTCCTTCTCCTAATTTCCTCCATGCTATTCCTTATGTTCCACATATAAGTGAAACTATATGATAATTGGCTTTCTCTGCTTGACTTATTTCACTTAGCATAATCTCCTCCAGTTCCATCCATGTTCTTTCTTTTTAGTAAATTAGTTTCTCCTTGGCCAGTTGACATAGTAATGATAGCCAAATGCTAAAGTCTATGATACAATTTAAGACTAGGGATTTTGGATGATAGTGATATGAACCATCACCCAACTTGGGGTACCTTGGCCTGTTTTGTTCCTGACCTCACCTTCTGATCCCTACAGGCATCTGAGGTTGGAACTCTAGGATTTGATGAGCTCATATTTGCAAGGCTGTGTGTGGGATTAAGGAGCGGGGAGCATGGTAATAAAGAATATTTTCTACCCCTTCTAGACGTGGTGGGCAGAGGATATCATGTGAGGCATCTTTGGGATTTACCTGGATTCTTCCAGAATACTAGGGTTATGATCTCAAACAGTGATTTCTAAGTTGGTTTTCTAATACTTCCCACCCTCTCCATGTAGATGTGGAATCTTAGAGATGTTCTAATTTAAAACCAAGGGAACCAAACCTCCTAGGAAAGAAGTTTTCCCAAAAAGAACACTCCCCAAAAGTGTTCTTTTCATCATGTGTAGTACATGATGGGAGTACATATTAGTGAAACTTTTGCAAGGGTAGTTTGTAATCTCTATTAAAATTAATGATGCATACCCATTGACCCAAAAATGTTACCCCAGGAATCTAGAGTACAGAATATTTGCATAAGATTCAAAGAGAACTATCATCTGTATATAATATGTATGTCATTTATGTCGCAATCTATATCTCTATAGAGATCTTTCTTTGCAGCCTTTGTTTTTAATAGGAAAAAAAACCTTACCCTAATATCTTTCAGTAGGAGAATGGTTAAATACATAATGGTATATCTCCACAGTGGAGTATGATGCACATACTAAAAAGAATAAAAAATATTTTGAACTGACATGGGAATGTGTCCAAAATTGGTTAATTGAGAAAAGCTAGCTGTAGGACTGGATATAGTATCGTATCCCAATTGAATAAAGAAGTATACATTTATTATTGTGTATATCAGTGGTTCTCTGTGGTTATCTCCAACAGTGGGATGGAGTGGAAGCTGAGAGAGAGAGGCAGAGGAACTTACATGCCCTCCTTACATGCCCTCCTTAATACCTTAATAAGAGGAACTACAAGTTATATATTTCAGGATGATTTGAAATCTTGCAACAAGCTGACTTTATGTTGGTAATCAGCAAAAGCAATAATGATAAAATGGTTGCCATGCAGTGCTGCTAAAGATGGGGGTCCACTATCCAGAGGCCAAGCACTGATAGGCTGTCAGAATTGCAAAGCAATTGGAAATCATTGCCCTAAGCACATTCGGTGGGTCTGGCTCAGTGACTGTTAAAAAATAGCATTTCTCACAGTGTAAGATTGTCCTAACTACTAGATAACATCCTTAAAAAAGTTGTGTTCATAGCAGATAGAAGGTATAATCTGTACCAGACACTGTTTAAGGTTAATGTGATCCCATCACTGTGCTTGCCGTTTAGAGCCTATGTCTGCTTGTGTCAGTCTTTGCAGAGCTGATGGCACAGCTCCAGGACCTGTGTGTGGATTCATTTGGGATAACTTTTCTTGCACATCCTGGATGGTAGCACTGAAATACTCCTTCCCTCATCTTCTTGTTCCTGAAATCACTCTTCTATACCTTCTTCACTTCCTTCCTCTTTCCTTTTTTCTCTTCTTCTTTCCTTCAGCAGACATTTGCCTAGTCTGTGCCACACACTGAGCTCGGAACAGTGGGAAATGAAGCAATAAATTTGTCAGAATACTTGCTTCAAGGAGTTAGTTCATGGTCTGCCAGGGAAGATGACCATGAAAACAGTGGATGATAAGCTCTGACAAGGAATAAGGCTTAGAGCCAAATTGGACTAAATGGCCAACAGTATGGTCTTGGCTCTGCTCCCCATGTGCCATGTGAACTAGGTTTTCCTTACATCTCTAAGCCCATTTTGTT
Source organism: Neomonachus schauinslandi (assembly GCF_002201575.2). NCBI lineage: Eukaryota > Metazoa > Chordata > Mammalia > Carnivora > Phocidae > Neomonachus > Neomonachus schauinslandi. The sequence goes on along the minus strand of NC_058409.1, from coordinate 104,991,340 downwards.
ATTGGTAATTCACAAATAATAGTACTTAACTCACAGTAGTACAGATGTGAAATAAAGGATGTGTGCCTTTCTGCTCCACCTGCTTCACCTCTTTGCCTCCTTCTTTTTAAATTAAATATGAATACTGGTGATCAAAGGATGTATAAAGTGTTATGGGAGAGGAATGGAGGAGCCCTGTGGAAGACATTCAAGCAGGGAGGGTGTTAGAGGAGGAGCAAGAGGAATTTGCATGATTAAAGACAGGGGAGAGTCCCAAGTGGAGGAAACTCTTATAGGCTAGGTCGGTTATAGGCAAAACACAGAAGCTGGGTGTGGTCTTGAAGGGAGGCAGGAAGTTTGCTTGGGTCCTCATCTGTGAAATGGGTGGATTCCTCCCCCATCTTCCCCTTCTCCTCTTCTATAGAAGCCTCATTTCTCCCTGTGTACTTTCTTCTATTCACATGGACTCTCAGGAAATGCTTTGCTATTAGCTCTTTCCTCTTTAACATGAATTGAAATTAGTGTATTTCCTCTCTCATGGGTTTTTGCATGTAAGCCCCATCTGTCATTGTGGAATAAAAGTTATTTTTTCCCTCTTTGAGGAGTTTTAGGCCTTATAGAGCAGGAAGAGTTGACTTCCCTCCTCCCCCTTTTCCCAGGGAAGAGCCTTTCCCACCCACTGAAATCCCATCTCCTAGGCAACTGCCTACAGTGCTTCAGGGATGAGCCTAAACTGCCATTGAACTTCCAAGGTCAGGAGAAGCAATGTCTTGCAGGCATGTGTCTCAAAGACACATGTTTAAGAAACCCACTAAATCATGGCCCAAATCAGCCTTTTCATTAAAAAGTAGTAGGGTGAGTATTTTACAAAGAGTAGAGGCAGGTAAAAGATGAACAAGGCAACTGCTGTCACTCATGTGCTGCTCCTCTCACATTCAATATCCTACCTATTCATCACTTGCCATTGGTTTGCTTCCTTCCTTCTCCTGGAATCTAGTTTTATGGTTGGGGCCAGCAAAACTTCCCCCAGGAAGTCACTATGTGGGGACTCACCATCAAGATTTATTGTAAGAGGAGAGGAGGCACACTGCTACTTCTCTAGTCAAGGACTGAAAGTCAAGTTGATGGATGCCCACAATGAAATTGTGAAGGAAGTATTAACAAGTGCTGAGGTGGCTATCAGAGTGGACTCTAGTGTCAAACTGCCCAGGTTTGAATCCTGGCTCTGCTATTTTTTTAAATTCCTCTGTGCCTCAGTTGTCTGTCTTGAAAAGAGAAATAATGACAGTAATCTAATCAAGGGTTTGATATGAAAATTAAAGAGATTAATATGGGGGTGCCTGGGTCGCTCAGTCATTAAGTGTCTGCCTTTGGCTCAGGTCATGATCCCAGGGTCCTGGGTTCGAGCCCCGCATCGGGCTCCCTGCTCCATGGGAAGCCTGCTTCTCCCTCTCCCACTCTCCTTGCTTGTGTTCCCTCTCTCGCTATGTCTCTCTCTGTCAAATAAATAAATAAAATCTTTAAAAAAAAAGATGAATATACAAGGTACTCAGTATAGTGCCTGGGATTTGGTAACTGCTCATTGCTAGATTTTTAAAAAATTAATGATGAGCATTGACATTTGACCAAATCTTATGGTCTGTAGATTCCCAAATGAGGCTTGGAAGCAATTGCTGAGAACATGACTACCCATTATTAACAAGAATGTCAGAGAGTGTAGTGGATAAACCAAGCAGTGCTGAGTGTGAACCCCAGGCTTTTCAGTACAATCAATACACATCTGTACTGTACCCACCATGTGCTTGTCACTCCTGTAGACAGTAGAATGGATAACTATCAGACAAGGTTTTCTTGGTTATATGACCTTTGTTATTTGCTCTTTCTGTGCTTTACTTACCACATCTGTAAAATGGGACTATTCATGATAGCTACTTTATAAGATGATTGCTATTTTAGTAGTTAGCTATTACTTGGAAAATTGGTAAGGGACAGATCTTCTATCATTCTGGTTGAATTGAGTTATATCTGGGAATAAGCACACCAAATAGCATATGGGGGTAGAGGATATTTTTCATCCTCTTGGGCTTCCATGGACGAACTTATTCTCAGACAGCAGTCTAACATATCTTATTCATTACTTACTTGGCATAGTTTGCCTCTTGACATTGAAAAGCACCAGGGTTGGCCTCAGTGTCCTGTGGGCATCACATCATCCAAACTCCTTTGCCAATTATGACTTTTGAAACTTTTCTGATTCTAGGGAGGTTTTACTTTGCAAGTGGTAAAAATAGCTTGAGGTTTGATCTTGGGTCCCAGAAAAAGAAACAAGTCAGAACTTTATCCTTCCCTACTTTCTCTACCCAATGCTGTTGTTTTGTATATGCTTACTGTAACATGTTGGCATGATTCCCCTGCCTCTGTGCTCTCTCAATTATTGTCAGGTACCCCTGCTCTAACACTTACTCCATCTTGACCTTGATTTTATTACCTATTTATGTTTTTTGCCTTGCCCACTATTTATAACATTTATAACATACATTACATAAATTCATGTTTGTTGAGAATTCATTGTACCTGAGACACTGTGCTAAGTGCTTTAGATGCATTATCCTCTGTTATTACCACTCCCATCTTACAGATGAGGAAATGGAGGCTTCCAGAGATTAAGTGATTTGGCTAAACTCCTACAACTAGTAGGAGGTGGAATCAGAAAAGAATGCAAAACCCATGCTCGTAATGACTCAACTCTCCTACACTGTGGACCCAGGGATGGGGACCATGTTCTGTCCTCTTATTGTACTCCACAGCTCTGAGCACAGGGTTTTACACAATTGAGAAATTCATTAAAATTTCCTGAATCAAGCTGATTCCCAGCCAAGGTCCTATTCCAAATGTGGGGGTATAATTCTCCCTTCACAAACATGACTAGGTATCCAGGAATACTGTTTGGGGTGTTAATCTCTATAAGATTTCCCATAAACTTCTAAATGTTTCTTCCAGGTGCCAACTTTCATATTATTTTGGATTATGATATTTTTACAGATTCTGGCTAGCCCAACCCAGTCCCTTATGCCATTAGAAAGGCCGAATTCTCGGGACACCTGAGTGGCTCAGTCGTTAAGCGTCTGCCTTCGGCTCAGGTCATGATCCCAGGGTCCTGGGATCGAGCCCCGCATCAGGCTTCCTGCTCAGTGGGAAGCCTGCTTCTCCCTCTCCCGCTCCCCCTGCTTGTGTTCCCTCTCTTGCTGTGTCTCTCTCTGTCAAATAAATAAATAAAATATTAAAAAAAAAAAAAAGAGAGGCCAAATTCTCATAGTTTAGGTTTTACTGGCCAAGAGATCACAGTTCCAGCTTTTGTATATTTTGGACACAGATATATTTTGGCAAAGCTGGTCATCATGCTTATAAGACTAAAAGGATAATTTTTAAAAATGAGGACTAATGATATAACAATACAGAATATTAGAAATGGGAAGACCTAGGAAAGAAACTCGTAGGATCATCAGGATTATCCAGTCTCCTCAATTTTCAGATGAGAAACCCAAGGACCAAAGAAGAACATGGAGTTCTCTGAGGTCTGTGGAGGAGCTGCAATTCATTCTAGGTCAGTCTTTTTTTTTTTTTTTAAAGATTTTATTTATTTATTTGAGAGAGAGAGAATGAGAGACAGAGAGCACGAGAGGGAAGAGGGCAGAGGGAGAAGCAGACCCCCTGCTGAGCAGGGAGCCCGATGCGGGACTCGATTCCAGGACTCCAGGATCATGACCTGAGCCGAAGGCAGTTGCTTAACCAACTGAGCCACCCAGGTGCCCATTCTAGGTCAGTCTTAATCAAATTTTCTTTTGACACACCAGACTGATGCTTTGTGGTTTATGATTCAAAGTTATTGTTATTCATGCCTTTGATTCATTGCAAGTCAAAAGAAGAAAGAAAAGTACTTCCAGCTTTTCTCTTTTCTGTATACTTTCTTAAAAAATGACAAATTACATTCATCTATATTCAGGTATATGAAAGTCTGTGAATCTCATCTATTTCAGCAACATTGGCTTCATGGCCATGAACAACATGCTAAGAGCTCTTACATTTTTTATTCTTCAAGTGAAAACATTTCTTTGTTCAATAGATTTGGTGGAAGTTTGTGGGAGAAACTACAAATTCAACACCAGATCTTAAAATTTTGTGTATGTTAGGAATTTTTCATATAGAAGGAATTGTTGGAGGGGGGGGCATGATTTTAGTTGTACTTCTGGGTTCCATGTAAAACCCTCCTCTAACTGCCCTGACCACATGAGTGCCAAACTGGGAGTCTGGAAACCTATCTCTGCCACTGTCCCAATGGTGTGGCATCTCCATGTCATGTCATCTTCTTACTCTCAAGAGGATAGGCCAGAGTAGGTCTGAGAATTTTTCTGACTCTATATTTGGTAATGTTCACTGATACGTCTTGAAGATAATGGTTAAAGAAAAAAGAGGACAAGGAAATTGATGAATAGGCTCTAAGGTGGGGCAATCAATTGTCTATATGAAGGACTTTTTTTTTTATATGAAATTTTTAGAGGTGGTAAGAATGTTCCTTATCTGAGGTGGCTCTTATCCTCATGCTTAAAATTCCCACTCCCAGTACTTCATTACTTTGAATTATGTCATGTCCCTTTTCTTGTATCTGTAAAAGAAATTTCTTTTCCCCTTTCCCCTCTTATGTTCAGTCCATTGTGTGTGGCACAGGGGCTTTATAGAAAAAAGTGAAAACACCAAAGAAGTGATTAGACCTGAGAATTTATATACCATTTTAAGAGAGTGATAAATTGTGGAGATGTGACCAGACAACAGGACAAAGGTATTTGGGACTCCAGAAGGGGGACGTTGTGGGCACGTAAACATCAGGGGAAACTAATGGAAGATAAAGGTTATATCAGTAAGGTTTGGTGTGGGAGAGGAGACTAGGACACTTCTGTGAAGGGAAATTCATGTTACTTTTACAAATGGCAACTTATGCCCTGCTTTTAGACAGAAAGAGAGAGGGTAGAGAGCTTTTCTCTTCCTCAATTGCCTTTAGCTTAAAATAATTCTAATGTCAAAGCAGCATATTTTGAAATGGTATATTCTGATTCCCTTCACTTTCTCTTTTAAAACCTGGATATTCTTGCCAACTAGTCTCATTCTCCTCAGATGTTTTCTTCAATTTCTCTAGAGTGATTTTTTTTTTCTTTTAGGTTTTGGAGCAAGGGGTGGGTGGTTAAATTCCTGGTGGTGGGGGGGGGCTGACTCCCAATCCCCTGTTTGTGCTCTTCTCCCCACTCCTCATCCTCTGCTGCACATAGTTTTTTTTAGCTGCAGCCATCTCTGGACTGGGCGGCACTTCCTCCTCTCTGCTCCTCACCTAACACTTGTCCATCCCTGTCTCTGTTCAAGAAGTTTGTGAACATATCATTCTCTTTATGGTTTGTAACTTAAAAAAAAAATTATGACCAATATAATGGTGTCTCAGAATGGGAAAGACATAACTACTAATAGATTTGTAAATGCCTAAAATACACGTAGCTCACTGCAATTTGTATTGGGTGTAAAGCCTGTTTTTAAAATCTTACTTAATAATAAACATTCCTCTAAATACTCATATAAATATTTGTACACCACTTACACAACTGACACATCAATGCTTACCAGCTTAATAAATGTTTCTCCAAATATTTAAACACTGGTCGCAAACTTATTTTAAAAACTCTTTAGGAGTTTATAACAATTATAAGCTGGTATATCAGAATATTTTAAATACTCTAAGTACCTAAGATACTGATCATATAAACAAACATTTTTTTCATGATCACTAAACTGATTATTATAGTGTGGTTAAAAATTCAATCTAAAGTGTGAACATTGTGAGGGAGGAAAAGATGGTGGAGGAGTAGGAGACCTTATTCCAACCTGTCCCCGGAATTGAGCTGGATATCTACCAGACCACTCTGAATACCCACGAAATCAGCTTGAGATGTAAGAAGATATATCTGGATCTCTACAAACAGAATATCGCAGGTGGTTGGTTTCGAGGTATGAAGCGGGGAGCTGTGATTCCATGGGCACATATCCGAAGACAAATGGAAGGGGGAGGGAGGTGCCATAAGTGCTAGCACCAAAAAGGTGAAATAACATAGGAGCGCAAAAGTCTCCTGTGCTGGGGACCGGGCACAGACTCAGACCAGTAGCAATGGGGAATGGACTTTAGGGCAGCACCCCCGGACTGAAACCTGGAGCGGCAGGGCCACATGTGTGAACTGGGGGCGGCTGGTGCACAACCCAGGATGTTGCAGTTTATAGCACCACAGACAGAAACGAAGATAGTGTGGACTGGAGAGCTCACTGAAGAACAGACTGCAATCTCTCTGCTCTGAGGCAGAGTGTTGGAAATGATCTCTTCTGCTCTGACTCTTGGAAGAGATGCAGAAAGCCACCAGGGAAAGCTGTCAGAGAACAAAGGCCCCCAAAAACCGGTTTTCACTGAGCCCATCCCCCACCACAGGGAGCAGGGCAACTCTGCCCAAACAGGGCTGCCTGAGTAACAGCACAGCAGGCCCCTCCTCCAGAGGACAGGCTGGGAGAACAAGAGACCAACAACCCTAAGGTCCCTATAAAACAGGTGCATCTTGCTTGGGTTGTGGTCAATAATTTGGACTCTGTACATTCCCTCAACCACCCCTCAACAGAATGTCTAGGAGGAGGAACCCCCAAAATAGGAAAGACTCAGAGACTGTGACTTCTGCCACAGATTTACAAACGGATACAGATATAACCAAGGTGTTGGACATGGAATTCAGGGTAGCAGTTGTGAAGACAATAGCTAGAATGGAGAAATCATTTAATGGCAACATAGAGTCTCTAAGGGCAGAAATGAAAGCCAAACAGGCAGACCTTAAAAATGCTATCAATGAGATCCAATCTAATCTCGATAATCTAGCAGCTAGGGTAAGCAAGGCAGAAGAACAAATTAGTGATCTAGAAGACCAATTGATAGAAAAGAAGGAAAAAGAGGAGGCCAGGGAAAAACAACTGAGAATCCATGAAAATAGAATCAGAGAAATACGTGACAACATGAAACATCCCAGTGTCAGAATTATTGGGATCCCTGAGGGGGTGGAGAGAGAGAGAGGACTAGAAGATATATTTGAGCAAATCATAGCTGAGAACTTCCCTAATCTGGGGAATGAAACAAACATTCGTGTCCTAGAGGCAGAGAGGACCCCTCCCAAGATCAAGGAAAACAGGCCAATGCCTCGGCATGTAATAGTAAAACTCGCAAATCTTAGAATGAAGGAAACCATCTTAAGGGCAGTTAGGGGGAAGAGATTCCTTACGTACAGAGGGAGGAACATCAGAATAACATCAGACGTATCCACAGAGACCTGGCAAGCCAGAAAGGGCTGGCAAGACCTATTCAGGGTATTAAACAAGAAGAACATGCAGCCAAGAATACTTTATCCAGCAAGGCTGTCATTTAGAATGGATGGAGAGATGCGAGTTTCCAAGACTGGCAGAAACCAAAAGAATATGTGACCACTAAGCTGCGCCTGCATGAAATATTAAGAGGGGTTCTATAAAAGGAGAAAGACCCCAAGAGTGACATACAACAAAAATTTACAGAGACAATTATAGAAACAAGGTCTTCACAGGCAACATGATGACAATCAAGTCATATCTTTCAATAATCACTCTCAACGTGAATGGCCTAAATGCTCCCATAAAATGGCACAGGGTTGCAGATTGGATAAAAAGACAGGACCCACCCATATGCTGGCTACAGGAGACTCAGTTTGAACCTAAAGATACATCCAGACTGAAAGTGAAGGGATGGAGATCCATCTTCCATGCCAATGGACCTCAAAAGAAAGCTGGGGTAGCAATTCTTACATCAGACAAATTAGATTTTAAGCTAAAGACTCTAGTTAGAGACACAAAAGACACTATATCATTCTTAAAGGGTCTACCCAACAAGAAGATCTAACAATTGTAAATATCTACACCCCCAACATGGGAGCAGCCATCTACATAAGCCAGCTGTTAACCAAATTAAAGAGTGATATTGATAACAATACGTTAATTGTAGGAGACCTCAATACTCCACTCTCAGCAACAGACAGATCATCAAACAGAAAATCACAAGAAACAAGAGCTTGGATGACACACTGAGCCAGATGGACCTCATAGATATATACAGAACGTTCCACCCTAGAACAACAGAATACTCATTCTTCTCAAGCGTACAAGGAACTTTCTCCAGAATAGACCACATACTGGGTCACAAATCAGGTCTCAACTGATACCAAAAGACTGAGATGATTCCCTGCATCTTCTCAGACCATAATGCTTTAAAACTGGAACTCAATCACAAGAAAAAAATTGGAAGAAATTCAAACACTTGGAAGCTAAAGACCACTCTGCTCAAAAATGTTTGGGTCAACCAGGAAATCAAAGAAGAACTTTAACAATTCATGGAAACCAATGACAATGAAAACACATCGGTCCAAAACCTATGGGATACTGCAAGGATGGTCCTAAGGGGGAAATACACAGCCATACAAGCCTCACTCAAAAAAATAGAAAAATCCCAAATTCACCAACTAACTTTACACCTTCTAGAGAAAAAGCAACAAACGATGCCTAAGCCATGCATTAGAAGAGAAATAATTAAGATTAGAGCAGAGATCAATGAATTAGAAACCAGAAACACAGTAGATCAGATCAACGAAACTAGAAGCTGGTTCTTTGAAAGAATTAATAAGATCGATAAACCACTGGCCAGACTTATCCAAAAGAAAAGAGAAAGGACCCAAATTAATAAAATTATGAATGATAGGGGAGAGATCAGGACTAACACCAAGGAAATAGAAACAATTAGTAGAAATTATTATCAACAACTATATGCCAATAAATTAAGCAACCTGGAAGGAATTGGACGCCTTCCTGGAAACCTGTAAACTGCCGCGACTGAAACAGGAAGAAATTGACAACCTGAATAGACCAATAACCAGTAAGGAGATTGAAGCAGTGATCAAAAAGCTCCCAAAAAAAACAAGAGTGCAGGGCCTGATGGATTCCCTGGGGAATTCTACCAAACATTCAAAGAAGAAATAATACCTATTCTCCTGAAGCTGTTTCAAAACAGAAACAGAAGAAAAGCTTCCAGACTCATTCTATGAGGCCAGCGTTACCTTAATCCCCAAACCAGACAAAGACCCCAACGAAAAGGAGAATTTCAGACCAATATCCCTGATGAATATGGATTCCAAAATTCTCAACAAAATCCTAGCTAATAGGATCCAACAATACCTTAAAAGGATCATCCACCACGACCAAGTGGGATTTATCCCCAGGATGCAAGGTGGTTCAACATTCACAAATCAATCGTGTGATAGAACACATTAATAAGAGGAGAGAGAAGAACCATAGGGTCCCTCAATTGATGCAGAAAAAGCATTTGACAAAATACAGCATCCTTTCCTGATTAAAACTCTTCAGAGTATAGGGATAGAGGGAACATACCTCAAGTTCATAAAATCCATCTATGAAAAACCCACAGCAAATATCATCCTCAACGGGGAACAGCTGAGAGCCTTTCCCTTAAGATCAGGAACACGTCAAGGATGCCCACTCTCACCACTACTGTTCAACATAGTACTAGAAGTCTTGGCAACAGCAATCAGACAATAAAAAGAAATAAAAGGTATTCAGATTGGCAAAGAAGAAGTCAAACTCTCTCTCTTCACAGATGACATGATACTTTATGTGGAAAACCCAGAAGACTCCACCCCCAAATTACCAGAACTCATACAGCAATTCAGTAATATGGCAGGATACAAAATCAATGCACAGAAATCAATTGTTTTCCTATACGCTAACAATGCAAGTATAGAAAGAGAAATTAGAGAAATGATTCCATTTATAATAGCACCAAAAACCCTAAGATACCTTGGAGTAAACCTAACTAACCAAAGAGGTAAATGGTCTATACTCTAGAAACTACAGAACACTCGTGAAAGAAATTGAAGAAGACACAAAAAGATGAAAAAATATTCTATGCTCATGGATTGGAAAAATAAACATTGTTAAAATGTCTATGATGCCCAGAGCAATCTATACCTTCAACACCATCCTGATCAAAATTCTAATAACATTTTTCAAAGTGCTGGAACAAACAATCTAAATTTGTATGGAATCAGGAAAGACGCTGAATCACCAAAGAAATTTTGAAAAAGAAAAACAAAGCTGGGGGCATCACATTGTCTGATTTCAAGCTATATTACAAAGCAGTGATCACCAAGACAGCATGGTACTGGCACAGTACCAAAACAGATATATAGACCAATGGAACAGAATAGAGAGCCCAGATATGGACCCTCAGCTCTATGGTCAAATAATCTTTGACAAAGCAGGAAAAAATATGCAATGGAGAAAAGATTCTCTTCAATAAATGGTGCTGGGAACATTGGACAGCTATATACAGAAGAATGAAACTCGACCATTCTCTAACACCATACACAAAGATAAACTCAAAATGGATGAAAGACCTCAATGTGAGACAGGAATCCATCCAAATCCTAGAGGAGAATATAGGCAGTAACCTCTTTGACATTGGACAGCAACTTCTTTCAAGATACATCTCCAAAGGCTAGTGAAACAAAAGCAAAAATGAACTTTTGGGACTTCATCAAGATAAAAAGCTTCTGCACAGCAAAGGAAACAGTCAACAAAACAAAGAGGCAACCCACAGAATGGGAGAAGATATTTGTAAATGACACTATGAAGCACTGATTTCCAAGATCTATAAAGAACTTCTCAAACTCAACACCCAAAAAACAAATAGTGAAGTCCAAAAATGGGCAGAAGACATGAACAGACACTTCTCCAAAGAAGACATACAAATGGCTAACAGACACATGAAAAAATGCTCAATATCACTCAGCATCAGGGAAATACAAATCAAAACCCCAACGAGACACCACCTTATACCAGTCAGAATGGCTACAACTAACAACTCAGGAAACAACAGGTGTTGGTGAGAATGTGGAGAAAGGGGAACCATCTTACACTGTTGGTGGGAATGCAAGCTGGTACAGCCACTTTGGAAAACAGTGTGGAGGTTCCTCAAAAATATAAAAATAGAGCTACCCTCTGACCCAGCAATTGCACTACTGGGTATTTACCCCAAAGACACAGATGTCGTTAAAAGAAGGGCCATATGCACCCCAATGTTCATAGGAGCAATGTCCACAATAGCCAAACTGTGGAAAGAGCTGAGATGCCCTTCAACGGATGAATAGATAAAGATGTGGTCCATATATACAATGGAATATTACCCTGCCATCAGAAAGGATTTTTTTTTTTAATAGAAATCTGGACATTTAAAAAAAAAAAAAAGAAATCTAGACATTTTGTGTATTATGGTACTCTGAGTCTTGTTTAAACCTTCTATCTTAGCTGGCTTTTTCTTGAAACAACTCCGGTAGGGGAAGGTGGGGGGCACTGCCTTATACTATCAGATGGGGGGGGAAGTTTGTTTCTCACTTGACTTTTGTTGAAATAAAATACATATAGTGTAATATATATAATATGTATAGAGTAATATATATAATGTAATATATATAGTGTAATATATAGTATAGTGTAATATATATAATAATATATATATAATGTAATATCTAGAGCAACCACCAAAAAAGTTACACAAAGACAAACTACTAAATAACATTATAGAGACTCAAAATGTAATTATAAAATATGTTTAAGCAACACACAGGAAGGAAGAACAAAAGACCAAAAAAAACCCATAGACAACAAACACAAATAAAAAATGATAGATTTAAACTCTAACATACTAATATTTACATTAAAAAATAAATGGTCAAGATACATCAATTAAAAGACAGAGATTAGCAGAATGGATTAAAAAACATCACCCAACTCTACACTGTCTACAAAAAAATTACTTCAAATATAACAGTATAGGCAGGTTAAAATGAAAGGATAGAAAAAGATTATTACACAAATATTATTTAAAATAAAGTAGGAGTAGCTATATTAATATTATATAAATTGACTTCAAAACAAAATTACCAGAAAGGGGGAGTAACATTATATAATGATAAAAAGATCAATCCACCAAAATGACATAGAAATCCTAAATGTGTATGCAGCAAATAGCAGAGCTGCAAAATACATGAAGCAAAAACTGATGGAATTGAAAGAAGAAATTGATAAATGCAAAATTATAGTTGGAGACCTCTATCCTCCTCAATTTATAGAACAATTAGACAGAAAATCAGCAAAGATACAGAAGAACTCAAAAAATCAATAGGATCTAATCAATGTTTATAAAACACTCTGCCTAACGACAGAATACATTCTTTTCAAATGCCCATAGAATATAGACCATTTCTCTATTTGACTGTGACTTATCTGTTATTTAATCCTTTTGTTTAGTTCTTAATTTTTTGTCAAGCATAACATACATTCAGAAAATTGCAGATCGATGACACATGTAACCACCATCCAGCTCAACTACATTATTGGCTCCTCAGAAGCCCCCTTTATGCTCCTTTCTATTGCTAATCCCTCACTTCCTCCTTTGGAAGTAACTATCTTAACTTCTAAAACTACAGACTAGTTTTGCATGTTTTCAAATTTTATATAAATGGAATAACAGTACATATTCTTTGGTTCTGGCTTTTTTCATTCACAATTACATCTATGAAATTCATTCATGTTATTGCAAGTAGTAATATATATTTGTTAATATCTACTGCTGTAGAGCACTACAATGTAGGTAGTACAATGTATTGATCCATTCTACTGATGATGGATGTTTAGGCTCTTTGAAGTTTGGAACTATTACAAATAGCTATGGACATTCTTGTGTATGTCTTCTGATTTTATTATTCAATTAAGTTTAATTAAGTATTTATTTATGTTTGATATTTACCTAAATTGTTATATATTATGTTTATATACTTAAATTTGATATTTACCTAAAGTGGAATTGCTAATTTATACATTAAGCATATGTTCAACTTTAATAGACAATGACGAACTATTTTCTGAAGGGGTTGTACCAATTTATACTCTCATCAGCAATCATAAGCATTCCTGATCTTCACATCTTTGTCAACACCTGATAATGTCTATTTTCTATGCCTTTTTGTTGTCTTATCATTATATTATTTTGTATTTCCCTATTTACTAGTAGAGTTAAGCACCTTTTCATATGTTTATTAGCTCTTTGAATATTCCCATTTGTGAAGTTCCTATTATATTGCCCATTTTAAAAAATTAGGTTGTCTTTTTCTTCATGATTTCTTTTAAAGTTCTTTTAAAGTATATAGTCTGAACTCGGGCCCTTCTCAGTTGTATTTATTGGAAACATATTTTGCCCCATTCTCTCTTTCCATTCTCCTAAAGGGTCCTTCTGACAAACAAAAATTACTCATTTTAAGGTGGTCCAATTTACTTTTCCCTTTGTGGGTAGGAATCTTTTTGTATCTTATTTAAGAAAATTTTTCATATTTCAAGGTCAAAGAAATTACCTTCTGCAAGAAGATAGAAGTGTTACTGGAACTTGTAAATGGTGTAATATAAGGATCAAGATTCATTTTGTATATGGATAGCTAATAGACTCAAAATCACTTATTGAAAATCATCCTTTTCCCCACTGCTCTGTAGTACTACTTTTGTCATAAATCAACTATCCATGTGTAGTTTCCAGACTCTTTATTCTATTCCTTTGGTTTATTTGCCTATCTTGGCCCAAACACCACAGTATCTTAATCATAAGTTTTCATATCCAGGAAAGCCTACCACTTTGTTCATTTTCAAGATTGTTTTCACTATTCTTATTCTCTTATATTTACATATATATTTTACAATTAGCTTTACAATTCCCCCACCCCCAAAAGAGAAAGCCATGCTGCCCTCACTTCTCCTACTTCCTTTTCTCTTTCTGAACAATTTAATCTTGACATCTTTAAGTATGACAGAGCAAGATAAGTATCCACAGGGGATGAGATAAGCAAACTTTACAGAAGGATGTCAGAGCCTAAGTAGGGTGAGCAGGGAGTCCATACTTTTAAAAAATTATTATTAAAGACAATTTTTAAAGCAGTTTTAGGTTTACAAAAAAACTGAGGGAAAAGTATAGAGATTTCCCAAATACTCCCTGCCCACACAGGCATAGCCTCCTCCACTATCCTCCAGTATCACTCACCAGAGTGGTACATTTTTTTTTTTTAACCAAGGATGAACCTACGTTGACTTAACAATTATAACCACCCAAAGTCCATAATTTACCTAAGAGTTCACTCTTTGTGTTGTACATTCATGATTTGGACAAATATATAGGTTTGGACAAATATATAATGATATGTATCTACCAATATCATGTCATATAGAGTAGTTTTAGTTCCTCCCCCCAAATCTTTTGTTTTTCTTGTTGATCTCTTCCCCATTCCTACCACCCATACCTGGAAACCATTGACCTTTATATTGTCTTCATAGTTTTACCTTCTCCAAAATCTCACATAGTTGTAATAAAATATGTAACCTTCTAAGATCGGCTTATTTCACTTAGCAATGTGCATTTAAATTTCCTCCATGTCTTTTTGTGGTTTGATAGCTCATTTCTTTATAGAACTGAATAATATTCCATTGTCTGGGTGTAATAAAGTTTATCCAGTTACATGCTAAAGGACATCTTAGCTGCTTCCAAGTTTTGGCAATTATGAATAAGGCTGCTGTAAACATCTGTGTGCAGGTTCCTGTGTGGACACAGTTTTCAATTCCTTTGGGTAAATACCAAGAAACACAATTGCTGGGCCCTCTGGTAAGATTATGTTCAGTTTTATAAGTCTGGTGGGCCTTTCATCTTATGAACAATGTGCACTGTGTGCCTCATCTCAATTCCCTTCTTCCTTTGTTCATTTGGAAAGTCAAAACTGACTTTAAAGGCCAACTTCAGTCATTGCATACCAATGTGTTTGCCTCTGGCATTTTATAATTCTTTCTTTTCTTATCATGCTTTTTTTATTCTCTGGATCATAGGGTAAGGGTATGTTTATTTCGTATGAAGTTGCCAAAGTGCCTTCCAGATTGGCTCTACCATTTTGCATTCCCACCAGCAATGAATGAGAGTTCCTGTTGCTCCACATCCTCATCAACATTTGGTGTTGTCAGTGTTCTAGATTTGGACCATTTCAATAGGTGTGTGGTGGTATTTCATTGTTGTTTTAGTTTGCATTGTCCTGATGACATATGCTGTGGAGCACCTTTTCATATGCTTGCCACGATTATTTCTTTGGTAAGGTGTCTGTTAAGGTCTTTGGCCTATTTTTTAATTTAGGTTATTTAGGTTGTTCATTTTCTTTTTTCTTTTCTTTTCTTTTTTTTTTGTATTTTGGATAATAGTCCTATGCCAAATGTGTCTTTTGCAAATATTTTCTCCCAGTCTTTGTCTTGTCTTCTAATTTTCTTGATATTGTCTCTGGAAGAGCAGAAGTTTTTAATTTCAGTAAAGTCTGGTTTCTTAATTATTTCTTTCATGGATCATGTCTTTTGGTATTATCATCCAAATCCCCAAATTGAGCAGGCCAATGATTATGGTATCTCATTGGGAACTTATTTTTCAGCCTGTGCTTAAGGTAAGACAAACTACCTTAGTGACTCCTTTTGATAACAAATGGACATTTTTCCCAGTCTACCCACTCACTAGAATCTAATTTTATTCGAAGTGTGAGATCCTGCAACCCACCTAGGATATAAGTTAGCTTTGACCACATGCAGATATTAAAATCTAAGTCCCATGTTTAGAGACCAGAAATCCCACCTTCAGTCCTACCCCAGAGCAGTGAATACTTCTGCTTGACATTCTCTGCTTCAATATCTTCTCCATTTCTGAACCCTAGAGATTTTTGTTATAATCTTACAAGTGCAGCTATGCATAAAATATGATGTTTAAGCATTGTCATATTTCTCCCAGTGCTGCTAGAGGTTTTATGACAGTTTTCAGATTAACTACTGTATATGTATTGTGAGGATTAGAACTCCTTTAGCCTTTCTTTACCTCAGTTTCCTCATCTGACCTGAGAATTAACAAACTAAAATACATCAAGTATCTGGCAAGCAGATGACCTATAAAAGGAAGAAACTATTTTTGTTATTACACCATAATTATTTAACCTATTGCTGACTATATTTGCTTACTACTTCTTTCTATTACAGATAACACTTTAATGTGTACACATGAGTATAAATCTTTGTCATTCATGATTATCTCCTGAGGTTAAATGCCAAGAAAAATCATTTCTAGGATTATTTTTACCTTTTTAAGACTCTTTTATTTAAATTCAATAGCCAACATATAGTACATCATTAGTTTTTGATGCAGTGTTCAACGATTCATTAGTTGCATATAACACCCAGGGCTCATCATATCACATGCCCTCCTTAATGCCCATCACCCAATTACCTCATGCTCCCACCCACCTCCCTTTCCACAACCCTCAGTTTGTTTCCTAGAGTCAAGAGTCTCTCATGGTTTGTCTCTCTTTCTGATTTCTTCCCATTAAGTTTTCTCTCCCTTCCCCTATGTTCCTCTGCGCTATTTCTTATATTCCACATATAAGTGAAACCATATGATAATTGTCTTTCTCTAATTGACTTATTTCACTTAGCATAATACCCTCCAGTTCCATCCATGTCGATGTAAATGGTGGGTATTCATCCTTTATGATGGCTGAGTAATATCCCATTGTACATATGAACCACATCTTTATCCATTCATCTGTTGAAGGACATCTCAGCTCCTTCCATAGCTTGGCTATTGTGAACACTGCTGCTATGAACACTGGGGTGCAGGTGATGCTTTTTTTCACTATGTCTGTATCTTTGGGGTAAATACCCAGTAATGCAATTGCTGCTTCATAGGGTAGCTCTATTATTAACATCTTGAGGAACCTCCATATTGTTTTCCAGAGTGGCTGCACCAGCTTGCATTCCCACCAACAGTGTAAGAGGGTTCCCCTTTCTCCACATCCTTGCCAACATTTGTTGTTTCCTGTCTTGTTGATTTTAGCCATTCTAACTGGTGTAAGGTGGTATCTCATTGTGGTTTTGATTTGTATTTCCTTGATGACAAGTGATGTGGAGCATTTTTCATTGGCCATTTGTATGTCTTCTGTGGAGAAGTGTCTGTTCCTGTTTTTGCCCATTTTTTGACTGGATTATTTGTTTTTTGGGTGTTGAGTTTGAGAAGTTCTTTATAGATCTTAGATACCAGCCCTTTATCTGTTACATCATTTGCAAATATCTGCTCCCATTCCGTAGGTTGCCTTTTAGTTTTGTTGACTGTTTCCTTTGTTGTGCAGAAGATTTTAATCTTGATGAAGTCCCAATAGTTCATTTTTGCTTTTGTTTCCCTTGACTTTAGAGACGTGTCTTGCAAAAAGTTGCTGTGGCTGAGGTCAAAGAGGTTACTGCCTCTGTTCTCCTCTAGGATTTTAATAGATTCCTGTCTCACATTTTAAGTTTATCTTTGTGTGTGGTGTAGGAGAATGGTCCAGTTTCATTCTTCTGCATGTGGCTGTCCAATTTTCCCAGCACCATTTATTGAAGAGGCTGTCTTTTCCATTGGATATTCTTTCCTGCTTTGTTGAAGATTAATTGATATATATTTTCAAGTTGCCCTCCAACAAGGATTTACCAAGCTGCAATCCCACCAGGATTGTGTTGCAGTGCCCATTTTATCCCATATTGTCACTAATACTGGCTAATATAATTTTTAAAATGTTTTCAAAATTGATAGGTAAAAGTTGTACTCTGTAAAATTGGCAATCCTTTGTTATCATAAGGGCTAAGCATGAAAAAATACTAATAAAAGGTATAAATTATAGAATCCTAATAAAGAACTTCTCTGTGACCCAAGAGTATACCTAATTCCATAAGAAGATAACACATGAAAGTTGGAAGCAAGGTTTAATGGATCTGAAAAGAGCTCTGATGGTTGCAGGAGGAAGAGAAAGTTTAGAAAGTAAGATCAAGCTACCGCCAATTCCTGGCACGTGTGCCTCCACTTCCCTTTCCCTGTACACATCAGACATACCTAACTGATCACAGAACTCCTTCCCACTGAGCTGGGAAGCAACCTCAGTACTCTTCTCAATATAGTACTCCAGGCAGCAATTGATAATAGTTGTCTCATAAGATAAAGTCTCTTTACCCTCCTTGATTTAGTAGATTATAATTTTAGGTTATGCCATGAGTAAAAGGTATATAATATTTAATGTTGTTTTGTATTTGAGCCAGTGCAATTTGTAGCTGAATACAAATGCTATTCCTTACAGGATCTGTTTACCCAGCATGGAGCCAACCTCATGATCATTGCTGGAAAAGTCTTCCTCCTCAGGGCAGGACAAAAGGAAAAGGATAATACCTGAAGTCCAGAAGATCATCTAAGTAACAGTACTGAGTTGCCCGGGTAGAGTGGGCTTCCATTGAGAAGTATAATGCAATCAGATGATCTTCAAAAAACACCTGACCTTTAACAAAGTCTATTTCCTTTCTGAAAACAAGAGGAGGAGAACAGGGAGTGAACATCTGCTTCTGCTGTCTTCCTCTTTGGCTTGTGAGGCTTCAGGTCAAAGTCACCAGAACTCATCAACCTGAAATGCCTCCAAAAAAATGAGGGAGTTCCCAAATAAATTACAGACAGTGGAGGCTCTAAATGTATTGAGAACTTATTTTTCACCTCAGCATGAAGGTGAGCTCTCCATGGAGGTGAGCTCTCCAGAGAGAAACCCTGACACAGAGGTGTCAATCCAGGAGTCCTGGAAAGAGGTTTCTTCTTGGCCTGGGCCTCAGTTTTTTTGACAGAGATATAGATTTGTTAGTTAGCCTCTACACAAGGGACAACCCAGATCAGAGTCTTTATGCCAATCTGACAGCATCTAAGTCCCCCTTCCTCATTTGTTTTTCTACTTCTGGCATCTCACTCTAGGGTGCTAATCTAAGGGTTGTCTGTTAATGTAGTATTAGGACAGTAAGCAAAATGACATAGATCACAAAATTCAACTACCATCAAGTGAATTTTCCCAACATAAACAAATATGTTTGTAATTCTCCTCCATCCAACCTAAGTATTTATATGATTAACCCAGCCTATATTTTGTGGCCCTTTGAGCCAATCAGGTCACTTCTTAGAACCTGTTTTCTCCCCAAAAATGGCAATATTCCTTTTCATTATGAGTAAATACCTCTATTCTAGCATATACATCTCTAACCATACAAGCTACTCTCTCTCTCATGACACTTTGTCACGTATGAGCACACATACATTCTCTCTACCCTGTCCAGGTCCTGCTTCTTCTTATATCCCACTTGCAGCCAGAACAAGGCCATGATTCCTTCAACTGGGATTGGGAGAGGTTTTAGACAGTGAGGGCAAAGGGAGGGCATAGAGATGTCCAAGATGGGGAGGGGTCTGCTCTCAAGATGCATTAAATATAATCAAAACTTGGTTCTGCAAAAGTTAATACCTGATAGTATAACTCCTCTACTTATTGTACTAAAGAATCACTGTCTCCTTCTTCACCTTTGTGTTTAATTTTTAAACACCCCTTTCTATTCTTAGCATCCCTTGCCTTCCATATACTAGTCTCCAGGAAAGGGAAAGAAAAACACACCCAGGCATACACATGCTCTTCGCCAAGCTAGAATGCTCCCACCCTTTCTTCTCTCCCTAACAAACTCCTCCTTACCCTTCTCTCTCCTCTGTGAAAATGTGGGCTCTCCCTGGGAGACCTAGGCATTCCTCCCTAATGTTCCTTCTGCACTCTGCTAGAGCAATTCTGTCCATGTTTCCCAAATGTGACACAGGTCTACCTTTCTGCTACACTGTGAGCTCTTTGAAGATACAGACCCTTGCTTCTGATTTGCCTTTCTCCATCACTTAGCCCACTGTTGGGCACCTGTGTGTCATGTGATAGATGTTTTTGGATGATTGGATGGATGGATCGTCATGATGATATTCTGCCATTATACCCGTTAAGAATCTTAGAGTATGAGGGCTGTAAAGAACCACAGATCTCTTACGGTTCAATTTCTTCTTTTCAAAGCTGAGGCCTACAGAAAAGTGACTTAACTTAGGTTACCTAGTGATCAGGAAGGCCAGGATCAGGAAGAGGCAACTGAGATGATTCATTTAAATCAGAATCAAATCCTGACTTTATTTAAAATTGACTTTTTTTCATCAAAGACTTTTGATACTAATTTCAATTTTTTTAAATGTTTCATCAAAATATGATTTATCTTGATTAGTGTGTTTTTTGCACCTCCTTACATTTTGTTCCTGAGGCAAGTACCTTACTCACCTTACCCTAGGTTCTGGCCTTGTAAGAAATGAGAATTTAAAAGAGTTAAGAAAACAAATGATCAAGCCTCCATGACACACATCTTCAAACAAACCTTCATGATTTTCTATAATGTCAGTCTATTTCTGAATGGAAAGAGATTTTACACTTTGGAGCATGGACTTATTAACTCATTATCTAATTGCTGAGACTACATACATTTCTCTGCTTATAAGGTAATCTCTTAAAATATGCCAATTTATTAGATTTTTGTGGTCATCAACTAATTATGCAAAATCATTTCACTTTAAGTAAATTCTCTTAATTGGGGCAGTGTAGATGATCAACATCCACCTTGAGATTTATGTCACAAGGAAGACACCATGGGGTTGATTTAAGGCATTTTTACCAAGTAAAATAAAACTTTTGATCATATTTTACTATCAGTGCTATTCCTTTGAAGTTGTCCAGTACTGTATTATTACCAATGATGATGATAGCAACATTAAAATAAAGACATGTAAGAAAATGAAACTAAACAATGTCACCTTACTACAATAAATAGGAAATATTACCAAAGACCACTGAAAATACAATGAATCTGTAGATCAGATAGTTAGTGGCTTAAATCCCAACCGTAAAGGATATACTTGTTATGCTAAAGCTGCTTACAGGTGCTGTCTGATTCTAAAGTGACTCTTTGATCCAGAAGTTAAAGCTAAAGTCACAGAGCCAGATTTACAGATCATATGCTAGCATCATCACTAGCCTGCATTACTACCCTAGGCAAGCAATTTGATCTCTTCATGTGTAAATCACACAGCTAGGCAGCTGTTACACTGCTACCTTCTGCAGAACTTGTTGGAAGAAAGATTTAATAACTCATCCCAAAAAGGAGGGGGGAGAGAAACAAAGACTTTCTTAAAAAGAACTGGAAAGTGTCAAGTGGCAGAACTCAAAGAGGACCCATCAGGACCCATCTTGCATGGTAGATGTAACCAATGACCAGTGGAGGATACCACTGCATGATGAACCTTCACCACAACAGAGAATTAAAAGGCCATTTAAAGAAGCTGACCCATATCAACATTAAAATAAGTTTAAAAAAAAGAATGCAAATAAAATAAAACTTTGATGGGGAGCCAGATCACGGAGGAGTAGGAGACCTAAATTTCATCTGGTCTCAGGAATTCAGCTAGATAGTTATCAAACCATTCTGAACACCTACAAACTCAACAGGAGATTGAAGAAAAGAATAGCAGCAACTCTCTGAACAGAAAAGTGACCACTTTCTGGAAGGTAGGACATGTGGAGAAGTGAATCCAAGGCGATATTCAGGAAGACAGATGGCGGGGGAGGGGGCCTCTGTCAGCCACTTCTGGCAAGTGATAGAGCTGCGGAGCACAAAATTGGAACTTTTAGAAGTACGCTCCGCTGAGGAATGTCGCTCCAGTGGCTAAGCAGTGGTTGGAACTCTCGCTGGGACAGTGTGGTCTCAGGACCCTCAGGGTCACAGGAAGACCGGGGGTGCCTGAGTGCGGCAGAGCTCCCAGGTGCTGGAGTGGGGAAGCCGGCTGCAAAGACGGAGCCGAGGAGTGGGGTCTCAGCTCGGGGTTGCCATAAACCGTGATCTGCGGCACAGTTGGGCCACTGCTTTTCCAGCAGGGACCTAACACGTGGCAGATCCAGGGAGACTCCCCTTCCTCCCCCAGGAGGAGCGGTGCAGGAGCACACTGCAGGGATCTGCTGGGTTTGGAGACTCCACACCGGGTCATGAGCCAGAGATAGAAACGCTCGGTCACAGGCCGGGTGAGGACGGAGTGTGGCCAGAGACCAGGGAGATGGGAGTGACTGACTGCTTTTCTCTGGGGGCTCACTGAGGAGTGGAGCCCCGAATTCTGGGCTCCTCCAGGGCGGAGATTGGGATGCCGCCATTTCACTCTCGTCCTCCAAATCTGTATGGAAAGCTTGCAGGGAACAAAAGATCCCGAGAGCAAACCTGAGCAGATTACTTAGCCCAGACCAGCAAGGGTGGGGCAATTCCGCCTCTGGCAAAGACATATGGGAACCACAACAACAGGCCCCTCCCCCAGAAGATCAGCAAGAACAGCCAGCCAAGACCAAGTTTACTGATCAATGAAAACGGCAGAACTCCAGAACTCCAGCACATAGAATTCATGGCTTTTTTCCCATGATTCTTTAGTCTTTCGAAGTTAATTTTTAAAATTTTCTTTATTTTTTTCTTTTTCTATTTTTTTCTTTTTCTTTTTCCCTTTTTCAGCCAACATCCTATCAATTCCTTTTTTAAAAATCTTTTTTAATTTTCATTTTGAGAGTCATATTCTATCCCTTCCTTGTAGTTAACCTTATTTTTTGTATATATATAAGTTTTTGTTTCTTTAAAATTTTGGGATACAATTTCTTCTGACAGACCAAAATATACCCTAAATCTCTAGTGTATGGCTTTATTCTAGTCTCCTGCCTGATCACATTCTCTCCCCCCCTTTTTTTTTAATCCTCTTCTTTCTTTTTTCGACCAACTTCTTATCAATTCCTTTTATAAAATCTTTTATAATTTTCATCTTGACAGTCATATTCCATCTCTTCATTGTATTTACCCTTATTTTTGTACTATATGTTTTTCTTTCTTTAAAATTTTGGGAGGCAGTTTCTTCTAATGGACCAAAATATGCCCAAAATCTAGTGTGTGGCTCTGATCTATTCACCAGCCTGATCATAATTGTTTTTTTTTCCTTTCCCTTTCTTTTCCCCCCAGTTTCAGGTCTCTTCTGATTTGTTTAGTGTATATCTTTCTGGGGTTGTTGTTACACTGTTAGCATTTTGTTCTCTCATTCATCTATTCTCCTCTGGACAAAATGACAAGACGGAAAAACTCACCTCAGGAAAAAGAACAAGAGGCAGTACCGACTGTCAGGGACCTAATCAATACAGACATTAGTAAGATGTCAGAAATAGAGTTCAGAATGACAATTATAAAGATACTAGCTGGGCTTGAAAAAAGCATGGAAGATACTAGAGAATCCCTTTCTGGAGAAATAAAAGAACTAAAATCTAACCAAGTTGATATCAAAAAGGCTATTAATGAGGTGCACTCAAACTGGAGGCTCTAACCGCTAGGATAAATGAGGCAGAAGAGAGAATAAGTGATATAGAAGACCAAATGATGGAGAATAAAGAAGCTGAGAAGAAGAGAGATAAACAATTACTGGATCACGAGGGCAGAATTCGAGAGATAAGTGATACCATAAGATGAAACATTACTGGAATAATTGGGATCCCAGAAGAAGAACAAAGAGAGAGAGGGGCAGAAGGTATATTGGAGCAAATTAAAGCAGAGAACTTCCCTAATTTGGGGAAGGAAACAGGCATCAAAATCCAGGAGGTATGGAGAACCCCCCTCAAAATCAATAAAAATAGGTCAACACCTCAATATCTAATAGTAAAACTTACAATCTTAGAGACAAAGAGAAAATCCTGAAAGCAGCTAGGGACAAGAGGTCTGTAACCTATAACCTACAATGGTAGAAACATTAGACTGGCAGCAGACCTATCCACAGAGACCTGGCAGGCCAGAAAGGACTGGCATGATATATTCAGAGCACTAAATGAGAAAAATATGCAGCCAAGAATACTCTATCCAGCTAGGCTGTCATTGAAAATAGAAGGAGAGATAAAAAGCTTCCAGGACAAACAAAAACTAAAGGAATTTGCAAACATGAAACCAGCCCTACAAGAAATATTGAGAGGGGTCCTCTAAGCAAAGAGAGAGCGCCTAAAAGTAACATAGCCTAAAAAGGAACAGAGACAATATACAGTAAGAGTCACCTTACAGGCAATACAATGGCACTAAATTCATATCTTTCAATAATTACCCTGAATGTAAATGGGCTAAATGTCCCAATCAAAAGACACAGGGTATCAGATTGGATAAAAACAAGAAGACCCATCCATATGCTGTCTGCAAGAGACTCATTTTAGACCCAAGGTCTCCTCCAGATTGAAAGTGAGGGGGTGGGAAACAATTTACCATGCTAATGGACACCAAAAAAAGCTGGGGTGGCAATCCTTATATCAGACAAATTAGATTTTAAACCAAAGACTATAATAAGAGATGAGGAAGGACACTATATCATACTTAAAGTGTCCATCCAACAAGAAGATCTAACAATTTTAAATATCTATGTCCCTAACATGGGAGCAGCCAATTATATAAGCCAATTAATAACAAAATCGAAGAAACACATCGACAATAATAGTAGGGGACTTTAACTCACTGAAATGGACATATGAGATATCACCTCACACCAGTCAGAATGGCTAAAATGAACAAGTCAGGAAATGACAGATGTTGGCAAGGTTACGG
The DNA here is from genome assembly GCF_002201575.2 of Neomonachus schauinslandi. Taxonomy (NCBI): domain Eukaryota; kingdom Metazoa; phylum Chordata; class Mammalia; order Carnivora; family Phocidae; genus Neomonachus; species Neomonachus schauinslandi. The sequence continues at coordinate 104,966,596 of NC_058409.1, read as the reverse complement.
AGAAAGGGGAACCCTCCTACACTGTTGGTGGGAATGCAAGCTGGTGCAGCCACTTTGGAAAACAGTATGGAGGTTCCTCAAAAAGTTGAAAATAGAGCTACCATACGATCCAGCAATTGCACTACTGGGTATTTACCCCAAAGATACGAATGTAGTGATCCGAAGGGGCACATGCACCCCAATGTTTATAGCAGCAATGTCCACAATAGCCAAACTATGGAAAGAGACTAGATGTCCATCAACAGATGAATGGATAAAGAAGATTTGGTGTATATATATATACAATGGACTATTATGCAGCCATCAAAAAAACACAAAATCTTGCCATTTGCAATGACGTGGATGGAACTAGAGGGTATTATGAACATTGGGGAGGGTAGACTGATGAATCACAGACCTGTACCCCTGAAACAAATAATACATTATATGTTAATAGAAAAAAATAAAACTTGTTTATGTTAATGATGTTAATGGCTGATCTCATATCACACCTTAAACCTCATGGGATAGTGGCTTTAAATCTTGGTCAAAACAACACATCTGCCCATGTTCAAATACCAGCAATCCACCTACTGGCTGTAAAACAGTAGACAAGTTATTGAAGCATCTGTATCAGTTTCATCTCATAGCACCACCAACTTCATGTTTTTTTCCTGAGGATTGAAAATCATGCCCATATAAAGCACTAAGAACAGTGCCACATACCTGGAAAGCATGGAGCAAATGTGATGGAGGATAAGGAGGAGAAAAAAGAGAGAAATGATGGCTTATGCTTCCCTTTATTCTTGCCTTTAGTATTTAGCACCTAGAACAATGCCTGGCATGGTCAGCATGACTAGATGTTTGAATTAATAATGAGTATTTATACACTCAAAGTACTATACTAAGGAAAAAAGAACAAGAGAGAAAGAAGGGAGAGATAAAGATAGACACCAAGAAAAACATACGCTCCCCCATCCTTGGGGGTCAGGCCATTTATTAGTGCCCATAAATTCATATATTTTTCAACCTTTGGTCACTTCTCCTTACACACAAAATGGCTTTTCAGACACAGTGCCCAGAGGTCTGCCCATCGAGAGGATTATTCTTTGTCACCACCTTTCAATCCCAGTCTCAAGACTGCAATGCAGATGTTATCATTTTCAGCTTGTCCTTATACACCATGTCAACCCATCCATAAACCAAGTTTGGTTTTTTCCCTCCTCTATCAGCTGGTCATAAAGGGTACCCCATGCAGCCAGAGGTATAAGCTGAGGTTGAGGCCCTAGTGCAACAGTGGTGGATGACATATTTCTGAGCGACCTGCTTATGAACCTTGCTTGTGCCCTCTACTCCTGCTTGTGTTCAATCCCAAATATACCACTTCCATCTTATGTTGTATTCCTGGGCCCTCTCAACCTTATTACTTGATGAATTTGACAGCTAATGATGGGCAGTTCTGGACACACAGTATCTTGGTATAACCCATGTTGTTTTTATCTCTATCAGGGTCCAATAACATGACAGGAACAGGTTTTCAGAATATGTATCAAGGTATATTGTTTTTGCTCTCCAAGGAGCCTGTGTTGTGCTTCTCCCACTGAAGCTTGATGTAAGTTCGACATGACATCTTTTTCCATACCTCTAATGCCCTAGGGTCTTCCACGTTAGCTGGCCCAAATAATAGGTTGCTTATATTATAGTCTGGTCCTGCTAGAGAGTCCTTTCCTGCTCTGGGTCCCACTCAAAGCTGGCAGCCTTTTGCATCATTTCATATATGGTCTGGAGCAATGTTCTCTGGTGTGGGAGAGGTTGCTTTCCCCAAAGAGGCCTGCCTGACATTTAGTTTCCATCCAAGTGATGGGAAGTGCTAGATAAAATAATTTGTCTTTTACCTTGGAAGGAATGGCCTCAGTTGCTCTGACTGACTACTGGACTCCTAAATGTTTTACTGATGTGAAGGTTTCAGAATCTTTATAGGGTTTATCACCCATCCTGCAGAGAACATGTGTCTTACCAAAGCCTTTCGAATGCTAGCCACTTCTTATTTATTGGGCCTTATTAGCACAGTAAAACCAATACAGTAGATTAATGTGATGTTCTGCCTGATGTCCAAATGTCCCAGATCTCTTCAGAGGGCATGAGAGCTAACATAGCTCTCAGACAAAACTGAAGATGTATATTGCTGACCACTGCATGTGAATCTCAACTCTCTCTTTTTGGATTGGAATAAAAAAATAATGCATTTGCCAAATCCATGGCCATCATGCTGAGGTCGTGTTAATCTACTCTAGAAGAGATACCACATCTGGAACAGCAGCCACAATTAGGGCTTCTTAGAGGTTGATTTTGTGAAGATCTTTTTTTTTTTTTTTTTTTTTTTTTAATCATCCTGGGTACTTGGGGTTTCTTCAGGGGTTAGCCCATTGAATTAATTGAAGATATGAGGACCAACACTCATGAGATCCTTCAAAGTAACAGTAATGTCAGCCACCACCAGCCCCCTTCCACTGTTTTGGAATGCAAAAATCTTTTATTTGCTCTATTTTGGGCCAAGGGGAAAGAGTTTCAGAGCTTATACTGGCATTCCCCAAGTGAAAGCAATAGTCCTTACCTCATAGACTATGGAACCAATGCAGGAATGTGACAATTACTAAGTATGTTCATCCCAATTTTGCATTCGGAGAGAAGGGAATAAATCACCAGGTGGGTTCATGGGCCGAATAAATCTGCTGTAAACTGGACCTGGGCCAGGATTCCCTTTGTCACCTGCATCTCACATACCTCCACTCTAACAGTCTCCTGTTATTCTCCAGATATCAATGTCAAGTCAAGTACTGTATACAAAGGTCCTCAAAAAGTTTGGCATTCCACTTTCACCAGTGCATAGTTACCAGAGTAGGTAGCCAGAAGCCTCTTTGGGTAAAGATTGGAGACATCATTCCCATGTATACTTGCCATGATGTCACAGGGTCCTTCCTCCCAGATACCCAGCCTTCTCTCCAGTTAATGGGTTCTAAAGCTAAAACTCAGTCAGGTCTGAAAACCAGTCAAATGATCAAGACTTTTTATTGGGGCACCTGTGCTCAGATTCCTGAGATTTCTTTTAATGATACCCTGTTGACTAAGTAGTAAATTGTTGGTAGCCTACCTAATTTACCTCCAGGAATTCTGTACTCTACTAAGCATATCATAACTGTCTGGGTCAGGCCCTCTTTGTTGCCACTCTGACCCTGCCACTCTTTATAATAACCACATCCACCTAGCTTCTATTGTTTCAGGGCCCTATCATTCCCATGGCTATCAGTGAGCCTAATTCTGTAACATCATGTTCTACAGTCAGACCTGGCTTTAGAATAAGGCCATCTTACCCTATTTCTTAACCCTTAGTTACTTATGCTGTGGCTAAGAATTCATCTGGAAATGTGGGAAACTGAAGAAAGTATTTTTCTGTGTGAAAAAGTCAATAGGATTTTATGGCATTTTTTACCCTCCCCACTCTCCCTTATTACCTACCTGCCCCAAGAGAGACTGATACTTAATGGCTTTATTTATCTGCTCTCCTATTATTAGGGAGGAGAGAAACCCCCACTGTGAGATCTGGAGAACCCATGGACCAATGTCAAACTCATAACTAAGCTACCTAGAGGCTTTGGCTATGAATCCAAGGCAGCCGAACAGAGAGAGACATTGGGATAGAGCTGCCCATCCACAAAGGGCAGGGAGCAAGTGTGCATAAGGAAGGCCTCTTGGCCTTCCATACAGGAGCACAGGGGAGAGAGAGAGAAGCTACCTTCAGCTTTCTTTAAATCCTGGCCTAGAGCACTATCTGAATGACTGAGATGGTAGTAGGGAACAGGGTCAATTATGTATTCCCTGGGAAAGATGGAAGAGATACAAAAGGCCAGCAGATTAAAAAAAGCATCATCTACTTCACAGAAAACACAAACAAATTATCCATTGTGTTATGCCAAGCCTCCAAAGAACCCACCACAGTATCCTAAGAAAAGGAGTCAGCTATGATTGCTCACTAAGTCCAAGTGAAAGTCAACTTTAAACATGTATCAAGGACAAAAGAAAGAAACCAATGCCAGTCTCCTAAATGCTTTCTTGTCCTTTACTACCTCTCCACCCTTATCTCCCCTGGACTAGCTAGGGAGGGATCAAGTGGGAAGTGGGAGGATAAGTGAAAACATAAGAGTGGGGATAAGGTGGAGAAATAGAGAAGCCACAAGGCCCCCACCCTCACCTTTCCTACTGGAAGTGGCCAGCCCAGGCTTAGCTGGGCGAGGGGAGAAAAGTTGACTTTGAGGTTCCAAGCCCTTCCTACTCCATGGGACAAGACTTACTAATCACTGAACTGAGACTTCTTGATTAACTAAAAGGTTGATTTTTTTTTATAATCTAAGAGTATGAAGGTAAGCTACAGAACCTGCCTCATCACACCTGGGGGCCTGGAAAGATCTATTGGCACTGGATTATGTGTTTGTGCACAGGCATACATGTGCTGTGTCTACTGGAGCAAAGGAGGGTGAGTGGTAGGAGAAACTGTGCAGAATAAAGTTGTTTTTTGACTGTGCTCTGTGAGTCCCACCCATTTAACATATCAATTACATACAGCTTAACATTTTTTCCTTAAAATTAACTTTAGAGGAAATATATTTTGTAGCTGCTATCTTGAGCTCTCTATAACTGTTTCTATCTTCTGGGAGGGAGACCTTCAATTACTGGGAAATGTTTATTGATTTCCTCCTTTAGGATATGGAGTGGATTTTCAGCTGTGTGAGAGACCACTGTTGTCTCTTGCTTTTTTTTTTTTCTTGCAGCTGCTTTTGAAAAAACAAATTCTATTGAATTGTATACTTTATACATCTCAGAGCTCTGAGTTTATTATCCATCAAACACTGTGTAACTTGTTTTGAAATATTTCTCATAGCTTTTCGTGGGCTTTCCAGTCGTGGGAGGGAAAACAGCATGAAGTTCTGGGGTTTTCAATTCCCTCTTCTGATGTGTAGGTAACAGAGGCAGGATGACTTTGATAAAATATGATGACTCTTTTATGTCATAATAGAATTGTTAAGTCTTTACAGAAATCCTCACATGAAGGGCTTTTCTCCTCCCTAATAATAGGAGAGTAGATAAATAAAGCCATTAAACAAGTTTCTTCTTTGTGCACCAAGAGCTAAAAAGCCTCAGGGATGATGGAAAGGGAGGAGTAGAGGATGATCCAGACTTCAGGACAGCTAGATTTTATTACCTTTATTTTACCCATTAGTCAGTTAATGGAGAGGTGAACCAACTTAATCCCTTCTTTATCCCAGTGCACAATGCAATTCCTGCATACAGTAAATGCTCAGTATCTATTTGTTAAGTAAATGACAGCTCTAATTACAAAAATGGTACCAGGATACCAGCAAGAATACCAGAGTGCTGTGTTGGCCATGCTCAGCAGAACCAAACCAAATAATTATTCTAAGTCATTATTATATCATACTCCTCCAAATCATCACATTATGTTTTTTTCTATAACATGTATTATATGAAATTATCTTGCTTGTTTATTTTTAATGTATATACTCATTTTATATTATGAATACATATATACCTAGCCCAAATTAGCATCTCCAGCAAGTACTGACACACACACATACACACTTCCTCCTCCTTTTAACTGTGTCGAACCTGTAGGAACAGTCTACCTTGCTAGCCAATCTTATCTTCCAGTCCTAAGTCAGGTTCTCTAAAGACAGAGATTTAAGGGCTGGGGGGTGGAGTCAGATGGATGTGAGGCACAAAAGTAGGACAGGGTAGGGAAGTTGCTAAGTAAGGAACATAATATGAAGTCCAGCCTTGGGTTGAGTGGGTAGGTTGGGAGTGCTCTGAAGCATTAATCACACCAGAGTGTGTTTTCCACTTGAAGCTATATCAGCCAGTCATCGGCTGCTCCTGGGAGGCAGGAAGGATGGGCACTAATCACCTCTTTGGATGGACTCCACCAAGAGCACGTCTCCAGAGAAGATCCCACTAGCCACAACAGTTGTAGCTACTGGAGGATAGATACACCAGAAGGGGAAAAGGACTTGAGCAGTGCCAAAACAGTCTATGACCATCCTCCATATACTATTAAGTCTATAGGATCATAAAGTTTTTGAGAGCAGGTGCTGGTCTTGTTGATTTTTTAACTTCCTGAATCCCTTAGCACAGGGCCTGGGGAGCTGAGATCCACTCTTCCTCCTCCTCTCAGGTTGTTGGGGAGGGATCTTTGAGGTGCAGGTATAGAGTTTCCTACAGGAACACACAGCCTCTCATAATTTTTGGTGCCTCGTGAAAATTCAGGAGACCATGTCCCTTGGTGTGCTGTACCAAGGCACGTCTGTGGACCTGGGGCTGAATTGTCTCATCACCCTTCAGTATGGGGAGCAGAGAGTGAGTCAGAAGCCAGAGGTTTCAAATGGGAATCTCAGCCCCTCTTGGGGAGCAGCCAACACAGGAGCAGCCATCTTCACCAGCCAGCTGGGGAGATATTTGTTCACAGGAAATTCTCAGACTTCCTGGAAAGCTTCTGTGCTCAGAAGCTGCCTGACTGGCTCTCTCCCACATTGCTCACACAAGTATAAATGGGTAGGACCACTGTGGAAAGCAGTTCAGCAACAATAAATAGAGCCAACATTGACTGAATACTACTCTGTGCCAGAAACCATTCTAAGTACTTTACACATGGACTCATTTTATCCTCACAACAACCCTATGAACTAGGTGTTACTATCATTCTTGTTTTCATTTGAAGAGTTCTGAAAGTGTCCATACCCTTTGACCCAGTAATTCAAATTGTAAGAATCCTCCCTTAGGAAACAACACTTAATACAAAAGACCTTTACCTGCAAAGAAATTCATCAATGTGATATTAAAATTTTTAAAAAGTAACAGCTAATTGTCCAATAAAAGGGAAATATTTACAGGAACTCTGAACAATGGAATTTTATAGAACCATTAAAATCACATATATGAGGATTCATAATAAAGATGAACAAAATCTTACAGGTTTAAGTGACATAAAAGATTTTCTGCTCAGAATGATCACAACAATGCAAATTTAGAACCATACACAGAGGGTTTTCTAGCTCAAAATGTCAAACTGTATATACAACCTTGTTTTCATGTAATAGAAAGTGTTGGTGATCTTTGAAACCACACATTATAAAAAATAAAGTAGAACAAAATGTTAAATGGGAACATTTAGTGTGAACTTAGAAGCTTCTAAAAAAATATCTTTTTAACATCTCTCACTAACATGGCTCAAGGTGTAATGCTTTTGCTCACCACCATTACTCAAGTGAACTCATAAGCCCAGATCTCCAACATGATCATTCACTGAAAGAAGCCAGGATTCCTTACACTATTATTCCTTGAAGGGCAGTTTCTGACATCTTGGGATAAGGAAAAAGTGAGAATGGGATAGGAAAAAAGTGAGAATGTCTGCTAGAGGGGTGTCCGGGTGGCTCAATTGGTTAAGCGACTGCCTTCGGCTCAAGTCATGATCCTGGAGTACCGGGATGGAGTCCTGCATCGGGCCCCCTTTTCAGTGGGGAGCCTGCTTCTCCCTCCGACCCTCCCCCCTCTCATGCTTTCTCACTCTCCTTCTCTGTCTCAAATAAATAAATAAAATCTTAAAAAAAAAAATGCTATAAAGTGGACATGGTAAAACAAAGAAGTCAGCTTCCAGTGTATCCCACTACCCAATTTGAGCATCAAAAAGAGAATAATAATCGCTGTTAATTGAAAATTTTTGAGCCTCCATAATGCCATGATTGTGTAATGACATGTAAAACACATTGCAAAGCATACAAAAAGGGAGCTGTAACACAAAACAGGTGTAAATAGGGCATACTTTTTAAAATTGATTTTAATAAACATTGTATTAATATATATTTGAGTATTTTTAAGGGCATTTTGGTTTAAAAACCATATGTACATATACATACACAGACTTTTTAAAAAGTCTGTCAACTCCCCAAAAATGTGAGGGAAAATGGTCTCCAAAGAGATAGAGACTATTTCAAAAAGGACGATCGGTGTCAAAAGCATTTCCTAATAACCAAGTAGAAGGGGAGATTCCTGCTCTTCATTAGCACCAGTGATCATAAACAATAACTAATTAAAAAGAAGGTCCAGCAGAGTGCTCCAAGATGATAAATTAGCAGCATTCCCAAGAATAAGGGGAACTAAGCAAACTTAACTCCTTATCTCATGGGAGATTAAACTTCAAACTGACCCTATTAATGAGGTCTTGATAAGACATAAATTTCCAATAATTTTAACCTACCTGGACAATATATACTGATGGTAGGACAACAGGATAGATAATGGTGCCTAGGCAAAACTTAAAAATACACTATCTCTAGGAAAGACACCAGATTCAAAAAAAATATATGAAAAGCTGAAGTCGTTATTATAACAAATACATTTTGATTCTATAAGGAATTTGGTCTACTGATGAGTGGCTTGACTTTGATTCACCTTGGACTTCATAATCAACACCAAAATCATCACCAACTGGACACCAATCGGATTCTAAAACCTTCTACTGATATGAAATAGGGCTTTTTTTTTTTTTCCTTTTGAGGCTGGTAAATATGACTGTAACTCTAGGAAGATGGAAAACAGCATCTAGCAAAACCACTGCAATCTGAAAAAGGTCAACTTTGGAAGAAATGAAAAAAAAATGAAAAATTAAATTCATAACATTCACACTTTTTTTTTTTTTAAGATTTTATTTATTTGCGAGAGAGAGAATGAGAGACAGCATGAGAGGGAGGAGGGTCAGAGGGAGAAGCAGACTCCCCGCCGAGCAGGGAGCCCGATGTGGGACTCAATCCCGGGACTCCAGGATCATGACCTGAGCCGAAGGCAGTCGCTTAACCAACTGAGCCACCCAGGCGCCCCCATTCACACTTTTTTTAAATTTAATTTTATTATGTTATGTTAGTCACCATACATCACCATACATCAAAAAACATTAGTTTTTTATGTAGTGACCCACGATTCACTGTTTTCATATAACACCCAATGTTCCATGCAGTACGTGCCCTCCTTAATACCCACCACTGGGCCAACCCATCCCACCACCTCCCTCCCCTCCAAAACCCTCAGTCTGTTTCTTGGAGCTCATGGTCTCTCATGGTTCATCTCCCCCTCCAATTTCCCCCCTTTCATTTTTCCCTTCCTTCTCCTAATGTCCTCCATGCTATAACTTATGTTCCACAAATAAGTGAAACCATTTTCACTTATAACCAAAGATAATTGACTTTCTCTGCTTGACTTCTTTCACTTAGCATAATCTCCTCCAGTCCCATCCATGTTGATGTAAAAGTTGGGTATTCATCTTTTCTGGTGGCTGAGTAATATTCCATTGTATATATGGACCACATCTTCTTTATCCATTCATCTGTTGAAGGGCATCTCAGCTCTTTCCACAGTTTGGCTATTGTGGACATTGCTGCTATGAACATTGGGGTGCATATGGCCCTACTTTTCACAACATCTGTTTCTTTGGGGTAAATACCCAGTAGTGCATTTGCTGGGTCAAAGGGTAGCTCTATTTTTAATTTTTTGAGGAACCTCCATACTGTTTTCTAAAGTGGCTGTACCAGCTTGCATTCCCATCAACAGTGTAAGAGGGTTCCCCTTCCTCCACAACCTCTCCAACATTTGTTATTTCTTGCTTTGTCAATTTTTGCCATTCTAACTGGTGTAAGGTGGTATCTCAATGTGGTTCTGATTTGAATTACCCTGATGGCTAATGATGAACATTTTTTCATGTGTCTATTAGCCATTTGTATGTCTTCTTTGGAGAAGTGTCTGTTCATGTCTTCTGCCCATTTTTGGACTTCATTATTTGTTTTTTGGGTGTTGAGTTTGAGAAGTTCTTTATAGATCTTGGAAATCAGCGCTTCATAGTGTCATTTACAAATATCTTCTCCCATTCTGTGGGTTGCCTCTTTGTTTTGTTGACTGTTTCCTTTGCTTTTTATCTTGATGAAGTCCCAAAAGTTCATTTTTGCTTTTGTTTCACTAGCCTTTGGAGATGTATCTTGAAAGAAGTTGCTGTGGCCGATGTCAAAGAGGTTACTGCCTATGTTCTCGTCTAGGATTTTGATGGATTCCTGTCTCACATTGAGGTCTTTCATCCATTTTGAGTTTATCTTTGTGTATGGTGTTAGAGAATGGTTGAGTTTCATTCTTCTGTATATAGCTGTCCAATGTTCCCAGCACCATTTATTGAAGAGAATCTTTTCTCCATTGCATATTTTTTCCTGCTTTGTCAAAGATTATTTGACCATAGAGCTGAGGGTCCATATCTGGGCTCTCTATTCTGTTCCATTGGTCTATATGTCTGTTTTGGTGCCAGCACCATGCTGTCTTGGTGATCACTGCTTTGTTTTTTTGTTTTTTTGTTTTAAGATTTTATTTATTTATTTGACAGAGACACAGCAAGAGAGGAAACACAAGCAGGTGGAGTGGGAGAGGGAGAAGCAGGCTTTCCACTGAGCAGGGAGCCCAATGCAGGGCTCAATCCCAAGACCCTGGGATCATGACCTGAGCCAAAGGCAGACGCTTAACGACTGAGCCACCCAGGAGCCCCAGTGATCACTGCTTTGTAGTATAGCTTGAAATCGGGCAACGTGATGCCCCCAGCTTTGTTTTTCTTTGTCAACATTTCCTTGGTGATTCAGGGTCTTTTCTGATTCCATACAAATTTTAGGATTGTTTGTTCCAGCACTTGGAAAAATGTTGGAATTTTGATCAGGATGGTGTTGAAGGTATAGATTGCTCTGGGCATCATAGACATTTTAACAATGTTTATTCTTCCAATCCATGAGCACGGAATGTTTTTCCAACTTTTTGTGTCTTCTTCAATTTCTTTCATGAGCGTTCTGTAGTTCCTAGAGCATAGACCCTTTACCTCTTTGGTTAGGTTTATTCCAAGGTATCATATGGTTTTTGGTGCTATTGTAAATGGAATCATTTCTCTAATTTCTCTTTCTATACTTGCATTGTTAACGTATAAGAAAACAATTGATTTCTGTGCATTGATTTTGTATCCTGCCACATTACTGAATATGAGTATGAGTTCTAGTAATTTCGGGGTAGAGTCTTTTGGGTTTTCCACATAAAGTATCATATCGTCTGCAAAGAGAGTTTGACTTCTTCACCAATTTGAATACCTTTTATTTCTTTTTGTTGTCTAATTGCTGTTGCCAGGACTTCTAGTACTATGTTGAACAATAGTGGCGAGAGTGGGCATCCTTGATGTGTTCCTGATCTTACGGGAAAGGCTCTCAGCTGTTACCGTTGAGGATGATACTCACTGTGGGTTTTTCATAGATGGATTTTATGAACTTGAGGTATGTTCCCTCTATCCCTATACTCTGAAGAGTTTTAATCAGGAAAGGATGCTATATTTTGTCAAATGCTTTTTCTGCATCAATTGAGGGACCCTATGGTTCTTCTCTCTCCTCTTATTAATGTGTTCTATCACACGATTGATTTGCGAATGTTGAACCACCCTTGCATCCTGGGGATAAATCCCACTTGGTCGTGGTGGATGATCCTTTTAAGGTATTGTTGGATCCTATTAGCTAGGATTTTGTTGAGAATTTTGGAATCCATATTCATCAGGGATATTGGTCTGAAATTCTCCTTTTCGTTGGGGTCTTTGTCTGGTTTGGGGATTAAGGTAACGCTGGCCTCATAGAATGAGTCTGGAAGCTTTTCTTCTGTTTCTGTTTTGAAACAGCTTCAGGAGAATAGGTATTATTTCTTCTTTGAATGTTTGGTAGAATTCCCCAGGGAATCCATCAGGCCCTGCACTCTTGTTTTTTTGGGAGCTTTTTGATCACTGCTTCAATCTCCTTACTGGTTATTGGTCTATTCAGGTTGTCAATTTCTTCCTGTTTCAGTCGCGGCAGTTTACAGGTTTCCAGGAAGGCGTCCAATTCCTTCCAGGTTGCTTAATTTATTGGCATATAGTTGTTGATAATAATTTCTACTAATTGTTTCTATTTCCTTGGTGTTAGTCCTGATCTCTCCCCTATCATTCATAATTTTATTAATTTGGGTCCTTTCTCTTTTCTTTTGGATAAGTCTGGCCAGTGGTTTATCGATCTTATTAATTCTTTCAAAGAACCAGCTTCTAGTTTCGTTGATCTGATCTACTGTGTTTCTGGTTTCTAATTCATTGATCTCTGCTCTAATCTTAATTATTTCTCTTCTAATGCATGGCTTAGGCATCGTTTGTTGCTTTTTCTCTAGAAGGTGTAAAGTTAGTTGGTGAATTTGGGATTTTTCTATTTTTTTGAGTGAGGCTTGTATGGCTGTGTATTTCCCCCTTAGGACCATCCTTGCAGTATCCCATAGGTTTTGGACCGATGTGTTTTCATTGTCATTGGTTTCCATGAATTGTTAAAGTTCTTCTTTGATTTCCTGGTTGACCCAAACATTTTTGAGCAGAGTGGTCTTTAGCTTCCAAGTGTTTGAATTTCTTCCAATTTTTTTCTTTTGATTGAGTTCCAGTTTTAAAGCATTATGGTCTGAGAAGATGCAGGGAATCATCTCAGTCTTTTGGTATCAGTTGAGACCTGATTTGTGACCCAGTATGTGGTCTATTCTGGAGAAAGTTCCTTGTACGCTTGAGAAGAATGAGTATTCTGTTGTTCTAGGGTGGAATGTTCTGTATATATCTATGAGGTCCATCTGGCTCAGTGTGTCATCCAAGCTCTTGTTTCTTGTGATTTTCTGTTTGATGATCTGTCTGTTGCTGAGAGTGGAGTATTGAGGTCTCCTACAATTAACGTATTGTTATCAATATCACTCTTTAATTTGGTTAACAGCTGGCTTATGTAGATGGCTGCTCCCATGTTGGGGGTGTAGATATTTACAATTGTTAGATCTTCTTGTTGGGTAGACCCTTTAAGAATGATATAGTGTCTTTTGTGTCTCTAACTAGAGTCTTTAGCTTAAAATCTAATTTGTCTGATGTAAGAATTGCTACCCCAGCTTTCTTTTGAGGTCCATTGGCATGGAAGATGGATCTCCATCCCTTCACTTTCAGTCTGGATGTATCTTTAGGTTCAAACTGAGTCTCCTGTAGCCAGCATATGGGTGGGTCCTGTCTTTTTATCCAATCTGCAACCCTGTGCCATTTTATGGGAGCATTTAGGCCATTCACGTTGAGAGTGATTATTGAAAGATATGACTTGATTGTCATCATGTTGCCTGTGAAGACCTTGTTTCTATAATTGTCTCTGTAAATTTTTGTTGTATGTCACTCTTGGGGTCTTTCTCCTTTTATAGAACCCCTCTTAATATTTCATGCAGGCGCGGCTTAGTGGTCACATATTCTTTTGGTTTCTGCCAGTCTTGGAAACTCGCATCTCTCCATCCATTCTAAATGACAGCCTTGCTGGATAAAGTATTCTTGGCTGCATGTTCTTCTTGTTTAATACCCTGAATAGGTCTTGCCAGCCCTTTCTGGCTTGCCAGGTCTCTGTGGATATGTCTGACGTTATTCTGATGTTCCTCCCTCTGTACGTAAGGAATCTCTTCCCCCTAACTGCCCTTAAGATGGTTTCCTTCATTCTAAGATTTGCGAGTTTTACTATTACATGCCGAGGCATTGGCCTGTTTTCCTTGATCTTGGGAGGGGTCCTCTCTGCCTCTAGGACACGAATGTTTGTTTCATTCCCCAGATTAGGGAAGTTCTCAGCTATGATTTGCTCAAATATATCTTCTAGTCCTCTCTCTCTCTCCACCCGCTCAGGGATCCCAATAATTCTGACACTGGGATGTTTCATGTTGTCACGTATTTCTCTGATTCTATTTTCATGGATTCTCAGTTGTTTTTCCCTGGCCTCCTCTTTTTCCTTCTTTTCTATCAATTGGTCTTCTAGATCACTAATTTGTTCTTCTGCCTCGCTTACCCTAGCTGCTAGATTATCGAGATTAGATTGGATCTCATTGATAGCATTTTTAAGTTCTGCCTGTTTGGCTTTCATTTCTGCCCTTAGAGACTCTATGTTGCCATTAATTGATTTCTCCATTCTAGCTATTGTCTTCACAACTGCTACCCTGAATTCCATGTCCAACACCTTGGTTGTATCTGTATTCATTTGTAAATCTGTGGCAGAAGTCACAGTCTCTGAGTCTTTCCTATTTTGGGGGTTCCTCCTCCTAGACATTCTGTTGAGGGGTGGTTGAGGGAATGTACAGAGTCCAAATTATTGACCACGACCCAAGCAAGATGCACCTGTTTTATAGGGACCTTAGGGTTGTTGGTCTCTTGTTCTCCCAGCCTGTCCTCTGGAGGAGGGGCCTGCTGTGCTGTTACTCAGGCAGCCCTGTTTGGGCAGAGTTGTCCTGCTCCCTTTGGTGGGGGATGGGCTCAGTGAAAACCGGTTTTGGGGACCTTTAGTATTCTGGCAGCTTTCCCTGGCACCTTTCCTCATCTCTTCCAAGAGTCAGAGCAGAAGAGATCATTTCCAACACTCTGCCTCAGAGCAGAGAGATTGCAGTCTGTTCTTCAGTGAGCTCTCCAGTCCACACTATCTCCGTTTCTGTATGTGTTGCTATAAACTGCAGTGTCCTGGGTTGTGCGCCCCTCAGAAGTGCTCCCAATCCTCGCCTCCAGGTCGGGGCATGGGGCACGTCTCTGCCCTTCCTGCTTCTAAAACTGCCAGCTGCCCCCAGTTCGCATGCACGGACCGGCTGCTCCAGGTTTCAGTCTGGGGGGCTGCCCTAAAGTCCTTTCTCTACCACTACCGGTCTGCAAGTCTGTGCCCCATCCCCAGCGCGGGAGGCTATCGCTCAGTGGCAGTTTAGGATTCCCATGGCTCCCACTCCCTTCTGTTTATTTTCGGATATGTGCCCACAGAATCACGGCTCCCTGCTTCATACCTAGAAACCAACCACCTCTGATATTTTGTTTGTAGAGATCCATATATATCTTCTTACATCTCAGGCTGATTTCATGGGTGTTTAGAGTGGTCTGGTAAATATCCAGCTCAATTCTGGGGACTCGTTGGAATAGGGTCCCCTACTCCTCCACCATCTTTTCCTCCTCCACCCAAAGGCAGATGCTTAATTGACTGAGCCACCCAGGCGTTCCTACCTTTTAGAATCTTTTTATGTGTTTTCTTTTTTTAATTTTATTTTTAATTTTATTAATTTTTTAAATATTTTATTTTATTTTGTTATGTTAGTCACCCTACAGTACCTCATTAGTTTTTGATGTAGTGTTCCATGATTCACTATTTTTGTATAACACCCAGTGCTCCATGCAGTATGTGCCCTCCTTAATACCCATCACTGGGCTAACCCATCCCCGCACCCCCCTCCCCTCTGAAACCCTCATTTTGTTTCTCGCAGTCTATAAAGTCCCAGTTTTTAGTTCTACTTAAGGAGAGGAATAGAGATATGTTTGCTTACTTCATCTTCCTAGGAGTGTGTTCAAAGTTTGATGTGAAATAAAAAGAAGAAAGAAACATCTCAATATAGGGTAAGACCTCATTTTGGTTAAAAATCATGTAAGCACCCATGTATCTGTAGTAGCATGAACACACAGAGCTATAAAAAGGGGAAATGTACCAGAACGTTCTTTCCCTTTGCTTGGATAGTGGGTCAGCTTCTAAATTCCTCAAAGTAGCCAGTTATTTTTATAATTGGGAAAAAATAATACACGAAAATAATTTCCCCATTTATTTAAAAATTATTTTACATGGTCTCTAAAGCTGGACATTCTGTTACCTAGTCTGATAAGCTTATAGATTATTATTAAATAAGTAAATATGTCTTTTATGTTAAATACTTTAAAAGTATTAACCTCTAGAAAAAAAGCAGTCATTACCTTTATATGTAATGAAGAGATCCAATGAATACGGGGTATTATTAAGAGCTTCATTTTCCTGTTATGCTTCCATTGTTTTCCTCCAAGTTACTTCTGAATAGAAAATGGATGATAGTGTACCCACTTTTCTAAGTTATCAAATTGACAGCGAAATCATTCTTACCATCTTTAAGCTCTGTAAACACATACCTCACCTTTGTGACCCAGGAGCCTGTTAGTGCGATAAATCTGTTTTTAACCACTCTGCTAGTTAGAGAGTTTGAAGTAGAAACCATACTTCTTGGTTTCTATGTTTGGCTGTATTACTCCAGCTGAATAGGACCTTCACCTTGACCTACTTCAGTTTCCCTTCTGGATGCTGTGGGTGATGACAGCCCATTTATGGAAGATGACTGAGTGGCCAAGAACAAATCTTTATGTTAAAGATAACCCCTGGGAGGCCACAAAATTAAGAATTTCTGCCATCCCCTCTAGTATATCCAAAATTTGTTTTTGTTATTGAATTCAAGAATTCATGCAGCCAGTTTAATGCACATTAAAACTTTTTATTTATTTATTTATTTTTATTGTTATGTTAATCACCATTTTTTTTTTACCTTTTTTTTTTTTTTCCTCTGGAAACCACATTGCAGGATTTATTAAATCCTGCTTTGGAATGTTGTTCCTTTATACCTAAAAAGCTAGACTGGACAGTTTGTCTGCCTTCTTAGATGAAAAATAAGAAATATTCAAGACTCATCTTCTTAGTCACCTATGCTTCAAGTATTATAAAGCAGTTTGGGCAGTCATCTTGCTTACCTTCCTGTGAAAATAACTACCATCATCTAATAGCAAAGATAATTTATTCATGGACAAAAAAAATGCAAAGAGAAACTATTTCCAACTGCCAGGTGTAAGTTGAGAATATCCTTCTGTTTGTTTTGGTAATAGAATTTCTCAAATATGCACAATTGTCTTTCAGCATTTGGGCATTGAATAGAGCCCATTTTTTCCCCCGCTGAGTTAACATGTGCTGGGAGGTCAGTTTATTACTCTGGGCAGTGACAGAGAGGGCCCCATGTACTGCTCTGTTTGCAATTATTAACCTGGTAGATTGAAGATCTTGACTACATGTTGCTTATGTGCAGATCTGGCATATGCTCCCATTTCCTAGTGAAAAAAGGTGGAGCTACAAACTCCAAACTATACTCCTTGATGCTGTGGTATCTGAGTTGCCATATGTAAATAGAGACAGGAAAATCTGAGAGGAAATTTCTTCAGACTTCTCAATCAGCTGGAAGATGACCAACTTACATATGCCCTAAACTAGTAAGGAAACAGACTTCCAAACATCAGAAACTCTATTTTTCTCGCCATAGTGTGCTGGTAAAAGGTGTCCCATGTAAATAGTGATTCATCATCAAGCAAGTGTTGTGTAAAGGACACTGGAATTTTGATCATGTTCAGATGGCATTATGGCTTAGAGAACCAAGAATGCATATATCTTGTTTTGTCAATTCCCACTTTTACCACAGTGTTTCTTCTGTAAGAAGAAGGCAAAGAAAATGAGAATGAAAACTACTTACACTTACACTAGTGCATAGTACCCCACAGGAGCTATCCTGTACAGCTGGATTGGAGCTGTCAGCTTAGGCTCAAGGCTTAGCCTATGCAAGACCTCTCTACCTCCTAATTTTCAGTCTTATCACTTGGCTACTAGAGACAGAGAAGCCCTGATGAGAAAGAAATGAGAAGATGGGGAGCAAGATGGTTGGAATTATTCCTAACACCATATTCTTCAGTCTGGTCCATAGATCAGTAACACCAGCATCACCTAAACATTTGTTAGAAATGCAGAATCTGGGGCCTCATCCAAGACCTACTCAATCAGAATGTGCATTTTAAACAAGTTCTCCATGTGCCCATGTGCATGATTATATCCTGTGCTAAGAGATAGGCCTTGGGTCAGCTTCCTCACTTCTGAGTATATCTGTGTCTTTAGTACACAATGATCCTGACCTCTAACCAATCTACCCCAGATCTGAGCAATTACATTAGTACTCTCTACTGTTGGGGATCATGGAGGAGTAAGGGTAGGACAAAAACAGCTGACCTCCTCCTAACTGCCTGTGAAAAATGCTGCTTCTATAAAGTTAAATTGATTTCTTTATTGCAGGATTTTCTCAGCCCGTTTGTCTTAGCCTGCTCAGGCTGACATAACAAAATAACATAGATTGGGCAGCTTAAACAACAAACATTTATCACAGTCCTTTGGCTAAAAGTCAAAGATGAGGGTGGGCATGGTTGGGTTTTTGTGAGAGCTCTCTTGCTGGCTTGCCAAAGACCACCTTCTTGCTGTGCCCTTTTTGGTTGACAGAGAGATAGAGGGAAAGCTCCCTCCTGTTTCTTATATGGAACACTAATTCCATCATGAAGGCTCCATTCTGATGACCTCATCTAAACCTAATTACCTCCCAAGGCCCTATCTCCAAATACTATCAGGTTTGGGGTTAGGCTTCAACATATGAATTTGGTGGGAGGCAGAGACATAATTCAGTCCACAGCAATGCTAATGTGCATTATGACTTTTTAGAAGAGAATAAAATATGTAATATCACTTAAAACTTTCAAATTGCAGAAACCTCTTTTGAAGAAATACCTACTAACAATGGGTGTTTCACAGAACACAGTACGGGATGTGCCACCCTAAGGGGAAATCATTGTTCTGGTTGAAACAGAATGAAGTCCTCCATTCCCATTCCCATATGAGATCAAATTTGTTTAATTGCATGTACTTTGAATCTGTAGATTTTCCAAGTTAAGTCACCCATAGTGAGGTGATACCTTACATGATGGTTAGGAACCAGAATGAGTGCCTAAAGCAAAGATTGCATTTTAGTCAAAATTTTCTTTGAAAACAACCTTGAGATAATATCAGATATTACAGTCTGACTTGCCATCACTCAAGAAGTCTAGTATAGCTTGTGTTACCTCCAGTGTTGGCTCTTATCACTGCTTTTTTTTTAGATGAGTACCAGATCAAGTATCAGGACACCATTTAGTTTGAAGAGCATGTATCTTTAAATACTAGAAACACACTCAACATAATGAGATGCTCAAATTTTAAGATAAGGGTGGGAATGAGGACTGGGGAAGTAGCATATTCATGTCTCCTGTTCTGAGCTGTGGACGGTACATGTGTTTAGTGGAATGGCCGATGGGATATATATACTATGTAAATAGTTCTGTGTCTCTTTCTTTCTCTTAGCACTTATTATTGAACTTACATGTGTTAAATTTGCATATGCTGCAATACCTTTGTGTTGAACACATGGTTTCAGATAGGATTTTGCTGGGGAAGACCAGATGCTTAGATTCAAAGTCACAAGGTCATTTTGGTGAATTTATTGTGGTCCAAAGTCTGGTCCTTAAAATTGTAATGGTTTCAGAATTTCAGCAACAGTGACTGTTTCCCTACTTAATACAGACT
Organism: Neomonachus schauinslandi; assembly: GCF_002201575.2. Taxonomy (NCBI): domain Eukaryota; kingdom Metazoa; phylum Chordata; class Mammalia; order Carnivora; family Phocidae; genus Neomonachus; species Neomonachus schauinslandi. The sequence continues at coordinate 104,947,247 of NC_058409.1, read as the reverse complement.
GATGAACATATGAACCAGGATGCCAGTTTATGTTGAGAAATAAAGCTATTGCATAGATTGGAATGCTGTCGTCAGCACACCACCATAATTGTCCTTTAGGCAGTGTATGTGGGAAGACCAGATATATTTACAAAAGACGTTCTAAAATGTTCAGTGTAAAATGAAAATGGTCCAAGCTGTTTTGCTGAAAGGTGCTGGTGGATGAAAGGGTTAGTTCATTTTCTGAGTATGTGAGTCATTCCATTGGCTTGTATTTGGGAAAAGGTCTTTGAGTTCAGCATTTGGGGGGTTTGCATGGACCAATGGTGGACAAATCACTTTCCTGTGCAACTGAATTCACCTTTCTCTGACACATTCACAGGGAACTGAATTTATGTGGTTTCCAGGGAGAGTATAACAAGGTTCAGTGCCCAGCATTATTACTGTTTTTCCTTTGTGTTTTGTTGGTATAAGGAGAGGATGGTCTTTGCTAACCTAACTCATTTTGTTGGCAAAAGCTGTGGCCTAAGGAAGAGAATATTCCAGCCTGAGAGCCACCAGCCACCATGAATATGTTGGATGGTATTTTCTATTAGAGGGTCTCTTTTGACAGGATGGAGGATTTCAGTAGGCTCACCAAAGTGGCCCTCCTCCCTGCTCTCCTTTTGAGGAACAAACCCCACCCTTATAGACAAAATGATGAAGCATGGCATTTTCCTTTTCCCTTCCTCTTACTGTGTAGTCTTCTCTTCCTCTTTCCTCTCCCTAGAAATACAGAACATTGCCATATAAACACTTCTATATATTCTTATTTTCATCTATTGAACCAAGTGGGGGTGGCAGGAGTTGGCAACATTCTTCTGTAAAGGATCAGATAGTAAATATTTTTGGCTTTGTAGGCCACACAGTATATTGTCAACTCTTCACTTCTGCCACAGAAGGGCAAAAGCAACCATAGACAATACATAAATGAATGAGTGTGGTTGTACTCCAATAAATTTTACTTGCGGGCACTGAAATTTGAGTTTCATATAACTTTTATGTGTCACAACATATTTTTTGATTTTTTTCAACCATTTAAAAATATAGAACCTCTCTTAGTCTATACCTCCTTCAAAACAAAACAAACAAAACTGATGGTGGGCTGTAGCTTGCTGATCCTTGCTCTAAATAATTGGCTAATTTTCCCACCTGTGCCACTGTTTCTCTTGCTTCTGGTTTGGTGAAAGGAAATATAGGACCCACTATTTGTTGTATGTTTTGTCCTTGGTATAGGGAAGTGGGATTGTTCAGCAGTTACAAGCATTGGTCTTGTAATCAGACACAGCTAGGTTCAAATCTGTTTTACCCCATAGTAGAGCAAATTGCATAACCTCTCTGAACACCAGAGTGGTTCCTTATCCATAAAATCTGTTAGATAAGTCTGTTCCTTATCCATAAAAATCATATTGCTATACCTCATGGGATTAAATGATACAGTTTATGTGAAACATTTAACATAGCGTCTACCACATGGTATGAGCACAGTATGCTGTAGCTATGATTATTATGTTTTTATCAAAGGAACTGTATTTCATTTGTGATTCTTATACCTGCTTTTACCTAGGGCATGTCAGTCTCTTCTCTGAGCCTCAGTTTTTAACCAAGGGGGCTTTTGAGACTATGGTCAATTCCAGATCCAAAAATATTTGTGATTCTTTATGCTTGTTACAAAACCTTCTGCATTGTAAATGTATTAAAGATGATTTCTATTTTTAAAAAATATGTGTTCCAAGAGTAGACCTTGGGGTTTTGGAACACAACTCTGTATTTGTGAGAAATGGAGCAGGAAAGACATAGGAGTTTTTTGTTCTGGTGATTTGTATTTAACAGAAGCATTGACCCCTTGCCTCTCTTCTTCCTGGGCCAGTTGACAGTTAAAACAAAATTCTTTTTTTTTTTTAGATTTATTTATTTGAGAGAGAGAGAGCGCTCACACAGTAGGAGGGGCAGAGGGAGAGGGGGAGAGAGAGAATCTTCAGCAGATGCCCTGCTGGTTTGCAGAGTCTGATGCGGGGCTTGATCCCACAACCCTGAGATCATGACCTGAGCCCAAGTCAAGAGTCAGAAGTTTTAACCAAATGAGCCACCCAGGCACCCCAAAACAAAGTTCTTGAAACAAAATTCTTTTGGATTTACAACAGATAGGTGTCATTATCTGAAAAAGGATCTGGTGTTCACCAGGCCCTTTAGTACTTCAACTATGATACTGTGATGTTTATGGAACTCAGTTTGAGGAGCCCAGATGAAAAAAGACCCATGAAATGAAAAAAGCCTGCAAATGCAGATAGCATATCTTCCCCAGTTAAGTGAGAGTAGTGCCATCTAATTATTTCCAATTACAGTTGTGTTTCTTTCTTTAATGTTTTCTATGCTGATATCCAAGTTGCTAATGAAGCAGGCCCCTGCTTTATAATCACCATTGTTGCGACTTGCTGGGCTTAATTGTTTTGTCTCCATAACAGGCAGACATTCTGAACAATTAGACAATAATAAGGAAGGAAGATGGGGAAATGGCTTAGATTCTTTTATTTTAATTATGCTGATAGTGCACCCTACAGTTCTGAATCAGTGCTGAAGTGCTATTTTTGATGGCATTCAATAACATCCAACTAGAGCTAATAAATTTATATTTCTAATGCAAAAGAACCCCTTCCTTTGTTTCAACTGATTGTTGCTTTTTGTAGAACAATAATACTTCCTATGCACATGGCATGTTTCGCCTTTAGTTTCCTTTACAATATTCCTATTATTCTGCATTACTCTTATTTTATATGAAGAGAAAATGGAGTGTCTAAGCTGGCTCAAGTTATTTAGCATTTTTGATATCTAGTTGCCCAATTAATTTCTAGAATGCCTCTTAAAATTCACGTTTACCAAAGTGTCTTATAAAGATGCCAAAAATAAAAATATGAGGCTCAGATCTTAGTCTGTTCTGAGGGTTGAGAAATAGAAAGCCCTGCATGACTTGGTCCCTACCTCATCTCCAGCTTCTCCTATTTGCCTACCATCTCCAGCTACATTGGCTTTTCAATACCATAAACAGCACAAGCTCAGTCTTTCCTAATGGTCTTCCCCTTCCTTTGCCTGGCTGGTTCATTTTCATCCTTTAATTTCAACTCAAATACCTCCTCCCCAGAGACTCCTTCCCTGATCCCTTCATCTCTTTTGCTACTGCTCATACTCCTCCCCTCCACCCTCATTATCATCTTTTATTGAATTTAACTTGTTTTCTCCACAGCAAAAATTGTGTCACATATTTCCTTTTTCTATTTGTTAATTGCCTCCTTACCTTTAGGGCAGGATTACATCTGTTTTGTTAACCCTTGTATAACTAGGAAATTTAATAGTGCCTGAAAGTTAGTTTTACATAAATATTTGTTGAACAAATGCATGAATAAATGGAAGGATGTATTGTTTTTTTCCTCCCACTATGTAATTTCAGGGTAGTTGTGATCCTCTGATGTCCTATCCAAACTTCCAATTGGAACTTGACACACTAGCATCTCTCATAAGATTGTAAATTCCTTGAGGGCAGAGATTTGGGTTTGTGGATCTTTGTATCACCAATGTCTAACATGGTATCTCTATATAGTTGTGAATCAGCAAATGTTAGTGAAAGACATAAAAAATATTCCAAAAGAGCATAGACCTTGCAATCTGTGTTTTATATGTGAAGACAATGGTTTGTCAAGAAATGGATAGGCTTAAAAATAATGCTATTTATTCCCATGGGGCGAGGAATGGGTGAGAATATAGTCTCACTTATTTCTTTAAAATTATCAAAACCAGACTAATTTTCTATTTTTTATTTTAGAATTATGATACTTAGATGTTTGTGTGTATATTTATCTTATTTTGCTTCATAAGAAATGCAGTATTGATGTAGAAGATGGAAAAATTTAGAAAAGGATATAGAAGGAACAAAAATGATCCATAATTTCATGACCTGGAAATAACACTGTTAACCTTATAGTATGTTTCCTTACAGACCGAGCACACACACACACACACACACACAGTGTTTAATTCATTAAAAATAACAAAGAAGAACTTGAGTATCTTTGTGTCCTATTTATTATTCATTTAATAGTATATCAAGATCATTTTAACATGTCATTGTAATCCTTTGAAAATATAATTTTTAATGATTGTTAAAAAATACCATTGAAAAGATTAATTATAAGGTATTAAAGTAATTCCTTAAGTTAAGTATCAAGTTTTTTTTCATGCTGTTTTTGGCCCTAATAATGAATTGTGCTGGGGACATCCATGTTTCCAAGTACCTGTTTATATTACTGAATATTTCCTTAAGACAGAATCCTATGTGTGGACTTACTGGTCAAAGAATAGGAATAATTTAAGACTCTTGTTCTGATATCCAAATTGTTTTCCAGGAAGTTGTGCCAAGTCATATTTCTACCAGAAGAGTCTGATAATATTTAATTCATCCCTTTTTCATTAACATTTAGTATTTTGCCTCCTTCCTCTCCCATGAGATTTCTGTTTATTTTTTGCCCCTCTTTCTCTGTAATATTATTGTTTTTCTTTTGGCTCTATATGATCCCTTATCTACCAAAGAGTTTTAATTTTTATTATATTTATGGAATATTCTTCTCTTACACCATATTTGTTAGCCTTAAAACACTAAAAAGTGGTCTTATTAAAGTAAAAATTACCTAAAATAATACTTATTAATTTTAAGTGTGCAATTTACTGAATTTTGACAAATGTATTGAATTATGTAACCACCACTGCACTCAAAGAACATTTTCATTATCCTAAAAATTCTCTTGTGTCCTTTTGTAGTCAATCCATTCCCTTCACCCCTGGTGCCTGACAACCAATGTTTCTATTTCTGTCACTTTAATTTTGCTTTTTCTAGAATTTCATATAAATGGAATCTTATATTAAGTAGTTTTGACTTTTTTTTCAGTTAGCATAGTACATTTACCCATATTTTATGTATATCAGAAGTTCATTCTTTTGATTGCTGAGTAGTATTTCATGATATGACCATACCATGATTTGTTTATTCAGCAGTTGAAAGTCATTGAGGTTATTTCTAGCTTTTGGTTATTAAGAATAAAGTTTCTATGGAGGATGCTGGGAACTTCCACTTCAGGCAACATTAGAATAACAGAGACCGGATTTTCATCCCACCTAAGACAACAATAAAGTAGACAAATATATAAAATAATGGTTTTCCAAGATACTGGACATGAGATAATAAAAGACAGTCATCCCAGAGTGATGAAAGAAGAGAGCAAAGAACAGATGGTACAAAAAGAAAACAATCTATCATCTAAAAAAGATCACATCAAATGTAAATGGTCTAAATAGCTTGATTAAAAAGCAGAGATGGTCAGACTGGATTAAAAAACCCACAGGATTTAATTATATGCTGCTTACAAGAAAAAACCTACTTTAAAGTCACCAGTAGGTTAAAAGTTAAAAAGATAAAAAAGACCTGCTAAAAGACATTAATCAAATGGAAGCTGGAGTGGCTATGTTAATATCAGATAAAGTAAACTTTAGAACAAGAAATATCATCAGGTATAAAGGAGGTAATTTCATAACGATAGGAGACTCAATTCCTCAAGAAGTTACAACAATTGTAGTTCATCACAGCATTATTTACAATGACAAAGGCATGAAATGAACCTAAGTGTCCATTGTATGTCCATGTATCCAAGTAGATAGTATCTATCTATATGTCTGTGATATATGTATACACATACACACAATGGAATATTTCAGCCATAAAAAAGAATGAAAGCTTGTCATTTGTGACAATGTGGATGGATCTTGAGGGCATTATACTAAATGAAATAAATGAGAGAAAGACAAATACCTTATGATCTTACTTATATGTAGAATCTAAACAAAAACCAAGCTCATAGATTCAGAGAACAGATTGATGATTGGCAGAGGTGGGGAATGGGGAGGTAGGTAAAGTTGGTGAAGGGGACTGAAAAGTACAAACTTCCATTTATAAAATAAGTAAGTCATGGGGATATAATATACAGCATGGTGACTATAGCTAATAATACTGTATTGTATATTTGAAAGTTGTTAAAAGAGTAGATCTTAAAGTTATTATCATAAGAAAAAGAATCGCCACTACGTAGAATGATGGATATTAACTAGACTTACTCTGGTGATCATTTCACAATACATACAAATAGTGAATAATTGCATTGTACACCTACAACTAATATAATGTGACCTATCACTTATGCCTCAATAAAAAAAGGATGTAACAATTCAAAATATTTGTGCACCTAATAACAGAGCTAAAAAATACATGAAACAAAATCTGTTAGAACTGTAAGGATCAATAGACAGCTACACAATTATAATTTGAGATTTAAATACTTCCTTCAATACTTAGTAGACCAAGTAGGCAGAAATCAGTAAGAAAAAAGTACTCTAGGGGCACCTGGCTAATTCAGTCGTTAGAGCATGTGACTCTTGATCCCAAGGTTGTGAGTTTGAGCCTCATGTTTGGTGTAGAGATTACTTAAAAATAAAATCTTAAAAAAATTTTAAAAAGTATTCTAAATAATCTTGACAAGGTTGATATTTATGGAATATTCCACCCCCAGAGAGCAAAATACATATCTCTTTTCTTAGAGAATTTACCAAATTAAACCTTATTCAGGGATACTAAGCAAATATTACTACTTTAAAAAAGATTAAAGTTATACGAAGTATGTTCTTTAACCACAATAGAATTAAATTAGAAACCAATAACAGATCTCTGGAAAATTCCCAAGTATTTGGAAACAGTGTAACATACTTCTAAATAACAAATGGGCCAAAATAGAAGACTAAAGGAGAATGAGGGAGTATTTTGTAAAGGCAAAAAAAGTAATGGAGTACAATGTATCAAAATTTGTAGGATGCTTGCAAAGAAGTACTTAGAGAAAAATTTATGGCACTAAATGATTTTGTTAAAGAAGAAAGGTCTTATATCAACTATTCAACTTTCACCTAAGGGAACAGATATAGAAGAACAAACAAAATCCTAAATAAACAGAAGAAAAGAAATAATAAAGAGCAGAAAAGAAATCAATGAAAGAGAAAAGAGACAAGCAGTAGAGTAAGTCAATGAAAGCAGCATCCAGTTCTGCTGGTTGTTTGAGAAGGTTGAAAAAATATCTAGTTTTTCTGAGAGCTTTTTTTTTTTTTAAATCATGAAGGGGTCTTGCATTTTGTCTCTTTTGTATCCTGTCATTTTTCCTTTTTAGATTATTGATATAGTGAATTATATTGATTGAATTTCAAATGTCAAAAAATCTACATTTCTTGTAGTTGCAGAATCATTCTTAACAACTGTGTCTCTTAGCCAGCTGTTCCTTAGCCTAGTGGGCCATCAAATTTTAGACCAAGAAGACAATTTAATTCAACCCCTTTAGTTTATAGATGAAAAAAGTGAGATTCTGCATGATGATGCTGGTGCTGGCATGAGAAGTGCCTTGCTCTAGTTACACAGCTAAACCACCTGAGAGCTGAGATTAAGATGCTGGTCTGCTAAACTCTCCATCTAGTGCTGTCAGTGAATTAACCAGAACATATGCATAGTAAACACACTACTGATCTGATTGGTAACTACCCCATAAACTACCCCATGAAATAATAATGAACTGAAACACTGTGCAAAGAAACTTTATGGAAAAATGAATAAGAATCATCATGATATTGAAGTTTCAGAGTAATGTAAGCAAGTAAAGTCAGCCAAACTTGTTCCATGAATTTAGAAAGGTAATTTTTGTGGGATTACATTATTTTCCTGGTTATAAAAATCTTGTAAAAATAAATATCAAAAAAATAAACATTAAGATGACTATCTCAGTAAGGTAAAATTATAATTTTTCTTTTTTTTTCCTTCAAATTTTTATTTAAATTCTAGTTACTTAATATATAGTGTAATTTTAGTTTCAGGAGTAGAATTGAGTGATTCATTACTTACATACAACACCCAGTGCTCTTCACAACCAGTGCCCTCTTTAATACCCATCGCTCATTTAGCCCATTCCACACCCACTTCCCTCAGTTTGTTCTCTATAGTTAATAGTCTCTTATGGTGTGCCTCTCTTTTTTTTCCCCCTATGTTCATCTGTTTTGTTTCTTAAATTCCACATGTGAGTGAAATCATATGGAAGTCTTTTCTAAAATGTCATGTTATTAGCTTTAAAAGTTATGCTGATGGCATGAAAGAGCCTCGATCCAGAGGCCAAAACAAGAGGGCCATGATGTTGGCCTAATTATATCAAGGAAGTGTGTAACATCTAACTTAAATTCCCCTTGAGAGACAGGTATGATTTCTTTTGTATCTCGTTGAAATGAAACTAATTTTTCTCATGATCCTGTTTGAAGTTAAAATGTGCCTATTGATTTATGTTTTAAAGGGCATGGTATGAACAAATCTCTTCTTGAAGGTAAAGGCTCCTTTATGCCATAGATAATCAATTTATACTGGGGATCCTGTGAGTAATTATTTTAGAGCAAAATCATAAATAACATGGTAATTCCATGTAAATTTTTTTAAAGTGGTAGAACTGTGAGGTTGGCTGTTTTATTTTTCATATCACCCAGAGAAATGTCAGCTTAGTGCTCCTGAAACCATGGATTGGGAAGAACATTTAGGCACTCAGGAATGTGTTCGTGATTTTAGGACATGGTGGTGGTGATTGTTCTCTAGGATTAATAGGTGAATGCCCTACTGTTTTGACAAAGAATGAATAAAGATACAGGTGTGTTATTATCCATCCAGTGTTCTTATTGGGTCTGAAAGTATGGTAACCATGAAGGTCATTTGGGTCAGAGACTGAATTTTGGATGACAGGGAAAGCCTCATTTTTAAAGTGTTTTGGATATGGACTGTATACATTGTCTTTCCCACTAGTAGGATTGCAACCAGTATAAAATGGATTTATGTGAACCTTTTCTTAAAACTTCCCCCCAAATTACCACTATTGCATGGAATAAAATTCTGAAAGGATAAATTTAGGTGAATCAGCAATGCAGAATTAATTGTAATACAGGACAGACTACAGTCCTAGTTTGAAAAGTGGTGAGATCAATTTGACCAGTGGGATCTGGGAAGACATTTAGAGTGGATGGAAGTTGAGATAGGTTTTGGTGGATGGATAGGACTTTTACAAGTTGAAAATATGAGATGGGTCATCTAGGTTAGAGGATATGAGTATAGTTCTCATTGTCCCCTCTCTGGTTTCTGGTTCAGACTTGTCACTGACCTTCATCTCCTTCATCATGAGTAGGCGTAGTTCTCTGATGCCAGCTCTACTTTCTTCAGAATGTGTTTAGTGTCCAGTTCTTCACTGTCTCTCCTGTCTGCTAGAGCAATGCTAATTAACTTTGTAATCTCCCACATTCCAAGGTTACAATATTTGATTTGCTTATTTTTGAGCCACTATTTCTGATATTCTCTGCTGCCATTCATATGTCTTTTCCATGGCTACCCTCTGGACACTTTCCCCCTTACCTCTAGTAACTTTATTCTCCTTTTGTCTTGCTCCCAGATACAGTAGCATTACCTTCTTCCAAATTTTTCCAAGTTCAGAATTATCTCCTATCCCTCTAGAACCATAATTGTCATTTTTCTGAGCATCCTGTAGATTTCTCTCTTCCTGATGCATGGACATATGGCTTAGCTTTGCAGAATGTTTTTCATTGACCCCACAGTCCTCTGTGCATTTACATAACTCATAGGGTTTTTTTTTTTTTCCCTTTTTAAAAAAATGCATGAATCTCTATGGGAAGGGGAGGAGGGAGAAGTGTTTTTGGTTTTGTTTTGCTTTTATTATTATTATTATTATGTTATGTTAATCACCATACATTACATCATTAGTTTTTGATGTAGTGTTCCATGATTCTTAACAAGGTAAAACTGATTCATCACTGTTTTTTTGATCATGACAACACATAATCAGTCACGTGATTGATGGCTTTAAGAATGTCAATTTTATACCATGGACTATTTCTTGAAATCGTGAAAGTTTAAGATTTTTAAGAACTTTGGTTGCTTTGGGTTTATTTTTAAATTTTGGAAAGATTAGCAATTTCTTCTTTAAAAAATTAAAATCTGTAGCTCTGATACTGTTAGAATTGGATTTCGGCCACTTAACTTACTGGAAGCAATTTTTATAACCCAAAATTTCAGTTTGAAGATCCTAGTAATAGTTTCAGTTTGAAGATCATAGTTGCTCCCTAAATGAAGACTGGAAGAAAAAAGTGCTATACATCAAGAAGCCAAATCAAATTCTGAAGAACCCCAAACATCAACCTTGGAATGTGGCTTTCCAAACAATGATAATAAAATGAAGAATTATTAAGAGTAAGAATACACCTCTTACACTATTGGTGGGAATGCAAACTGGTGCAGCCACTCTGGAAAACAATATGGAGGTTCCTCAAAAACTTAAAAATAGAACTATCCTACAATCCAGCAAATGCACTACTAGGTATTTACCCAAAGAATACAAAATACTAATTCGAAGGGATACATGCACACCGATGTTTACAGCAGTATTATCAACAATAGCCATATTATGGAAATAGCCCAAATGTCTATCGATTGATGAATGGATAAAGAAAATGTGGTGTGTGTGTATACAGACACACACACACATTGGAATATTACTCAGACATAAAAAGAATGCAATCTTGCCATTTGCAATGACATGGGTGGAGCTAGAGAGTATTATGCTAAGCAAAATAAGTCAGAGAAAGACAAATACCATATGATTTCACTCTTATGTGTAATTTAAGAGACAAAACAAATGAGCAAAGGGGAAAAAAAGAGAAAGGCAACCCAAAAAACAGATTCTTAACTATAGAGTACAAATTGATGGTTACCAGAGGGGAGGCGGGTGAGGGGATGGGTTAAATAGGTGATGGGGATGAAGGAGTGCACTTGTTGTGATGAGCACTGGGTGGTGTGTGGAAGTGTTGAATCACTATATTGAACACCTCACACTAATATTACACTGTATGTTAACTAGCTGGAATTTAAATAAAAACTTAAAAAAAAATAAGAATACAAAGAAGATACACAGCTTTGGACCAGTCTGGAAACATTAAATTGTGTCTCTCCAAGTTTGAAGAAACAGTAATGCTCTTTCAAAAAAAATAATGTAAGAGCATGTAAGTGGCTTTACTTAACCTTTTAAATGAATAGGAGAACTTTTTAGCAACTGCAAAGAACAAGATGTTCTATTTTTCTTTCTTTTTTTTTTTTGAAAGAAAAATACATTTCTAATTAATTCAAGAGCAGTAGGAGTTCACATTATTTTCTTTCTCTGCAACGTTGCCTTTTATCAGCATTGGTTTGTTGTGGTCTTTCCCACATACTCCAAAGGGTAGTCACCCAGCCTGGGATTAACAATTTTCCCCAGCAGTAGGTACAGGATAGAATGTATATAGAATAGAATGTCAGTGTGCCTCCAGGGCTGTTGACCACCTGAGTTTCTGGTCATAGAAGGAGTATCTTGAAATCACAAGCTATGTAAGCATTCTGGAAATGCTAGAAAGGAACACTATGGCTTGTTTAGAAATTCATGGCAATGTAACCAACAGGAATCTGAACAGAAACCCACTCATTTCTTCCCTGCCTGGGTTGTCTCAGGTAAAACTGCACTTCTTGGGTCTCAGGTGATGCCGGATTTATGAAGTACTCAACTCCAGTGCAATGGAAAAACATACCATCAGGAGTCAAGAGTCTATAGTTACTGACACCATGCAGATGGGTAAATGAACTAACTCATCTTGGTTTCCACTTCATCATCTGTGAGCTGTTTTTTTTCTTTCTTTTTTTAAATGAACTTAACCTAAAGGGGTTGTTAGGAATATCGAATGTGATATAGTGGCTACAAGCACAGATATTGTGGTCGAATCCTTATTTATTTAGTTGACAAATATTTATTGACCCCTCCTATATATCAGGCATTCTGCTAGTTGGGGATTAAAAGAGCCCCTTGTAGAGCTTACAACATAGTGGAGGAGACATAAACATTCAACAAGCAAGTAGATGTATCATTGCAAAGTGTGAGAGGGCGTAGAAAAGAGTAAGGTTTGCTGAGAGAATACTGGGGAGAGGAACCTACTTTAGGTTAGATTGTCAGGGAGTTTTAGAGAGGTAGACAGGCTTGGTCTCTAAGTGTGTGAATTTCAGGCTAGCCAAAACTTATTTTAAAAATTGGTTGGAGAATGACTGTGAAACTCAGCAGAAAATGTATCTGAAGTAGGCACATATCTCATCTACCAACTCATGTGCGAGAACCATAATATACTCTTGTTTTCTGTAAGTGAATTTACTTTGTGTTTTGTGTCCCCATTGTGCTGGGGATCTAAGCTAAGAAAACCTACTTTGTGGTTTGTGCCTGAGGGTGAAGGGAGTGAAGTTTAATCTCAGTGAATCTGGGACCTCTCCTCTTTCTACAGGATTACAACTAAGCCAGGGGGTATTCCTAGAGCATTAATGCACTGGTAAGGCATTGGCGGCACACCATTATCATTTAGGCATTTGGCGGCACACCATCATCATTTAGGCATTGCTGAGATGCCTTTGTATCTTCTGATATTTAGTTCCTCCCTTGTTCTTTTTTTTTTTTTAAGATTTTATTTATTTATTTGAGAGAGAGAGTGAGAGAGAGAGAGAGCACAAGAGGGGGGAGCGGGAGAAGGAGAAGCAGACTCCCTGCCGAGCAGGGAGCCCGATGCGGGACTTGATCCAGGGACTCCAGGATCATGACCTGAGCCGAAGGCAGTCGCTTAACCAACTGAGCCACCCAGGCGCCCAGTTCCTCCCTTGTTCTTAACACAAATCCTCTTCAGGGCCACAGACTCACTGGCCCATGTTCCTGGGGCTTTGAGGTGCTTATTGGGATGGGGGGCAACCCTTCCACACCACTGGAGGCTGCGGAACACTCTGCCTTCATTTCTGAATCCATAGTGTTCTGCTGTGTCCTAGAGTCCTTCCTGATGAGATTTTGCCTGGGCTGAGGTAAAGGTGGGAAGAAGCAGAGGTAAGGTGGAGAGTCTGGGAGCCCATTTGTATCTGAGCCTCCTGCATTCCCCTTTATCATTCCCCTCTTCACTCAACTCAGGTAATCTTTATCTAGTCTCAGGATATAGGGGAGCTTTTCTTCTTATTCACTTCATAGTCTTCTAAATATTTTGCATATGACCAGCCTAGGCTTTTTAAAATTTGAGAACCAGAAGATAAGAGCATTTTTCTGTTCTGTTACTTCCCCTCTGTAGCATGAATTTCTTTGCCATTTGGGGACTATTACCTACCCAACGGCCATTTCCCATTCTCCTTTGCTGGCAAAGCCCCAATTTTGGGAGGGGGGATTTACCTGTGCCCTACAATGACTCAAAGCCTAAGCCACATCCAAGCTGGTCATGGCTCCAATCCCCTTGCCGGTGACTATAAGATACAAAAGGACATCTGCTGGGGGTTCTGGGAAAGGTTTCCTTGTTTAAGATGGAAAGAGTTTTGGTCCCTAACAATGTTGGTGAGCCTGGGTTAATTAACTTACAACATCCTAATTCCATATTTCTTACTAATGTTATTTAATATTAATATGAGATAAGAAATCCTTTGTTGTTTAATTTGAGCCACTTGGGGTTTTCTGTTGTTTGGAGTCAAAGCATCCTAACTGATAAGGTGGGAAGGGCAAAATTTACAAGGAAGTGCAGGGGAAAGAAATCTGATGCTATCACCTCTACTAATATCATTCACAGTAGTGAGGGAGAAAAGGATCCGGGGAAGGAAGGACTGGATCCAGTAAGTGGAAAGAAATACTAGGTGCTAAGAAAGCCTGGTCTCCAATACTAGAGTACTATTTTTTTCTCTTTGCACATTACTAATGAACTATATGTGGTCTGTATACATTTTTCCCCCTCTTTCTCTCATTCATTCATCTAAATATTAAGAATTTCATGGCATTTAGTGGATATGTATACAGTCTTAAATTACTCATGCTTAGACCTATGGACTGTACCTTTGTTGTGCTGGAAACAGTTGTTCTGAAGGCTTGTTGTTGCAGTGACCATGGTCTTGAGCATAAAAGACAGGAGGAGGTCCCCATCATGGGATGGCAGTTGTATACCATGTGACGGGTAGCGGAATATGTCACTCCAGAACATGCTGTTTGGACATAAGGATAATTTTGAGCTGAAGGCAATTGAGAAGAAGCAGATATAAGAAAAGTTCTCTGCTCTCCCCCTATTTGCCTAAAAGTAGGACATAAATATGTAAAGGTGTCCCTCCTCCTCTTTCTACTAGAAAAGAGAGAAGTTAATCACTGGAGACAACTCTAGACCCTTATCAGCCCAGAGACAGCACTAGAGGAATGTACATAACCTTACTGAAACTAGCCCTTATTTACCATTAGTTTCCCAATATATTCGCCTTCCCATAATTTGCCACTCCTGGAAGTTCGAAGTCCTTATCCTTTGTCTTGGCACTTCTCTAAAAATTTATTGTTCCTTTTTTAAGATGTCATATAAGCCCAAGTTCTACCTACCCCTTTGAGTTAGTCATCACGAGGTGCTCCCATGTGTAAGACGATGCACCTGTTAATAAACTTTGGTTTGCTTTTCTCCTGTTAATCTGTCTTTTGTCAGTCTAATTTATAGGGCCGCAGCCAGAGAACCTAAGATGGGTGGAGGAGAAAGGATTTTTCCTCACCCATATATGCATATTGTCATCCCTGTTTCCTACACTAAGCCTGTGGAAGGCATTACTAATCTATCACAGTGCTCTTTCCTGTTAAAACCAAATATATCAGAGCATTCTCAAGAAAGTTACTACCCACTAATAGGAATTTTCCAGATAGAGGAAGCATAATTAGCTTCCTGACCTAAGCATCTAGGACCACGGTCAGAAATAAGGCCCAGATCCAAGCTAGTAGCAGTAAAAGGGCCAGGAAAATGGGAAGCCCAGCATTGAACTGTATAACCAAAGACAACGAAACTGATGTAGAAAATGTCATTCATGACTTGGGCCATTTGAACTTAGTTGGCAGGGCTCTCAGCCTTCCAGAGGTGAGCTACCAAGACAATGAGGTATTTAGTAAAAATTAACTGTATTTTTACCTTGAGGTTTTTTCCCCCACATTTTAATTGAGAAATAAAAGAATGACATCCTCTATCATTACAAGGCACAGATTTGCTGCAGTGGCCAGAAGGCCTGAAAAACAATTACATTCTTTTATTTCCCTCTCTTCACAACATATTTGGATACAGTAACATTGTACTTTGGGTAGAGCAGGATCACAGCATCACAATTTCCTTTTTTCTTCTTTTTTTTCCTGAAGTATAATTAACATATAGTGTTACAGTAGTCTCAGGTGTACAGTAAAATGATTCAACGCGATTTATACATTACTCAGTGCTCATCACCATAACTGTACTCGTATTCCCCTTTATTTCACCCTTCTCTCCACCAACCTCCCCTCTGGCGACCACCAGTTTGTCCTCTGTAATTAAGAGTCTGCTTTTTTGGGGCACCTGGGCGGCTCAGTTGTTGAGTCTGCCTTTGGCTCGGGTCATGATCCCAGGGTCCTGGGATAGAGCCCCGAGCCCCTCATCAGGCTCCCTGCTCAGCGGGAAGCCTGCTTCTCCCCCTCCCTCACTGGTGTTCCCTCCCTCACTGGTGTTCCCTCTCTCGCTGTGTCTCTCTTTATAAAATAAATAAATAAAATCTTGAAAAAAAAGTCTGCTTTTTTGCTTGTTTTTTAAAAATTTGTTCATTTGTTTTATTTCTTAAATTTCACAAATGAGTGAAATCATATGGTATTTGTCGTTCTCTGTCTGACTTATTTTACTTAGCATAATATCTCTAGTTCCATCCATGTTGCTGCAAATGGCAAGATTTCATACCTTTTAATAGTTGAGTCATATTGTGTGTGTGTGTGTATGTGTGTATCTCACATCATCTTTATCCATTCATCAATCAATGAACATTTGAACTACTTCCATAATTTAGCTACTGTAACTAATGCTGCAATAAACTTAGGGGTGCATATATCTTTTCAAATTAGTGTTTTTGTTTCTTTTGGGTAAATACCCAGTAGTGTGACTACTGGACTGTAGGGTATTTCTATTTTTAATTATTTGAGGAACCTCCCTACTGTCTTCCACAGTGGCTGTGCCCACCAACAGGGCATGGTAAGTCCTTTTTTCCACATCTTGTCCACACTTGTTTCTTGTGTTTTTGATTTTAGCCATTCTAACAGATGTGAGGTGATATCTTGTGGTTTTGATTTGCATTTTCCTGATGATTAATGATGTTAAGAATCTTTTCATGTGTCTATTGGTCATTTGTATGTCGTCTTTGGAAAAATGTCTGTTCACGGTCCTCTGCCCACTTTTTTTTTTTAATTTATTTTATTTTTTTTAAATTTTATTATGTTATGTTAGTCACCATACAATACATCATTAGTTTTTGATGTGGTGATCCACGATCCACTGTTTTTGTATAACACACAGTGCTCCATGCAGTATGTGCCCTCCTTAATACCCATCACCGGGCTAACCCATTCCCCCCTCCCCCTCCCCTCTAAAACCCTGTTTGTTTCTCAGAGTCCATAGTCTCTCATGGTTCATCTCTCCCTCCGATTCCCCCCGGCCCATTTTTCCCTTCCTTCTCCTGATGTCCTCCATGCTATTCCTTATGTTCCACAAATAAGTGAAACCATATGATAATTGACTTTCTCTGCTTATTTTACTTAGCATAATCTCCTCCAGTCCCA